>NC_050453.1:7742999-8042999 GCF_903995425.1 Onychomys torridus | reverse complement strand
GTACCTTCTAAAACATGTGAAATTAAATGATACTTTAATATGAAAAAAAAAAGAAAAGAAAAGAAAGAAAGCAGGCTGAGCAAGCCATGGGAAGGAAGCAAGCCAGTAAGTAGTACTTCTTCATCTCTGCTTTAGTTCCTGCTGTTAGGTTCCTGCTTGAATTCCTGTCATGACTTCCTTCAGTGATGGACTGTAACAAGAAAGTATAAACCGAATATACTCCTCCACAAATGGGGTTTGGTGTTGGTTAAGGTGGTGGCTCTTGTGGTGGCCATGCCAATGGACGAGAGTGATGGAGGAAAGTTACGAGCCATGGTTACCTTTCTAGAGCTTTATTGGGAGAGAGAGGGGGAGAGAGGGGGAGAGAGGGGGAGAGAGGGGGAGAGAGGGAGGGAGGAAGAGAGGCAGAGAGAGAGAGAGAGAGACAGAAAAACAGAGAAACAGAGAGACCGAATGGAGGGAAGAGAGTGGAAAGAGAAAAGGAACACACAGAGGGCCCACCTGCTTTTTAGGCTGGACTGCTGTCACAGGCTGATGATGTAATTAAGGACAGAATCCTTACATTTGGTCTTGGTGATCATCACAGCAATAGAAAGTATACTCGAAGAGAAGGTAATTTAATTTACTTGTTTGTTTTTTTCAAGTATGTCTCAGTCCCTGTTATATGTTATACAACATGCTAGACAAAGGAAAGCATACAGGTTGGTGATGATGAATGGTCCCTGCCTCGGGAAGATCCACAGAACTGACTTTGCAGGTCATTAGTTCCCACTGTAGTGATGGCACCATGTGAGCTATGGAAAGGAAATCAGAGACTGGTCTGAACCTATAAATACATTTTTAAAAAGGCAGAGACATTGACCTTGTGTTAATCTTCAAGGTCTGAGGACAGGATTTTTTTTTTTTTTTTTTGCTCCAATTTTATTGGACTTTGGCTCCTAACACCATTAAATATTGTCAGAAACAAGAAAAATGATGCAGGTCAATAATAATTAGAGTATCACCACATGGCTCAGGACTCAGGAGTAATAAGCCAATGGAAAGCCAGCCTCCTCTTGATAGGTGTTTAGTGAAGTTGAAAAAAGGAGGAAGAGAATCTTGCTGATGACGACACGGCAGAATCCTATAAAAGGACTGAGTCCCCATTGCAAGGAGCTATTGGTATTGCTTTGTGATTTTTTACTGAGACTCGGAAAAACTCCTGTGGCTTTCTTCTACAGGAGGGGAAACACCAGATCTGTGAAGATGGCTAAACTTGTTGACCTCAATTTGTATCCCCAGAACCCATGAAGGCTGGACCCAATCCATAAATCTCAATTTTCCCATCAGGAACTGGGAAGCAGAAGCAGAGAATTCTAGGAAGCACAAGTGCCAGGTGTACAAGTCCACAATGACAATGAGACCCTGTTTCAAACAAGGTGGAAGGTGAGAGCAGACACCCAAGATTGTTTTAGGATCTACATATACATTGTGACATTGCATACTTTTACTAAGATACACAACATAAACACATACACAGTATATAAACACACTACACACACACACACACACACATACACATACACACACACACACATAGAGAGAGAGAGAGAGAGAGAGAGAGAGAGAGAGAGAGAGAGAGAGAGAGAGAGAGAGATTGCTTTTCATAGACAAGAACCCTAGACCCAGAAAGTATCCTGTCTTAACTGGATGGATGAAGAGGAGTGGGACGTTAGACCATTTGCTCTTTTCCTTTTAAAACCTGGCTGGATTTTGAAGAGCAATAGTATATCCACACAGTCTGAGTATCTTCCACAAATTATTTATGAACTTAAAACAGTAACTTTGTAATAGAATATGATATAGAAGGCTGGCAGACACAGCCGATCCCATCATCAGAGGTGGATTTACCAGTGTCGGACAAGTGTCCTGTGACTGGTGATATAAGGCCCTGAGAAGGACACAATGTCATTTATGTGGTGGCTGCCAAGAGCAAAGAAGCAACAGGCTACCACACAGAGCTAGGCTTCAAGGCTCTACACAAAATTCAGGGCCTCCAATATTTAAAGATGTGGAGGTCGACATTGGTGGAGGGAATATTCCAGATTGAAGGACACTAGAGATGTTTAACTGCTTACCAGGATTCATGGTTCAGTGTTCAATTCTGGACTGGAGGAGCAAGAAGAACGCTGTTAAGGACACTACTGGTCCTACTGACACAATCTGGAATGGACAGTGGAGTCTGTAGTACAGGTATAGGCCACAACACAACCTGGAATGGACAGTGGAGTCTGTAGTACAGGTATAGTCCACAACACAATCTGGAATGGACAGTGGAGTCTGTAGTACAGGTATAGGCCACAACACAACCTGGAATGGACAGTGGAGTCTGTAGTACAGGTATAGTCCACAACACAATCTGGAATGGAGAGAGGAGTCTTTAGTACAGGTATAGTCCACAACACAATTCAGTTGCCCATCTTTATGAGAGCTGTTTCTGACCATATTGGGTATTATACTCTGAGTATGTAAGAAATGTCCTTGTTCTTAGGAAATATACAGGGAAATATTCATATGGAAAGTGATACAGTGCTTACAGAGCTCAAATAGTCTATTAAAGTGTGGTATGTGTGTTTGTGTGTGTGTACATGTGGTGTGTGTTTGTGTATATGTGTGTACATGTGTGTGTGTATACATGTGGTGTGTGTGTGTACATGTGTGTGTATGTGTGTGTGTGTACATGTGGTGTGTGTGTACATGTGGTGTGTGTGTGTACGTGTGTGTGTGTGTGTGTGTTGTGTGTTGTGTGTAGATGGAGAGAAAAAGATACTGACAGGATGTTAACTGATGAACATCAGAAAAAGGGCTGTGTTGGTTAGGTTTTTTGTCAGCTTGACACATTCTAGCTATCTGCAGGCAAGTCTGTGGGACTCTCTTGGTTTAATGATTAATAAGGAAGGGCCCAGCCCAATGTGGGTGGTGTCACTCCTACGCTGGTCGTCTTGAGTTCTATAAGCAAGTAAGCTAGTAAGGAGCGTTTCTTATTCCCTCCAATTCAGTTCCTGCCCCAGGTTTCTGCTTTGAGTTCCTGCTCCAACTTCCCTCTATGGCAGGCTGTGGTCCTGGCTGTGTAAGCAAATCAAATCCTTCCCTCCCCTAAGTTGCTTTTCATAATGTTTATCACAGTTACAGAAAACAAAGTAGATGAAGGAGGAAGAAAAAATCTCCTCCTCGTGCTGTTGTTTTTATTCTATTTTTTTTTCTTTTGAGAAAATGTCTCAAGTTTCCCAGGGTGTCCTGAATCTCACAAGGGTGGCCTTGAATTTCTGGGTCTCCTCTCTCCAGCTCCTGAGTGCTGGGTTATAGGAGTGCACCTCTGCATCTTTGTTGTTGCTGTTCGTTTTTGCACTGCTGAGGATGGGAGAGATGGGGCCTCAAATGGGAGATGGGGCCTCACGCATATGAGATAGCAGTCTACAAACTGAGATATAACCACAGCTTCCTTCTGTTCTTCTGCATATGTTTCCCTAACTTCAAAATTAAATCAAATTTTCAAATTTAGGAACTATGTGCTTGGCATCGAGGGCTCATGGATAGGCTTGCTTATCTGCTCTGGGTCAAATGAGGACAGACATTTTTCTCAGCTCCTGGTTCACTGAGCCCCCTTGGGTCAAATTCAACATCCTGAGTGGATAATAGCAAAAGCTGGTACACAGACTGTGAGGAGAGCTAGCAGAGGAGACTCATAACTCAGGCTGTGTATGGCCTTTGAACTAAATCCAGAAGGATGGAGAAGGCTTAGTGAAGTAGTGGATGTAGTTGGGGAGGCAGAAAGAATTTATATCTCTTTTTTTAATCACCAAGATCAGTTTTTTAGGGCCTCTGTGTCAGGAGTCTGTGTGCTATGGACTGTATCTCTGAGACCCTCTTATCCTCTGTCATTTAAAGCCTTTACCGGTGGGAGACAGTAGAGCTGGTTTCACTCTGTGTCCCCATAATGCAGAAAATGCCTAGGAGAAGCTTCTGCTGCTATTAGCCCCTCCCATTTCAGCATCTCTGGGGGTCACTATCAGTCCTCAGTCCTGGGATAACAGTGACTTCCCACAACTGTCAGTCACAAGCAAGTTCCCAGCCACTGCTGATGTCTCAACTGCTCACTTTGTGGAAAATAATGTCTCATTGGATTATTTTCAGTCAAACTTGAACTGTGACTTGTGTTTCTTGATTGGAGTCTTCTAATACACAGATTTGGCTCAAACAAAGAAGATGAGGAAATGGTAGGAGATAAGGCTTGCACAGGCAGGGCAGGGGCTGGACCAAGAGGCCAGCTTCACCTTCTGTCCTGTGCTTTCAACAGCCCAGACCTTACAGCCAAGACAGCACTTGGTAGGGGAGAGACCTGAGCTGTGTGACCTTGGTGGGAGACTTCATTTGCCTGGCCTGCTTCCTCATTTATAGAAAAAGATTAACCTCACGGGGTTAATGTGAGGCACTGATGGGCAGAGAGCAGGCTCACCTCCATTCATGGCTGTAACTCTGTGTCTGAGAGCCTCCATCTTCAGTGCTTCTGACTGTGACAGCCCCTGCTGGCCTCTCCCTCCTCTGAAGGTCTGCCAGGTATAAGTCCTAATCCAGAATTAATTATCCATCATGTCTGTTTCATGTGTGAATCTGCATGTTGGTTTGTTACAATTCTCCAACTAAATTTTAAACTATTTCCAAAAGAACAGTGCCTTTCATGCTGCTGAGCCACTGGGAAATCCTTAGGACTGACTGGTTGGTAAATGAAGATGAGTGATTTTTTGAGTATTGAGCTTAGTTCTTCATACTTGCTTGACCTCTCCACCCCTTTTGGAATACTAATGTAAAACTAGAACCAGTGAAAATTCTTTCCTTCTTTTATTTAGTCATTCAAATATACATTTCAACACTTAATGTGTTGGTAACTATTGGTTGATACTTTAGATCTGTTTCATTAACTAAAATCATTTAGAAAAGAGAAATCTGGATTGGGTAAATATTATCTAAATTAACCAACATTTTTGATCCAAGAGTGATGGTGCTCACCTTAAATGCCAACACTCATGAGGCTAGGGAAGGATGTTTGTAAGTTCAAGACCAGCCTGGAATATACTACAAGACAATGTAAAAGGATAACAACATGTGTGCACCAATAAAGGGGGCTAGACAAGGTTGTGATGAGAAGTAAGATGGTGCTTCAATTTTTGGCATAGCAGCTTTTCTCTGTGAGTGGGTGTATTTGCACAAAAGGTCCACCTCTGTGATTGGGTGTATTTACACAGAAAATCCCTCTCTGTGACTGGGTGTATTTACACAGATGGTTTCTCTCTGTGATTGGGTGTTTTTGGTAGAAGGTCTCTCTCTCTCTCTGTGTGATTGGGTGTATTTGATAGGTCCCTCTCTGTGATTGGGTGTATTTACACAGAAAAATCCCTCTCTGTGATTGGGTGTATTTGCACAAAAGGTCCCTCTCTGTTATTGGGTGTATTTACACAGATGGTTTCTCTCTGTGATTGGGTGAATTTACACAGATGGTTTCTCTTTGTGATTGGGTGTATTTGGTAGAAGGTCACTCTCTGTGATTGGGTGTATTTGGTAGAAGGTCACTCTCTGTGATTGGGTGTATTTGATAGGTCTCTCTCTGTGATTGGGTGTATTTGATAGGTCCCTCTCTGTGATTGGGTGTATTTGCAAAGAAGGCCCCTTTCTGTGATTGGGTAGATTTACATAGAAGCCCCTCTCTATGCTTACAGGAATTTGAGCTTACATAAGGACCTCACTGTGCTTAAGCAAATTTGCTCCTTCTACTGTTTCTCCATCACTTTATTTTTTTGATCTTCTGTCCATTGTAGCATAGGACTTTTCCATTGTACAAAAATTTCTATAAAGAGAAATGAGTTTATCTTAAAATGAATAGAATTAGTAGCTACATTATCATAGCACTTGGTAATTTTCTCATATTGTCTCATTTTTGGTCAGTGCTCAGGGAACTGAGGTGGTCACTGAATGTGAAGATGATCCCTCACAAGCCAGTGCAGAAGCAGAAGGCACATCGAAGTTCCTGCGTTCCCGTTGCCTGATGGCCATTCATACCACCCTAGATGCAGCCTGGTTTTCATAATTTTCCTAGATAAGAAAATGAGAAATCTAAAACTTTGGCTCAGACTCCTGATTGGCTTGGCACATGCACAATAATTACTACAAATCAGTGAAATATCACCTACCTCACTCCTTCTCATGCTGAAGGCACCCAGTGAAGAAGTGCCTTAAACCTGAAGTCACTCTGGACTCCAGAAACAGTAAATTCTGCAGGACTGAACCATCCCAAGATGAGAACAATTATCTATGGCAGAGATGCCACATTCAGGGACAGATCATCTCCAAGGAACCAGATTTGTCCCCTTTGGTGATGACACTGATTTTTAGATGAACAGTTTCTCAGGCCATTTTGCATCAGAGATGAAACAAGTAGACCACATTTGGACCACATTTGGACCAGGATTTCTGAGTTGTGCAAACCTTTTGCCACAAGCCCCAGTTCTTCTACTTAAATCTAAAGCCCTTGTAAGAACCCTGGAGATGAACTCGGGCACCAGGGGTCTTTGTTTGTTCCTCTTCCCAGCCCTTGATTAAGTATCTTCTCTCTGCTTTCACCTTCACTTACCTCTAATTGGCTTATTGGGATGGAGGCCAATCTTAGCGTGTTGGGGCTCCAAGAGGTGTGGCTTCTGCCCTAGGTGACTGGATACAGGATGACAAGAAGTACTGGGACTGAGCTTGTCTTATGGATAGCCTTAGCTAGGGAATGATGCAGATGCTCTGGTGTGGGTTAGAATGTAAAGGAAGGAGGCTAGGGAAGGGGGTGATGGAGACTGGCAGTTTCTCTAGCAGTGAAAACTTAAACCCACGTGTTGCCCAACACATCATGAGAGGATCTGATGTGGGAATTGTATTTCACAGAGTGGGAAAAGTAGACTTACTTCATGAAGATGGTCAGTTTTGCAGAGACAGGAAGGGCCTCTGAGGAGTCATCAGGGAGTCAGTTTGTGCTCCCCAGCCTCTCCACCTATGCCCCTGCTTCCCGTGATGGCAGAAGGGTGTGTCTTTTGTTCCAAGGATTGTTTGTGCTTCAGTGTACAGCATGTCAAGTGATGTGCTTGGTCAAGGTGGGCTTGGGGAATGCAGAATCTGAACTTTGACTGTTTTACAAGATGGTGTGTGGTGATATTGTTTTTACCCAAATATTGTGCACGCTAATAAACTTATCTGGGGTCAGAGAACAGAACAGCCACTAGATACAGAGGCCAGAAAATGGTGGCACACATGCCTTTAATCCTGTCACTTGGGAGGCAGAGATCCATCTGGATCTCTGTGAGTTCAAAGCCACACTGGAAACAGTCAGGCATGGTGACACATGCCTTTAATCCCAAGAAGTGAGCCTTTAATCCCAGGAAGTGAGGGCAGAAAGCAGAAAGGTATATAAGGTGTGAAAACCAGGAACTAGAGCTGGTTAAGATTTTAGGCTTTGAGTAGCAGTTCAGCTGAGATCCATTCTGAATGAGGACTCAGAAGTTTCCAGTCTGAGGAAACAGGATCAGCTGAGGAACTATTGAGGTGAGAAAGCTGTAGCTTGTTCTGCTTCTCTGATCTTCTGGCATTCACCTAATACCTGGCTTCAGGTTTGATTTTATTAATATTTTTGGTTGTGAGCCTAGCCTTTAATGGCTGAGCCATCTCTCCAGCCCTTGATTTTATTAATAAGACCTGTTAAGATTCCTGCTACATCTGGCACCTAACATATGTGGTACGAATTCTCGAAAAATTGCAGGCCCCAGCTCAGAACTGAGCTACAAATTGCCGGTTGTGGTAGAGTATACTGGTTAGATTTACTGAAGGAGGCAGAGGCAGGAGGATCCCAAGTTTGAGGCCAGCCTAGGAAGCTTGCTAAGGAGAAGCTGTCGCTGGGGCCAAGCCACAAACAGTGTTGGGACCATGGAGGCAGTGGCTGCTGCTCCGAGTTGCAGGCTGCTTCTCATCGTGTTGGTGACTGTGGTGCTGCTGCTACCTGGGACAAAGGGTTTACTACAGCTTGTTCAGAGAAGAATTGCCCGGACTGTCATGTTACAAGAAAGCATCAGCAAAGGTCAGTTTGCAAAAGTTTTGCGAGACAAATGGTGGGGAGAAGAAATTGCTGTGAAGATTTTCTCTTCTAGGGAAGAATGTTCATGGTTCCAAGAGACAGACATTTATCAGACTGTGATTGCTCTAAGCCACAGAAAAGGCGCTCACTCTCTCTCTCTCTCTCTCTCTCTCTCTCTCTCTCTCTCTCTCTCTCTCTCTAAAGGGAACCATGACTACCCCTAACAGCAACTTTGAAATCTTCAATAGGATGACAGAACCCCACAAAGATGATTCTACATGGACTATGGTAAAGCCATTAAACTGACTGACACCATGGAAAGATCGACTTTGGACTACAAACTACTCAGGACAATTTCAAAATGGCTAGCTGAGATGATCCAGCCTGATAGACTACTTGAACAAGGACTTGAAAAAAGCCCTGCTCTTTATCATTATGCAGCAACTGGACAAATGATACAGGACTTGACAATTAACCCAAAAATTTTCCTTTCAGGATCCCCTAAAGATGCTTTCATGCCCAGAAAGCAGGAAGCAATTTTAAGAAAACGATGCCCACATTCCTAAGAAGTGGAATGGGAGGTTTTTGATTGTTTAATGAGTTATGGATATTGTCATTGTTTATGATAGTTGGTTACAAGTTGTTAATTGTCAATGGTCAGGAAAAAAGCTGAACAAGGAGATTAGATTCAGAGTTTTTGTTTAAAAAAGAAAATATAGATATGAGGTAGATCATTGAATCTACTCTGAGAAAAAAGATAAAGAAATAATAGGATAAATGGGTAGATCATTGAATCTACTCTAAAAAGAAAAAGGGGAAGATATAAAAATGACAAAAGATAGATTATTGAATCCATTATGAAAAGAAAAAAGAGAATATGGATATGATAAGATAAAAAGGGAGATTTTGAATTTACTTTTAAAAAGGAACTACTTGTTTTAAATAGGATAAGTAATGAAAATTTTTTGTCTGAGTTTATCAAATGATACTGGACTGGACATAGTTAATGTATATAATGGAATTTTTTGTCTGAATTTCTCAAATGTTAATGGACTAGACATCATTAATGTAATTCTTGACTGTATATATTATACATACTTATTGGATATAGTTTTTCTTATATTAGTTTTAAGCTTTTTTAAATTTTAGACAAAAAAGGGGAAATGAGGTGATATTGTTTTTACCCAAATATTGTGCACGCTAAATAAACTTATCTGGGGTCAGAGAACAGAACAGCCACTAGATACAGAGGCCAGAAAATGGTGGCACACACACCTTTAATTCTACCACTTGGGAGGCAGAAATCTATCTAGATCTCTGTGAGTTCAAAGCCACACTGGAAACAGTCAGGCATGGTGACACATGCCTTTAATCCCAAGAAGTGAGCCTTTAATCCCAGGAAGTGAGGGCAGAAAGCAGAAAAGTATATAAGGCGTGAAGACTAGAAACTAGAAGCATTTGGCTGGTTAAGCTTTCAGGCTCTTGAGCAGCAGTTCAGCTGAGATCCATTTGGATGAGGACTCAGAGGCTTCTAGTCTGAGGAAACAGGATCAGCTGAGGGACTGTTGAGGTGAGGAAGCTGTGGCTTGTTCTGCTTCTCTGATCTTCCAGTGTTCACCCTAATACCTGGCTTCAGGTTTGATTTTATTAATAAGACCTGTTAAGATTTCTGCTACAATGGTGGCACAAGAGATTTAGACTGCAGTTGGGGAGACAGAAACTCCCTCTGTTTCCTCCAGCCAATTTGGCTTCAGTCCTCAGTGACAAGACATGCCTGGTGGCTTCAGCTGGTTTGTTGTCATGGAAGCCTAACCACTTCTGAACATGGAAGTACATGTGACTCTTAGGGGAATGAGTACTGATTATAGTTATGGAGACATTTGTACATTTTCACCCACAAAGTTTACAATATAAAGGCCGCTGTGAAGACAATCTGAGCTTCCTAAAATAAACTGTGTAGAGGCATATATACATGTGTTCACAAGTATGTTTGCAGAGGTAGTGGGGCACTGCTGTGGGAAGCCATTTTCCTGGGTAATAAGTCTTAAGTAAAAGCAAGTATTTGCTTTTGTAAACATTAACGTGCTGACACACCAGTTCTGTCCTGCTTGTTGGAGAGAGGGGAGATGGAGCAGGCTAAGGTCAGGTTCCTTTGGATTTCCCAAAGGGAAGTTAATTCTTGTGTTTTACAGTGAGAGTTTACGACTTCTAGTTTCCACTTGAGGAGTTTCCCTCCCTCAGTCCCTTGATACTTCTGTTTACTTTGAAAACTGCCTGGTGGGCTCAGGGCTATTCCCATTCAGTTGTGTTTCTTGCCCTTAGTAAAGTGCCCAAGCTGGTCTGTTCCCAGATTTCCTTCAGGGCATGTTTACTGAACCCATGCATGACTGAGACCACAGTGATCAGAGAGGACCAACTCCAGAAAGCTGATGTCTGACCTACATACACATGCCATATATATGCTTACACTCGCTCACACACACACATCATACACACACAATAATAAATAACTTTCAAATACTCAACACTATCAAAGTGTAAGTCACACTCAGTCTCATAGCATCTAGGTGGCTCACCTCACACGAGGGACCCCTGGGTTATATGTGGCTCCATCCTGCCCTCCCTTCCTTCCGGAGCCAGACTTCCCTCTGTCCACAAAGAGGCAGGAGCAGTGGATGACAAACGCAAAAGGTTTGCAGGATTTTTCCTTCCACATAAGTATCAGAGGCAAGAATGTAGCTGGGCTGTCTGTAGAGTCCCCAAAGATGTGCTGCCTTCACAGAAGCTCACTTGACCGCTGCTGACAGATGCTGGAGTTCACTTGTTTCACAAAATGACTTGTCTGCCTTCTAGTGTTCTTGAGCTGGGCGACCTTGTTTAATAACTTTTTCTAGCAGAGAACTGTTTGTAGTGGTACTGAAGAGATTTCATCCTTGGTCTGTTAACATGTTAATGTTCTTAGTGACTGCTTGCCTGCACTCACAGCAGCAGCCCAGAGGCTGAATACATGTCTCCTGCATGGGAAGCGTGAGTGAATCTCTAGGACCATGTTGAAGGCTTCAGCTCCTGTTGTTCTTCCTGTGTTCAGGATTTGAGTGAAGGGCTCTGAGGGAAAAAGAAAGGGGGAATAGGACACAGTGTGACACAGCAAGGTCACAAGCCCAGGATTCCATAACAAAATGCCACAGGCTGGTGCTTGAGTAGTGGTAATGTTTTCTTGCACTTCTGAAGGATGGAAATCCAAGACCAAGGTGCTGTCTAGGTTGGTTGTTGGTGAGAATTCCTAGCTTGAGGATGGCTGGCTTCTGTTTTCTGTGTCTTCATGTAGATGCTTGTCCGTGTCCATAAGACAGAAAGACCTCTGCGGCCTCTTACTCCTTTTTAAAGATGTGTATTTTCTCAGTTTAGGGTCCCACTCTCATACCTTCATCTAACATTCATTTTCTCCCTAAATATCTCTAAATGACAGTCACGTAGAGTTAGAGGACTTTTATACAGGCACGGTCTAGTCTGTAAAAGTCACTATTAATTTTTTAATGAATAAATATTAATTCAAACAATTTTATATAAACCAGATAATTCCCCTAACAAAGATCATTTCTATAACAGTAATTTATTCTAATTCCCCCCTTATATGGCAACTCCAGTACTTGTTATAATTTCCTCCTTTGATTTTTCTATATAGATACAGTATATCTGTATAATGCAGTATATATATGTGTGTGTATGTATAAACACATCTAAATATGCAACACAGATACAAAGAAATACTTATATTTAAATATATTTGTGTATCTGTGATATATGTTTATTATATGTCTATATCTACACACAGCAGATAATTCTATTGATAAATAGAATTATGAAATGTGTTTATAAAATGAAATTTAAAGCTACTTCTCTCATTTTTATGTACCAGTGTGTCGAGGTTGATTCAGGACTCCTCCAGCTCAAACTATCCAACTGTTGTCGTCCCTTCTATATACTCATCAAATTGCTTGACTTCTCCCTCCCTCTCCCCCCTCCCCTCTCTGCCCTCCTACCTCCTGCTCTCCCCTCCCTGCCCTCTCACCTCCCCCCTCCCCTCTCTGCCCTCCTACCTCCTGCTCTCCCCTCCCTGCCCTCCCTCCTCCCCTCTCTGCCCTCCCCCTCCCTCCTCCCCTCTCTGCCCTTCCCCTCCCTCCTCCCCTTCTCTGCCCTCCACCTCCCCCTCCCCTCTCTGCCCTCCCCTCATCTCTCTCCCTCTCCTGTCCTCTCTCTGCCCTCCCCCTCCCTCCTCCCCTCTCTGCCCTTCCCCTCCCTCCTCCCCTCTCTGCCCTCTCACCTCCCCCCTCCCCTCTCTGCCCTCCCCCTCACTCCTCCCCTCTCTGTCCTCTCACCTCCCCTCTCTTCCCTCCTCCCTCCCCTCTCTGCCCTCTCCCCTCCCCCCTCCCCTCTCTGCCCTCCTCCCTCCCCTCTCTGCCCTCCTCCCTCCCCTCTCTGCCCTCTCACCTCCCCCCTCCCCTCTCTGCCCTCCCCCTCCCTCCTCCCCTCTCTGCTCTTCCCCTCCCTCCTCCCCTCTCTGCCCTCTCACCTCCCCCCTCCCCTCTCTGCCCTCCCCTTCACTCCTCCCCTCCCTGCCCTCTTACCTCCCCCCTCCCCTCCCTGCCCTCCCACCTTCTCCCTCCCATCTCGGGTCACTTGTTCTCACCTGGCAGACTAAACTGCCTTCCCACAGACTCTGGCAGGCACTGACTTTTCTCTCCCAGTGTTATCTAAGATGCTGTGGGGAGGAAAGAAAATGGAAGTTGACAGAACACATATGCAATTGTCTACCATTTCTTACTCTGTCCCCACTGACACCAACCACCCTGCCCAGCCGATTCAAACCCTGTCTGTGGCTTTCCTGTGAGTTATTTCACAGGACTGCTGGGATGAAATTCTGGAGATACCCTATTGTTTGTATTAATAACTCCCAGATTCTGCACCAAATGGGAAGGTATGCCAAAGACTATCAAAATCACAGCCCTTGGGAGCTCTGAGTGTGTCTTTTGAAGATGTATTTGTTAGATATGGCATTTTGCTCTGATAATTTGTGTGTGTGTGTGTGTGTGTGTGTGTGTGTGTGTGTATGAAAGCTACAGTTAACCATCTGAGAAATACAAGGACAGGTGACTATCTCAGAGTGTGGTTCTTCCAATCGTGTATGTGGCCCATCCTTTGTTGTTTGGGGAGACAGCAGTGAGTGTGTGTTCACACTGTCCTTTGCTTTCATCGAGGGGAGTGTGTTTTCCTGCCTTTACTGTCATCTTGAGCCTTGTTTGGAGGGCAGAAGAATGCTTAGGTCATGTTTAGTTTTTATAGCCTCATTTAGTGAAAATGGATCCTTTGGGCCCCGTCTATGCCCATTGCCTAAATTTAAAGTTCCTTTTCTTGCAGGTGGCTTAATTTATATTTGTTGATGGCGCAATGAATGCAAATAACCACATGGGTGACCTTTCGGAGGCTGCGAGAGCCAAACCAGTTATGCGAATGACTTGAATTCAGAAAAGCTTTTGGACATATTTTTAGCATTTCTACAAATACTCTTTTCTTGTTTTTGGAAGTGTATAGAAAGCTCATCCATGGTGAGTAGTCCAATATTTCAACACTAACACTATGGTAAAAGGAAAGCTGGGCAGAGCAAGAGACACAAGTGGATCACACAAGGGAATTATGGGATGAATACATTTTATCACATGCCTTCATATTCCTGGCAGATGCACACCTATGCCTCAAATCAGAATATTACTAAAGTGAATAGGGAGTGATGGAAGACAGAAATAAATCATTTTTCACTACCTCAGATCTTTCTCTTCCAAATTACCTTCAACTGCAGCTAATTATGAAGTCAGGTCTGAGCCTATTTACCACAGAATGGCAGACTTTGGGTTTCTGCAGGATTGTTTAATTGAGTTTGGCTCGTGGAGACAGGATGTCACTATGCAGTTCAGAATGACCTTCCACTCAAGACCTCCTACCTCAGTCTCAGAAGGGCTGAGGTTATAGGGAAGCATTTTACCTCTCAGTGTGACTGAAACACCACTGCAAACAGTTGTATTCCTTAGAATAAAGGGTCTGTTGGAAATCTAGTGATGATGGCTACAGAGGTTGCCACACCAGCAAAAGGAACAGAGTTCAGATTCCCAGAGTCCACAAAAGTGAGAGTTGGGTATTGTGGCTTGCCTTCAATTCTAGCCTAGGAAAACAGCAACAAGCAATCCTGAAGTAAGCTGGCTAACTAGCCAGGTTAGCTGTATTAGTAAGCCCTGGGTTTGGTTGAGAGACTTGCTTCAAAGAACAAGGTTGAGGCCAATGGAGATACTTGACAATCAACCTCAGGCCTTCATAGCATGTGTACACATACACACATACACATACACATACACATACACACACACACACACACACATACACACACTGTGCGCACACACACAGTGTGCACACACATGCAGACACATCAAACACAACACTCCAGAAGATAAAAGGTTCTAATAATGAAAGAGATCCTTTGTCTAAAAGCACAGTAGAAGTTACACAACCCTCAAATCTTTACTCAATTCTATCAAAAGGTTAATTTCATTAATCTACATATTTGAACTACTAAGATTTCTTTCAGACATTAGTATCTCTCACTTTAAAATAAGCTTGAGAAATAGGAAAGATTTCCTCTGTGTTTTCAGGAGGAAAAGGACAAACTGAAGATGACCCACTCATTTTAGTCCTGGACAGTGCTGTTGAGAGCTGAACACTAGTCTTTCTTCCCTGCTCCCCATGGTAGAAGGCAGGTTCTCAGCCTTCACCAAGTGCCTCTCAATCAAATGAGGGTCCACTTCATTCATAGAGCTCTTGCCCAGTTCTCTAGAATCTTCCATGGCTACTGGGGTTTTCTTTTATCTGCCACTTTGTCATGGAGACCAATCTTCCATGTTATTTCAGTGCTCCTGATTCTCTATGAGTGTCCCACCTTTACTCCAGGCTCACAGGGTGGGGACTTTAGGCTCCATTGGCAGATTAAAGTCTAAAAGTCTGATCTTTAAGGTTCAGCCAAGCTGGCTTTCAGTTGAACTGTCTTGGACTATCTTTGTGCCTGCAGACTTCTGTCCATGTGGTACTCTGTGCATCTCCTGAGCATGACCCCTCCATTGTAACTTTTTGATTTGCAAAGTGATTCAAGCACTTTCACTATATTTAACTGTACTCTGTAACATAATAAATATATTATTTTAATTGGAAGAAAACCCACAATATTCTAGACTTTTTAGAAGGTAGTGTGACCACTTTATCAGGAAGTCTCTAGAATTAATGGAAATGTTAGCACCTTCTCTGGTTATTTCACCATGATTTGGGGTTGATGAGAAGCAGGGACCTTTAAGTTGTCCAAGGTTAACAAAAGATAAACCTGCTCTTCCTCCTCCTTCTTGGAGAATCAAGCATAGGGACTCAGTACTCTATCACTGAGATGTATTCCCAGCCCATGAACAGAGAGCTTTATCTGGTATCTCTTGGGACATAACTGATTGAAAACATTCAGAAGGATGACAAGAATGATGTGGGGTGGTGGGGGCAGAGGTAGCTACTATAAGAAGAGAAAAATGACAAAATATCATATAATAACTGTAAGAGACAGCTTTGAATCAGAGGTCATAAGCTACTGATTAAATTGGACATGAAATAAGCACTAAATTTGGTTGATGCTACTAAAAGTTCTGATTGCATAGTATAGCAAGAAAAGGAAAGAAAATATACTGATTCTAGAAAAAGAAGACATCACATAATTTGCATACAGCAGGATTAAGGAAGTCAAAAGGAATCTAGAAAACACATTTAATGATTCTGTTACCCTAGCAATGTTGCAAGACAGAATTAATAAGCAAAAATCAATTTGATTTTCATAAGGTAGCAATTAACATTTAGAAACAAGCAGAAGACAGTAAATGATTACCATTGCAACAACAATGATTACAATTGCAACACACATTGAAATATACAAGTGTACATTTAATGAAATACATGTATGATCATTGTGCTAAAAAGTTACAAAAGACAGGTAGTGGTGGCGCAGGCATTTAATCCAGCACTTGGGAGGCAGAGGCAGGCAGATGTTTGTGAGTGCGAGGCCAGCCTGGGCTACCAAGTGAGTTACAGGAAAGGCACAAAAGCTACACAGAGAAACCCTGTCTTGAAAGACAAAAAAAAAAAAAAAGGTTACAAAAAAAATCCTGCTGAAATAAATAAAAGCAATCAGGAGTAAACAGAGGCATACACCCAGTCCAGAGACAAGATGGTGAGTTTAACTCTTCCCTGATTGATCTGTAAGTTAAACATGTTCTTGTTAAAATAGGCTTCTTTGTAGGTGTAGACAACTTGTTTCTAAATTATATAGAAGTGAATGAAAGTAGAAGAGCCAATCTAATGTGATAAGTTTATTGTGGAAGAATCACGGCTTCCAGGTTTGGGGTTTCTGCAGCCCAGTAGCTGTAATCATCATTGGTGCTGACACAGGGATGGTCACTTACTTGCCATGCAGAGACTCCAGAAGTGTAACAGTAAACAGAGAGACAACTGATTCTTCACAAATATGTAAAACCAGCTCAACAAAAGAGACAGTCTTTTGAAAAAAACAAACATCTCAGAAACTTAAAACCTAAATCTTATACTTTATGCAGACAATAGCTTTAAGGAAGTCATAGATACAAATATGTGTAGATGGGTTTTTCTTTGGACCACCAGCTCACAAAAAATGACACAGAGACATATTACTAATTATGAAAGCTCAGCCTTATCTTAGGCTTGTTCCTAACTAATTTTTATAACTTAAATTAACCTACATTTTATCTTTTATGTGGCTCCATTACATTTATTCTCTACTGCCCATCCTGCTTCCTCTGTGTCTGGCTGGTGACTCCACCGTTCTTCCTCTCTGAGTCCTCTCTGTACCAAGAAGTACAGAAGTACTGCCTAGCCTCTTCCTCCCTAGCTATTGGCCATTCAGCTATTTATTAAACTAATCACAGTGACATATCTTCACACAGCATAAAGAACTATTCCACCCCATTTTCCCCTTTTTGTCTAAATAAAGTGGAAAAGTTTTTACTCTAACATAATAAAACTATAAAGAATAATAACAATTATCAGATAAAAATTACATTCACAATATCCAGTCCATTTGTATTTGTCATATTCAGAGAAAATACTCTATTATTTATCTTATCTTGATGAACTTAAAGTTTTATACCTAGTTTACTTTCTATCATGACTAAGGAAAACTGTAACTATAACTATCTAGCATTCAATTCCATCAGATACCTGAGAAATATATAATATTACCTGAGTAAACAGTAAGTGCAAAGCAAGCAACTTCCAAAACTATGAGAAATCACAGGAAGAGCTGGCTGCCTGGACAGTCACCCAAGTTTCTTCTGTAATTTTGGGGCATCCATTTTCAGCCTATGGGTCTAGAATACCTTATAGACTTTTCTATGAAGCAGGAATTCTGAACTACTGTTCCATCCTGTCTTGGCAAAGTTTGACAGTCTTATTCCTATGTGTCCAGCTTGTCCAGTTTGTGCAGTATACTGTCATCAGTCAAGGCAAGGGCGGTTTCTTGTACAAATGGTTGGCTTTTGTCACAAAGAAAGCAAACTCCATATGGAGGTTCTTCAGTACCCATCATCCTTTTATAAAGTAGATTGGTGCTGCCAGGATCAGACATGTCTAACTGTCATGAAAAGTCTTATGTTATTAAAACATTTTTAAATGCCATTTTCTATAGGTCTTTGAAGCATTTGAAGATCACCTATCCAGCTAAAATATATCTTTGTATGACCTTAAAACATACGTAAACTGAATATAAGTTTGATTGTTATAGATGGCTAGCTACTAACTTGTCTTTCTTTATTATTCTAAATAGGTTTCAAGGTCTAAAACTTTACATTGCATTTTTAAATGAGCTGCATAGGTACTATACTTTAAACGAGAGTAGAAACACATATTCACTATAACAAAAATAACTTTAAATTTGTATCAATATACAAAAATCCATACAAATATAGAATATTTGAGACTTGTGGTTGTTTCAAAGTAGACTCAACAACCCACCCTTTATTCCCATCATTTCTATACTATATCCTCCTTTTTCCCTTCAGAAAGAGACCCCTGAATCTAACCTCCTTTGTTTAGCTTTTTCTCTAACCATGACCAGTAACAATTTGTAAACACCCCCCCTAAATGATGACAAGCCATTTATAACCCACTGAATGACCAAAAACCACCTACCCCACCTCTTGGGAACGTGGGCATTGTGTTCTTTAGACTGCTTCCTATTGTCTGTGGATGATGGCATCTTTAGGGAACCCTGAAAAAATTGAGATAATGGTCAAGTCCTAGAAAAACTAGCCATAACATTTGTTGTCAAGTCTCTGTGCAATGGAAAATTGCAAGGCTTATCTGAGGTCCTGGCTAGGATAGTCTGTGATTTTGGACCATCTCAGCCTACAGAATTGGAGCTGTTCTGGTTGTAGAACTCTGGGGAAGCTACAGTGGGGGCACTCTGATAGGCCAGATCGCCCGGGCCACCCATTTTCTTTGTTATCTGATTCTCTTGCTCTGAAAACACACTAACATACATATCTTCATTAACACAAGTATGTACTGGGCAGTATACACAAGCTAGGCAAAGATGAATTTTTTTGTTTTATGTTTGAGCAGATAAAATATATATCACCTGTCTTGTAGTTTTTCTAGGTTTATTTCTTTATGTCTGTAGCCAGGATTTTCAGGGGGTCTTTCCTGATCATACCTGATCCTTTTTAACCTTGAACAAATCCACAGCCTTTCATTTTCTATGTAAAACAAAAGTATAACCTCTTCCCCAAAGTAATATATTTTTGGACTTCTATTTTAAAGTTAAGGCATTCCTAAGGTATCTAGGCTGGTTTAATTCAGCAGTCCCTTCCATGATCAGTGTCTCTCAACACCTGTCATTCTCTGTTCATTAGCATTCAAGAAACTCAGAATTAGCAAAGCACCATATAAGGTCCAAATTCCTTGCATTATAATATTTTTCATTCTTAAGTGGCTTATTTTTTGTATTACTTTATTCTCTTTTTAAAAACTTTATTATTTTTAAACTATTTTTTTTCTATGACTGTCTCTACCCACTTTCTTTTCTTTCTTCAGCATCCAAGCACATTCTTACACATACTGTGCCTTTTTAGAGGATTTCTGTGTCTGGACCTGGCTTTCCTATGCATCTGCAGTGTTTTCTGACCATGTGAGACAAACCTTAAACTGACATGTAAGCCAGGACATGGCTCAGCTTAGTTCATGGCACTGGCAACTGGCTCCTGCCCACAGGCACCAGCCAGTAGTTGTGCCTCTGTATATCACCGAGCACCAGCCCACCTGAGAGACTGCAGGACTAGAAAGAGTCATTTGGTTCTTTGTCCAGTACCCTTATTATCTTTCTATGTTTGGATATTCGAGCCCCACATTGGACTCCATATTTAGATGGATTTTTCTTTGGGCTACCAGCTCACAAAGAAATGACACAGAGACATTATTATGAAAGCTCAGCCTTAGCTTAGGCTTGTTCCCAACTAGTTCTTATAACTGATATTAACCCATATTTTTAATCTATATTACTTTATGTCGCTCCTTACCTTTACTCTGCACTGCCCATCCTGCTTCTCTGGCTGGCGACTCTGCCTCTCCCTCTCTCTGAGTCCTCCCTGTCCCCACAAGCCCCACCTAACTTCTTCCTCCCTAGCTATTGGCCATTCAGCTGTTTACTAGACCAATCACAGTGCCACATCTTCACACAGTGTAAAGGAATATTTTGCAACAAATTTGAGATGCAAAATATAAAAATTCTGGAAGGAAAGCTAGGAGAAAATCTTGGTCAGCTGGAACTGGACCAAGTCTGTATTTGCAGCCTGAAACTATGAGTGAGAGAATCCCCTAACAGCAGATCACCCTTCCTGCTTACAGTGTGTGAAACTGAGTGCTTAGATTTGTGAGTATAAGTAGGCTACACATATATTGCTTCTGGAACATCTCAGAAAAGTCTGGTTCCATGTGTGTATGTGCAGCTGTGTAATCATGTAGATGCGTTTGAGATTTTTAATTATTTGATAAGGTTGTTTGTTAATTCAATTGAAAAGCAGTGAACTCTCTTTTAAGATGAAAAATTTAGAAACCCTTTTGTATATTTGAAGGTATTCAATTAAGTCTACAAAAAGGAATAAGTATTTCTGAAATACCCCTACTAAGAGAGAGATCAAATCCACATACATAAAAAAGTATAGACAGGTCAGGTGTGGTGGCACAAATTTTTAGTCCCAGCACTCAGGGGGCAGGTAGATCTCTGTGAGTTTAAGTTTAAGGTCTGTCTGGTTTACATAGTGAGTCCTAGGTCAGGTATGGCTACATACTGATACTTTGTCTCAAAAAATTAATAAAAAAAATAAAATAATAGAGCAAATGTAAGTTACTCTTAAGAAGCCAGGGGAAAAAGTGAAAGTTTTGCTTGAAATTGTATTATATTGAACATCAGTTTTAGTGTTTTAAATGAACTTCCCAGGACAAAATAATTCAATTAACTAGAAAAGCCAAGTGGCTGCACAACTCAGGACCAAACTAAATACACACATGAAGTTGAAAAAGAGCCACTGGAAAAGAGTCAATAATGTACCTTGAAAAATGAGAACTTGAAAAATATTCTTCAGATTCTCTCTGTAAAAATGTAGTTTTGTCTTTCTCATGAAAAAAATGTATTCAGTTGAATTAATATACATGAGTGGTGAGCCAGGCATAATGGTGTATAGCTGTAATCCTAGTGGATGGTATGCTGAGGCGAGACCCTGAGTGCAAGGTCAGTCTGGGCTCATAGTAAGGCTTTGTGCCAAAAACAAACAGAGGAAGATGAGGAAGAGGTGACTATAAAACTCTTCTGAATAGATAAAATATTCAAACATTTTCTACTTCTAGATAAAACCAAGGCCAAGCCAATAACAGAGGGTTGGGA
The DNA here is from genome assembly GCF_903995425.1 of Onychomys torridus. Lineage (NCBI taxonomy): Eukaryota > Metazoa > Chordata > Mammalia > Rodentia > Cricetidae > Onychomys > Onychomys torridus. The sequence goes on along the minus strand of NC_050453.1, from coordinate 8,021,814 downwards.
GTATTTGGTCTTATTTGATAGGAAGGGAGCTGGAGAACAGGAATGATAGCCTACAGTGTTTCCTAAAACAGAAAAACACAAAACAAGACAGGAAGGCAGAACTTCAATAAGCAGCATTGATGGCTCCTGACTTTCTTCCCAAGCAGTGACAAGCAAAGAAGCCAGATCAAAATAGAATCCCAGTTTGGATATTCTAATAATATATGGTAAATTTGGAAGAACACCAGACTAAGGATTAAACAATGCTGGTTGAAGTCTCAGCTTCTTCCATGGAAAGCATATTCATCTTGTCTGATCCGCAGTTTTCTCTTGTTTGAATGGGAATAATAACCCCTGCTTCGCCCGTGTCACCGAATTTTTATGAAGATCAAAGAGATAATAAATGTGAATTTTGAAAATTGTAGATCAGTATATACATAAGGTTTTATTAGCATATTTAACAGATGCAAATGAAGGTGTGTTAATTCAATTTGAATACATTTTTCCATGAGAAAGACAAGACTACGTTTTTATGAAAACATTAGGCCTATTTGTTCTTCGAATTCCCCCTTCTCAGTCAAGCCAAAAACCATGTTGTTGTTGTTTTTAATTATGCTCAAACTCACTTCTCCTGTCTTCTTACTCACCCAATAGCCTCTGTTCTAAGGTATTTAAAATTCTAAGATAAGAAATAATTCCTATATTAAAATGTTCCCAAGTTCTCACCCCAAAGAAAGTGTGAGTTATAGGGTTCCATGCAGAGAGTGTGGAAAAAATTTGTTTTAATATGTAAATATGAGCTGTAGGTGAGGTTAGCTCTTATAAGTCTGACTTTAAATTTTCAAAGACATATGTTCATGAAAAGTTACAAAACATTGTCAAGGCTCCATTACCTATTGTCTTGGGCGGCACCTCATGCATCTCATTACATCATCAGATCTAAGAAGTTGTTGGATATGATGGTTTGTGCCTGTAGTTCCAGCTTCTCAGGACATTCACACATATCCATGTGCATGCATGTGGAAGAATGTTGAGGCCAGAGATCAACCATGCTGTCCTTCCACAGGTGCCTTCCACCATGTTTGAGTTTTAAGACAGTGGCTCTTAGGCCTGGAACTAACTAAGTATGCCACCTGGCTGGCATTCTCTCATCTCCACCCACACAGCCCTGAGATCAGCAGCAGTTTGCTTGGGTTTCAGGCAGATCACACTCAGGTACTCATGGCTGTGCACCAAAGTCTTTACCAGTTCAGCCATCTTCCCAGACTTCACTCAAGAGGTTTTCATGAACAAGAAAGAGTAGGGTTCGATTTGAATCTACAGACTTGGTTTGTCTTGTGGGGTCAATGACCAGGAACCACACCCAGCTGCAGATGTTATTGTTGAGTCCAGTGAGGGATGGGAACCATTCTAATGCCCAGAGTCCAGCATGGGGGGAAGTCTAGACCTTCCATGGTAGGCTTGATGCATTTTCCAAAGACTGTTCCATTAGAAATGAGGCTCCTTAGAACTTCAGGTCCAACCATGTCCCATGAATTAAGAAGGAGCACATGTAGACAATGAAGAAACAGTTTGCATATCCTGGTACAATAAGTAATTGGAGTTTAATTGTTATGTAGATTATTCTCTGGTATAGACCAAATAACTTCCTCATTTGAGAAGTAATTCCAAGATTCCGGTTTTCCTCAAATTCCTTCTCCACAAAAGTCAGAGAGTGTGTGTGTGTGGGGGGGGGGACTACTTTATGTCTTGTTTATGTCTTTGATGCAGTCTCTGTGATCTTTACATTTGACCTTGTTTCTCTTTTCCAGAAGTCCTGTGTAGCACCGCAGAGGCAGTCAATAATATAATCCAATCATCAATAAGCTACAAACCCCTTGTTTATTAATACACGATTAAAATGTATATGATAAAAAGCTATTGACTGCAGCCCACTGTATGGATGACAGCAGCAATTAAGGCCTGGGTTCTTGATCACCTTGTGTGCCAGGCACCTAGGGAATGCCGATAGTCTGTCTAAAAGTCACAACAGCTGCAGCCTTTCCTTTGGTTTTTGAAAGTTTATTTTATTTATCATTAGGGGTGTGTGTGTGTGTGTGTGTGTGTGTGTGTGTGTGTGTGTGTGTGTGAGACACACACAGAGGTCAAAGGACAACTTGCTGAAGTCAGTTTTCTCATTCCACCATGTGGACTCTAAGGGAATAGAACTCAGGCCACCGGGCTTACTCAGAAAGTACCTTTACCATTGGAGTTCCATCACTTTCCTTTTTTCTTAATTTTTTAAATTAAAATATATTATTGAGATTGGCTATGTTTCATTTTATTTTTGTCAGTTTTTGTTTTGAACGTGAGTTTACTTTTCATTTATTTTTCTACATTTTTAAAGACATGGTATTGATATGCAGCCCCAGCAGGCCACAATTTCTCAATTCTCCTGCCTCAGCTTCCTAAGTGCTAGGATTACCAGTGAGTCTCACCATAGCCAGGCTTTGGGCTCATTTCTCAAGCTCTAAAAACACCAAACACACACCTTGGCTATGTCCCCATATTGGGTTTTGATGGTATACAAAAAGAAAGAAGATAAAATCTTGTCAATAAAGAATCCTGTTGACCACTGAGTAGACATCTACAAACCAAATTGCCTTAGACAGTATTGCTGTCAAGAGACACCACAACCATGGCAACTCTCCTTAGAAAAGAAAGGCTTTAACTTGGACTTACTCATAATTTCAGAGGGTTATTAGCTCATGTCTATTATCATCACATGGGGGAGCATGGTGGCACATAGGCAGACATGGTGTTGGAGAAGCAGCTTAGAGTTCCACATCTGGATCAGCAGGTAGCAGGGAGAGCCAACCACTTTTGAAACCTCAGAGTCTACCCCCAGTGACACACTTCCTTCAATAAGCTCATACCTCCACCAATAAGGCCACACCTCCTAATCCTTCTCAAGTAGTGCCACTCCCTGATGGCTAAGCATTCAAATATATGGGCTTATGGGGGCCATTCTTATTCAAACCACCACACTAATCAAAGCACTGACACATTGTGATCATGGAAAGACCACAATTCATATTGTGGTTCATACTTTCTTTTTTAATGACTTGTTGATTTTTATGTGTACAAGTGTTTACCTGTGCGTATGTTTGCATGCCATTGCAAGCCAGCAGAGGGCATTAGGTGACCTGGAACTGGAGTTTGGGTTGCTTGTGAGCCATGGTGAGGGTGGAAGGAACCAAACCCAGTCCTCTGCCAGAGCAGAAGTGCTCTGAACTGCTGCCTGTGTCATCTCTGCAGCATCAGGAGGTTCATCCTTTTGTTGTATTGAATGAGGCTTTGTAGCTCTGGGGAATGAAGCCTGGGCTTCCTGTAATCCAGATAGGCACAGACACTGATGAGTGCTGCCGCTGACCACTTATGAGTTTATGTGTGTGCAGATAGGTAGTGCCAGAGGAGGCCAGGGGTAGACATGGAACATCCAGGTGACCTCTTTGTCTTCCTTAATAATTTCTACCCTAATTTTTTGAGGCAGGTATTCTCATTGACCCAGAGCTTGCCAATTCAGATAGATTGGCTGTCCATGTGACCCCCAGGATCATCCAGCCTGCACCTCCCCAGGGATGAGATTGTGAGATTGCAGGTGCCTGGTTTTTTCACATGTGTGTTGGGGGGTTGAACTTAGGTCCTTACGTTTATGCAACAGGGTCTTTTACCAGCCCCTCTGTCATGGGCTTAATGAGTATTTCATACAACACCATTTTCTCTCTTTTCCTTGCATGGCTACTCTATTGTTTTCTAAACATCTTTTTCAGATACTTGCTGTCATGTAGATAACATACATTCACAGCGAGTCCAAGTCTACCTTTAAACTTCCCAGACAATGCAACTTCTTCATAATAACAAAATAGTCCTGGTTTTACCCTCCTATTTCTAGAATGATTGTTATATCTAATTCTTACACCCGTAAGTATTTACATATATGCCTGTAATGGAATATAGTATTGCTGTTATTTTCAACAAATTGTATCTTTTTGAGGACAAAATCAATACAGTTATTTATTTATTCTGGCTTGTTATAGTGTCTTGATATACAGCCCTGCTTGCCCTGACACTTACTATGTAGTCCAGGCTGGCCTTGAACATATGGCAACCCTCCTGCCTCAGCCTCTTCAATGCTGAGATCATAGGTTTGTACCAGCATGCCCAGATTTAATAAATGCATTCTTTTTTTTTAATGAAGGGTGCTAAGAAATTGAATCTTGGGCCCTGTTTAATGTTCATAAATGCTGTGCCACTGAGAAACAAGTCAGAAGTTTGAACTTGGCCTTGCTCCTCTCTTTGATAGTTTCTTTATAGACCCCAAGGTTTTGATCTGCTCCCAAACTTACTGTGTAGCCCTGGTTGGTCTGAGCTTTTGGTGATTTTCTGTCTCTACCTGGGTGCTGGGCTTACAAGGTGTACTGTGTCTTACTTCTTTGCTTTTGCAGTGTAACTTAAAAGGATACCCCATTCTAGGCTGGTATTTTGTATTGTTTTATTTGCTGTCTTTCATTGATAATATGGGTTGCTTGTTTGCTTGTTTTGACCTGAAATTGAATGTACCTTTTCTCTTTGCTTTTCTGAGATTAAAAACTAATTCCCTTCTGGCTTCTAATGGGACCTTTTCTTCATCATTAATTTTCTTGTTTGGAGGCCATGTGCCTAGGCATGGGTAGGGGCATTTATCCAGCTTGAGTTCTCTGGGCTTCCTGAATCTGTGGTTTGTTGTCTGGTATTAATCTGGAAAAAATGTTCAGTTATTATTGTATCTCCTCTTGGTTCCATCTCTTCCTCTTTCCTTCAAGTGTCCCCATAATGTGTGTGCTGTGCTGTCTCCTCGCTTGTCACATGGCCTTCTCTATCTTTTTTCTAGTCTTTTCTGCTTCGCACTTTCAGAAATCTCTATTAAGTAATTCTCAAGGTTGGCATATCTTTCCTAAGCTGAGCTAAGTGCCCGTATATCCAACAAAGGCAACGATTCTCTGCAGTTTCTGTTCTTGAGGCTCCTGGTCTTCCATCTGTGCCATTTCCACGTCTCTGCTTATGTGATGCTCTGGTGTCTTGTCTACTCTTTCCTTTGAAGTACTTAGTATATTAATCTCACTTCTTAAAAAATTCCTCATCTAGAGCTGGAGTTGTAGCTGAATGGTAAAGCATTTGCCTAGCTGGTATGAGGTCCTGGGTTCAATACCCAACACTGAAAACAAACACTAGCCAACAGGCAGGCACATTCCTGGTCTGGCATGCCAGCATCCTGACAGACCTGACATTGTTTGTGATATTAATTCAATCTCTCCATGCCTTTTAAAAATATGCCTATGACATTTTAATTGAAATACACATTGCATAAAAGAAACCAAAGAAGTGGAGCCTCTAGTAGTTAGTTGTAACTGGTCATCAGGAACATTCTGAAGTTATGAACTAGGGCCCAGCCTTTTGGAGAGCTTGTGTCCCCAGCTGTGACCTGGATTGCACCTCTCAGGCCTGACCATGGTTGAGGGAGTTGGATAGTTCCCTTCCCTGCTGGTGGGAAGCTAGAGGTAGTGCGTTGCTTGAGAGGTTTTAATACAAACATAATGAGGCTCTGACAAGATAGCTTTTCCTCGCAGTAGGACTTCTTAAGAAAAACCCAGAAGGCTGTGGATTTCAGCGTGATTCCTTTTCCTTTCTACTCATTAGAAGCATAGTTCCCACCAGATCACACACTGTATAAGCCTGGCAGAGCTGCAGACAGTGAATGGGTTCCTGTGACATCTGGCCACTCTGAGCTGCGGCCATTTCTCAATTGCATTTCAAGTTTCTTATGGGATGCCTGCTCTCTTTTTATTTCAAAGACAGACAATGGAGGTGAAGGAGATGGCAACATGGGTGACATGCCAGCTGCACAAGCACAGGGAGTTTGGATCTTCAGAACCCAGGTGAAAGCCAGATGCAATCATGCACATTTGTAACCACAGCACTCCTGTGATAAAGTGGGAGCTGAAGACAGGAGGACCCCAAGAGCTTGTGGGCCAGTTCCCTAATTTATGCCATAGTGGGCAGTGAGAGACTTTGCCTCATACAAGGTGGATGGTGAGGAGCAATATCTGAGCCTGATTTTGCCTTCTACAGGTACACAGTGGCAATTGTGCACCTAAACACAATACCTCTCTCTCTCTCTCTCTCTCTCTCTCTCTCTCTCTCTCTCTCTATTTATCTACCTATCTATCTCTCTGTCACACACACACACACACACACACATACACACGCACACACACCAAGACAGGGTTTCCTATATGTAACCATTTTGAATGTTCTACCTAATCCAGGGGGTCTTGGTCATGCTTTAGCCCTCCCAGCACATGCAGTGGGGGTATTCCTTGTTTCTTGCCTCAGCTCACTGGTAAATCTTGCTAATGAAATTCCATTTGGGTTGAAGACTGATGCTCATTCTGTGTTGGACATTCATTTCAGTCCATAGTGACTTGACCTTGTCATGGTGGGTCACGACTGAGATAGGAGACATGATGGAGCAAAGCTGCTCATCTCTTGGAAGTCAGGAAACAAGAATTACAGAAGGGAAGGAGCATACAAGATGCTCCCTTTAAGCCACACCCATGGTGACCCAACTCTCCAGTAAAGCCCTGCCTCTAAATGACCAATGCATCTAAATGCTTACTGATAGATTAATTCACTGATAAGGTCCACACCCTCAAGATCCAGTCAACTCCAATTAGTACCACCAGTTAGGGACCAAGCCTTTCATGTGTGAGCCTTTTGGAAGGATACTTCACAGTGAACACATGATATGCTCCGTTTGGTACCTAAAGCTACAAGTAATATATGTAGTTTGAAAGCTACAAAGTTTTCTTTGACTGTGTAGATTTCCCTGCATACTTGGCTGACTCTTACGTTTCCTCTGGCAAAGAACTGTCCAGGGCTGGACCTAATTTGGAGATGTCATGTATGCCTTTGGAGTAGACACAATTGACCGTCAACAAGATCCGGTCTGGGTCATGCTATAATTTAATTTGTTAAGCTAGCCTCAGCAACTGGGTATTCTATTTATTATTAAAATAACTGAGAACAATAATGGCATGGACATGATTTTCTATTATGTAATATCAAGCAACTTCTTTTGTCTATATTCATATTATACTCATGTTTTACGTATGTGTGTGGAATATGCAGGTATGTCTGCTTGTGTGTGTTTGCATGTGTGTGTGGGTGCTAGAGGACAATGTGTGGTGTTCCCCTCTATCACTTTCTACTTTATTCTTTGAGATAGTCTCTCATGAAACCTGATGCTCACTAATTTGGCTAGACTGACAACAAGCCTCAGTGGCCTCCCCTGTCTACCTCCTCAGCCCTGGGGCTACAGGTATGCTCTTATATTCAGCTTTCTGTATGGGTGCCAGGGATTAAATTTGTTTCCTCACACTTTACCTGGTGGGATATGTCACAACCCTCTTTATTTTTTTTAGTAAGTTTATACAAACACACACACACACACACACACACACACACACACACACACACATTTAAGAAAGTATATAGGCTTAGGGTTCCAGAGAGCTAGATGTCAATAACTGTGGGGAAGGTATGGCAGCAGGGGCAGGAAACTAAGACTACATCCTAACCTTGCACAGGAAGCAGAAAAATAGAAATGATGTGGGTGAGGGAGTAAACCCCAAGAGCCTTCCCCAGTGACATACTTCCTCCAGCAAGGCCATAGCCCCAAAGGTTCCATAATCCCTCGCCTCAAACAGTGCCACCCATTGGAGACCAAGTGTTCAAACACCCGAGCCTGTGAGGAACATTTCTCCTTCAAACCACAGTGTTCTGCTCCTGTGCATGTTTCATTTTTAAGTTGTAGTGTTGTTGTTTTCCCAAATACCTTTTGTTTTGATGGTAAGACTACCTATGATTGATTCCATTAAGTTTTGAGAACCTTTGCAAATTTCTGGGTAGGTCAACTCAGTGAACTGAAAGTATTTGTAAACATCTGGAAATGAGACATAAAAATAGATTATCATTTAGGCTCATGCATATTTATGTGCCACCATGCACATGGAAGTTTGTACAGTAGTGCATGCAATGGTACTCCCATGTAGCTCAGTCATTATTGGTGGCCTTTTCCCGCTTCTAAATAACTTTCTTGTAACTTGAAGAACAACAACAACAAAATAAATAAATGAATAAGTAAATAAATAAATAAAATAGTGAAAACTATACTGCCCTTACTGGTCACCACAATTCCTGAAAAGAATTCTCTTTTTTGGGTAAGATTTCTGTTTGGCTTGTAATACCTTCACACTTTGGTGGAAAAGTCTGAGTATGATTCAGATTGTTCTCAGGTAATTCCATGAAGTGTTGGCTTTGAATACAAAGGAAAGGCGATTTTTTAAAAATATGCTTGTGTTGACATTCACGGTTTGGGTGTCTGTGTATGTTTAGTTGCCCAAAATTCAAATGTTGCTTGTCTTTCTTAGTTTCTTTGTTTCTATCTATCATTCCTTCTTTTTTTCAAAGAAAAATAAAAGGGGTTGTGATGGCAGATGGCAGAGACCTGTATCCCAGCCCTTTTGAGAGGTGGAAGCAGGAGAATCAGAAGTTGAAGGCTAGCCTCCACTATAGATCAATTCTGGGGATAGCCTGGGCTGCATGAGACTCTGCCTTCAAAATTAAAAAAAAAGTAAAAGCAAAAGAAAGAAAGAAAGAGAGAGAAAGGAAGGAAGGGAGGAAGGAAGGAAGGAAGGAAGGAAGGAAAGGAAGGAAGGAAGGAAGGAAGGAAGGAAGGAAGAAGAAATACAAATAAATTTAATGATTGAACAGTATTGGACAAATCAAGAGCCTAGTTCAGTCTGGTTTTAGTTTTAAAGTTTGGATCTTTTTATGAAGGTGAATAGCCATGTGAAATACAGCTCAGGTGGCCTTACATGCAGATGACCCCTATGGAAATCAAAAACCAGTCCCAGCACTTAGCTCATACAGTATGTGAAAAGGTACCAGTTTAGCTTACTTCCCGGCAAGGTCCAGACTATTGAGATTCTGTTTTGTACCTCTACCAAGCATGAAGTGAAGACTGACTTAAGCATTCAGGACATGCTGGGCAGTGGTGGTGTATGCCTTTAATCCCAGCACTCGGAGGCAGAGCCTCTGTGAGTTCGAGGCTAGCCTGGGCTACCAAGTGAGTTCCAGGAAAAAGGCACAAAGCTACACAGAGAAACCCTGTCTCAAAAAACAAAACAACAAAAACAAACAAAAAAACAAAATTCATGACATGAAATATTTCTCTGGAGTTACTGTTCAGTCATTAAGGTTACTTGTATTTCCTTCCTTTTTATTTTATTTTATCATTTGGAAGGCATAGTCTTATGTAGCCCAGGCTAGCTTCAACCAACGGGAGACATTTTGGCAGTATCCTTTTCCTAAAGTCAGACTTCCACTGCCAGACCTTCTTTCTCTATTTTCTAGAATACAATTCTTTTATTGTATTTTATACACTCTTAATACATTATCTTAATTTAGAAAACTGACCAGGAAGGTAAGTCACTGCAAGTCTTCAAAAAAAAATCTTCCAAAGAAATGAGTTATTATGAGCTAGAGGGCCTCTTGAAAGTGTACATGGTTTTCCTGTAAGCCTCTTACCTACTTCCTTTAGGACAGAAGGGGGTGGGGTGGGGGAGGATAAATGCTCGCAGGAATTGGTGCTCTAACGCCATGCAGCTGCTAATGCATATGCATGTGTCATGCAAATGTCCCCAGCAGAAACACATTCTTTGGTTTAAACCTACAACTATTCAGCAATAAAGAACTTTCCAAATCAAACTGCTGACTCTTTTGTTTTTAAACCTTATCAAAACACCCAGCATACATCTTACCAGGCCGAGTAAATCGAGACAGAAAGCAGCTGCAGGGAGCCAGCTCTTGTCCCCTGGATATCAGGTGTGTGCTGCAATTTTCCAGATCCACGGGTGAGCTGAAGTTAGTACCTGGAATCTCCAGAAACTCAATGTAAAGCACTTTGGACATGCTTGGGATCACTTTACAGAGGCCTTATCTTTGTAAAGAGACATTGTAATTTACCAACTGAGGGTTTTATCCATGTGGAAAGATGCACTTCCGTTACACCTTTGTCTGAATATCAAAAGACCTGGCTCAACAAACAGAGGAACACCTAGGTCTAGCACGGTCCTGTCCGGCCTGTGCTTTTCTCAACATTCCCTCAGGTTATTGATAAGTAGGAGAGGGAGAGAGGGAGGGAGGGAGAGAAGGGAATAGGGAGAAAAAGAGAAAGATTTGGGAAGCAACCTTGTCTCACTAAATGTTCTAAAAGTTCACGCACACAGCTGCGGATTTATTGTGACATTGTCTTTCATCACACTAGTTTCTGCGCGTATACGGAAAAGTTCCGTGTTGGGGAATGAAAAATGTCAAACAAGAAACTTCCACTGGTACCTAGAGGAGATGTTAAAGACTGGCTGGGGAGTGATTCACTCCGACATCTTTATGGCTGGGAGAAGGAACACCACTCTGACATTTTTTATGGGCTTGTATGCGGAAGCTAAGCATCGAGAAGAGCACGGCAGTTGGGATTAGACACGGAAAGAGAAAATGAGTTCCTATCTGGGGATTAACCTGCATTTGTGCACTACAGGGAAGCGGACTAGACACTCACTTGGAAGGCAGCTCTCCGGGGAAGCCATCAATCCTGAATGAGATTACTTAGGGTGAAATTGCATATCTCCAGGTGGCATCGTCTGAACCATTCCACAGTTTCTTTCTCCGTCCCACAGGGGTTAGACTGGCCTTAGCCAGCTAAACAGAATGCCCTGGAGGAGGAGCCTAGCCTCTGGGGAAGGCCTAGCTTACTCAAGACAGCTACTCATTTTCTTTGCCCTCGCTGAGCAGGAGCTTGCTGCCAGCAGGGAGGACCCCCTCACCCCAAGTCTTTTTTTCGCGGATCTAGGACCCTGGAGTTTGGGGGTTAGCCTCGGAGAGACTAGGGTGAAGGCAAGGAGGCTGATAGGAAGAGGGCCGGAACTTCAAAAAAGGGCAACAGATAGGGCCCCTCTCTCCTTACCAAGGATTCTCGCGTACCCCTACAACTTCACGACCAGAAACTTGGTCGTTCAGAAAGCCCAGAGCCCAGAACCCAGGCCCAAATCTGGTTGTATAGAAGTCGGCTTTAGCCGGTCTTCCATCCTACTCTGCATTCTCCTGGCCGAGGGGCGAGGATGTAAGACGCCCGCCCATTTGCGCGTTTTCTTTGTTGTTTTCCTAGAGGTGAGGAGAGAAAAAACCCTTCGCAGAAAGAGAGCGAGCAGTTGCGATTTGCACCCGCCGTGCCCCTGGACGCAGGCAATTCCTCGCACGCATCTGGCGGCGCGGGCACAGGCGCTTCCAGGCGCCTTAATATCCATAATTCGAGGGGGAGGCTGGGCGGCTGCTGCTTTGCCAGGTCAATGTGTTAATTAAAAGTTGGTCCGAGTTGGTCAGCACGCAGTCCCAGATGTGCATAACAGCATGCAATTAACACGTAAGAAAATCTTTTTGAAGATATCAGAATTGAACACCCCCCCTTAAAGAAACTCCACCCTACTCCCACCCCTGAACGTGAGCTAGCGCAGGCAAACACTGGAAAAGTCATTAAAAGACGTAATTAAATGTGGGCCGCCGTTCTGGAAGGGGTCGGGCTTGAAAAAAAAAAAATCCCCAAATCTATATATTTCAAAAATAAATAGCAAATTGATTTTTTTTTCTACAGGACGGGCAGGCTCAGAGACCGGCTTCGCTCGGTTCCCACCCCATGTATATTAAACAGCCGGCGAGTGGAGGCCGAGTTGCTCGGTGACCCAGCGAGCGCAGGGAGTCCCTGGCCCGCGCGCTGCCGCCGCGGCCGCCGCTGCTGCCGCCGCCGCCGGCAATTGCAGAAGGGCCTCTTGCAGCCAGATTGCTTCCCAGACCCAGGGATAATTACCGCACACTTGCTCGCCTAGCCTTCTTCAGAGCTTCAATGAGTGTAGGGAAGTGTGGGTCGGGTGCGAGGTGGGGAGTGGGGAGACAGCCATTTTACATCAATGCATTTATATGAAAAGTAAACGTGTGCGAAGATACTTAATATTATCATAGACCCCGTAGGTGGAGCAGACCGGCTGGCACTAGCTCGAGGCTGCACCTGCCGCCGGCCCGCACATTTCTGCCTCCTTCAGCCTTTGCACGGGACTCTCGCCCAGCCAGGAGACACTTGACTACTTTTGGCTTTCGTTCGGGTTTGATTCATTGAATGTGACGGTTGGTAGGAGCCGGTCTGGGATCCAGGATCCGCATTCAAGATTATTGGCCCATTTTCTGAGTTGTTAGCTCCTGCCTGCAGAGACACTCTGTTTCCGTCGCACCCCCACTTGATCTAAGTTCCCTACTTCCTTAGCTTGCAGAGGAAGCCAGGCCAGGACTTGGTGCCCATTCGGGCACCTTAACCTACATACAACTCTGACCCACTTCTTGTTTCTCACCCAAGACATGAGATGTTCAGGTTTAGGGACTACAAGTGATCCCATCCACTACATCCCCCCCCCCCCAGTGGGTCTGGGGACAACAATTCCAACCGATTAATTCTGAGTGCCTATAACCTAAAGTGTGTACCTCGTGGATGACACCCAGAAACCTGGGTATTAGGGACAAATGGATAGAGATGACAGAGAGCAAGACAGAAAGGGGTCGGAGACAGATTCTTCTGAAAGGACCAGATTTGTTGCGTGTGAGCTTGAAGGCAGTAGGAGCCATCGTTTAAGGCAGGCACAGCCTCGCTGTTAACTAGTGTCCGACTTCCCCGCCCCATCTTTTTTTCCCTTTTGTAGGATGCAGAAGGTGAATAATGAAACCATTTTGCTAATAGTTTATGAGCCATGAGATTGGAAATGTATATGGGTAGACCGAAGCACCAGACTAAAATCATCTGAGACGCGCGAGACTTGGCAGAGAGAAAAACCCTCCAGGTCCCCCTTCCCAGCCTGGAGCGGAAAGACTGCTGCTTTCCCCCTCTATGCTCCATCCGAGGGCAGCGGCTTGGCCCACCCTCCCTCCAGCTCCTCAACCTCCTCTTCTCCCCGAGGGGCTGGAGCGAGAAGGAGATGAATTGGGGTGATGCTAAGATAGCACGACCGGGAGATAATCGTTATCAGCAGGATTTTTCTTCCAGTGATGGGATCTACAGAGATCTATCACGCTGGGCAGCTTTCCCCCAGGCGGAAAACAATAGGCGGGAACCAGGCTTTGGGGACAGCCATAGGGACTCTGTCTGTACGTCCATCATGTTCATTACCCCAAGGCCTGTTCCTCTACAGTGAACACTCGGAACCGTCCAGGACACCCACCCGACCTCCACCTTTTCCAAGTGTTCCTAGCCTTTCTCTATGCAGAGCCCCCTCAGTTTCAAAGCCTGGGATACTAAGGCGGGATGCAGGGGGGCACCTGCGGGCATGGTGGAGCCAGGAAAGGATGAAGCGTGCTCCCGTGGAGTGGTCGCACAGCTGAGAAATATCCTCCCAGCGGGTTGGGAATCCTAGCCCACAGCGTGGCCCAGGAAAGACCGCCCTGCTGGTGGCAGGGCGTCCCAAAGAGCAAAGGCGAGCCGGGAGGAGGAGGGTGAGGGCGGGCTCCGTGAGAGGCTGCAGGCTCCAGGCCCAGCTCCCAACCAGCTCCGCGACCGCAGCAGGAAGGCCAGGACAGGTGCGTAGCATTGGGCGCGCAAGTCAGGCAGGGGGGCCCGCGATTCCAGGGCTCTGTCCCTTCCAGACTGGAGGCGCCTTTAATATCCTTCTGAACTCGGGCAGGGGCTGGTGCCAAAGGACACCCGGGACAGACTCCGGGTCCCTGGAGGGAAGTCGAGGCAGCACGGCCAAAGCGCCAAGTGGACGCACAGGAGCATAGGCTTGGCAGGGGCTACGTAGAGAGAGCTCACGCTTGCATGGAGTCTGGGCTATGGACACTGAGGGGCCACAATGGCTACTGTCCAATACTCCTTAGAAGCTTCCCTTAACCTTTGAGTCTAAGCCAGGCTGGATTCTCCCAGGAATACGTTTAGGGATCGTGAGGCGAAAACTGGCAGATCGCGCTCTTGGGAAAGCGCAGTTGAGGACAGAGACAGGTACCCGCCAGTACGAGATTCCCCGCTAGCAACCGGCACCGAGAACCTTTGACCTTTTCGTGTAGTGGATGGGCGGGAAGGTGCTGGGGAGAAGTAAACAATGGGAAAGAAAAGGATCACCACGCCACAGGCCTCCTGCGGCCCTTTGGGCGCCTTTAATCCCCAGACCCAGCTTGGAGAATCCACCCTCTCAAGCGAGCGGGGCAGACCCTGTTCACCTTCAACCCTCTGCTTCCTGACACAATTCCCACACCAACCTACACTGACACTCCTACTGAGCCTGGGTCCCTCTCCTCTACGGGACACCCAACACAGCTTTGAAACAGCAACCTAGTGAGCTTAGGGAGGTTGGAGTGAGTAGGGTTTCCTGTCCTCAAAGATTATATTTTTGAAGAAACAAAATGAAAATGAAAAATCGAACTAGCCCATTCAACACCGTCCATATCCCGGACGGGCCAAAGGACCAGAAAGAGGGTGGCCGCGTGGAGTGGGGTTCCTAGGCAATTAAACAACTGGCATATTACAGATGGCTGGTGTGAACCCGTGGGAAAAGGCAACTGCCCCCGGGGGCAGTTTAGGGTGGAGAGGGCTAAGTGAGGAAGAATTACTGGTGGCATCCCGCAGACCCAGCTGCAGCGAAACCCCGAAACCACAGCGCAAGTGAAGAGCCATTCCCTGGGTATGAGTGATGACTCTCCAGGGTCCTTCCAGGGCGCAGGGTTCAAGCAAAGCAACGGAGAGAGGTCGCTGGTATTGAAGGTCATGGTTGGGCCCGGGAAGGGCAAGCTCTCCAGGTTACTCTTGTGGCTTCTGAATTCACCCTGTCGCAATTCCTTCCCAAGTGCGGGATTGCCCAAATTCCTACCCCGGGACCTCAAGTGAACCCCGCGTCTTGGCAGTTTCCCTGTCTCCCTAAAGGCCTAGGCTGGGCTAGTCCTCGGGGAAACTCTCCCTCGGCCTCCTCCCTCTCAGCACCGGGAGGCTTCGCCCTGCCTGGCTCCTGAGTGGCTGCAGGTGGAGCGAGGGAGGCAGAAGGGACCTCTGGAAGCAAAGTAGCCAAACTGCTGGAAATTGTAGAGACGTTAAAAACCCGCTCCTCCTTCAAGCCAGTCCCCTCCCAAGCCGTGCCGGGAGAGTGACAAGAGGGACGCCAGGTCTTTCCCCCAGGTGTGTGTGAAGGTGGGGGGGAGGGCCTTCGCAAACTTACTCCGGCTCCTTTCATTTGTCAGTTGATTCCATCTGAAAGTTTGCTATTTATAGTCTACACCCCGCAGCCCGAACCCTGCGCCCGATTCCTGGGGCGGAGTGCCAGAGGAGTGCTGGCGTCCCGCGATTTGTTTGTTTTCCCCTCTTGCAGCAGGCGACCAGGCGGACACCCTCGTGGACACCCAAAGCCACCCATTCCCGGGAGCTCGGACAGCCGCCCCACACTCGGGATCCTGTGAGTTGACGCCGGGCCTCCGGGTAAAGGCGGGAGGCGCTGTCGCTCGCCGCCGCCACCGCGTGGGTCGCGCTGTCCCCAGCCTCTGCCCCCTCCGACCTCCAGCCAGACGCTCTAGTTCGCTCTCTTCTCTGCTAGTCCTCCCCCCCCCCCTCCATTTGTGTGCCCTTCCCCATCTCCCCGCTCAAGCCTGCTCTCAACTTGAAACCGAGTTTGTTTCTAGAGCCTAGTGGCCTCTCCCAGTGAGGCGGGAAGTGTGTGTGTGTAGGGGGGCGGGGGGGGGGGATGTGAGAGCTGCATGCGGATTACAGTACGGGTCCCGGGGGAGGGAAGGGGAGCCTGGGACCCGAGGGCGTCTACAGCCCTCCGCGTGCGCCACCCCGCGCTCTGGGAGGAGGGGACAAGATGCGTCCCGCTAGGGATCTCTCCGGGAGTAGCTTTGGCGCAGCGCCGGCTTAGCATGGCGGTCTGGAGCTACCCGGCTGCCGAGCGGGCTCCGATTGATCTTAATCACAACCCCTTGAATCATCTCTGAGCAGAAAAGAGGAAAAAGGAAGGAAAGCAGTGGCCTGGGGCTGGTCAGGAAGAGTCAGGGTAACGTCCGTCAACTCCAGCCAGGCACACTGGACTCTGTCATCCGTTTTTCCAACCGTTGCAGTCTGGGCTTGCTTAAGGCGGGGCGAACCGTGGCTAAGGGTAGACCTTGACCTTGCCCCCCCCCCCCCCCAAGCGTCGAAGCCTCAAGCACAGTTTCTGAGTTTTGGAAATGGACAGTCGGAGTGTAGTGGGTATTGAAAGCTCCCCGCACCCCCAGGGCAAAGCGAGAACTCAGGCACGCGTGGACAGCGACAGGCTCTGGGTGACTGTGCGCGCTCAGCCGCGGCCAGACACTCTTTCCCGCAGGCGCACGGTGGCCCGCTTGTGGCTCCTTCCTGGTGTGTCAAAGTGTCCTTTGCAATCTTGGCAGAGGCATGGTCTCGGTGGGGAGCGACGCAGGGAAGGTTGTGACCGCAAAGAATTCTGGTTTCCTATCAGTCTGGCCGAGAATGAGAGCGTAGGGAGTTAGGAGCCAGCAAATGCACAATCTGGGATTCACATCCCTACCGTGACCCAGTGTCCCCGCCGCCGTCAAGCATGCAGGCATCTCCATGCAATTCATGAGCTCCGTCAATTTTCCTGATCTCACTCTTAGAACCCTTTTTGGAGCCTTATCCCGCTCAAAGTCCTCAAGGCTGCCTTTGGGGATAGACTGGGAAGAGGGAAGGCTGTGCACAGACTTGTAGTGATGCCCATGGAGTGGGCCTCTTTGCACATCAGAAGTTCCCCCACGGCCCACAGGACAAGGAGATGGCATGTTGTGTGTTGCCAGCCTCCGTCCTGCCTCCACACTGCAGGACCTGTCTGGTTCAGGCTGGATGGTGGGTGCCCACACCTAGTCCTGATCTGCCAAGAATCTCCCTGAAGCCGGCTTGAGACAGTTTACAGTTCCTCTGCCAAAAGCAAGACAGTTTCTGCCACTATCCCCAGGCACCTTTTGGAGCTGTGGTTAAGTACAGATCTTAGCACCATCTCATAGCTAAAAACTGGTGGTATTGACCCTCGCTGTCCAAATCTGGGGAAGAGAAGCCCTATGTTATTGGTTCTCTCCCACCTACCTCTTTCCTACCCCTCCCAAGATAATGGATGCCTTTTCTGGGTTTGTGGGAGCTGCTGGCCCTGTGTTTAAGGGGAAAGGAAGAAAGGAAGGAAGGGAGGAAGGAGGGAGGGAGGGGGAAAGGGAGGGAGGGAGGAAGAAAGAAAGGAAGGAGGGAGGGAGGGAGGGAAGGAAGGAAGGAAGGAAGGAAGGAAGGAAGGAAGGGAAGATACAGGAGAAAAGCACATGAAAGAAAGGCCTCTGTCAAAGGGAATGACCCCTTGCTGCCTGCTTCTGTGTGTGCTTTGAAAGGAAAGCCTGAGGAAGGGCAGGAGCTACCTCTAAACCAAACCTTCCCTTACCCCCAGGACAAGGGTCTTCCCTATTTGGACTCAAAAAGTCATTGCTTAGAAGATGCTGGCCAGAGATGGAGAGAGCCAAGTTGCCCCTCCCAGCAACTAGGTTATTCTACTTTGGTATAAACTCTCAAGTTGAACACAGCCCGCAAGGCTCCTGGACTTCCCCGAAGTATTAGGCTTGCATAAGCTTTGGGATCTGCAAGCTCCTCCAGCCATTTTGATGTGACCTTAGGACTAGGAAGCTTCCTCTGCTCAGTGAAGCAAAATAAACTTGCCTCACACCGCTGTGCTGGGCTGGGAATCCCTGGCTTCTGGGGTCCCTGGTCCTGGCTCAGTTCTGTCTCCTGCACTTGTCTTGAGGTGGCTTCCAGACCCCTGGCTTTCTCCTCACAGGTGGAGGCTTTAGTGGAGAAGTTCTCCTTCAGAGTGTGAGGACTCAGGGCATTTCCATCAAAGCAGCTAGAACCAGGGAAGGAATGGTCAGGGCAAGAAACAAGCAGCAGCAGACAGGAGACCTATTTGTTTCCAAATCAACAATGAATGAAGAGTTGTTCCTCTCCTGTACGCCCCATTTTCAAGGAACTCTGGACAGTGGCACAAAGCAGCATCCTTTTTCAAACTCTTCAGGTTCGTGGCTTACAAGTCAGACCCTAAAAGAGGTGATTCCAGAGACAGTGCAGTCAGATTTTCAGGCTTCTCTTCCACAACTTTACATTATGGTTACAAACCCTGGCTACTTTTTAATCTTTTTTTCCTCCCCTACCCTCCCCCGCTTTTTTTCTTTTGGTGCCTACTGAATGCCCTGGAGTGAGCAACCTGAACTCTCCTGACCAAAAGAATTTTATGTCCCTAAAATTTCTTGCTGGGGGACTACATTCCTCTCTTCCTCAAACCCACCTCCACCCAGGGCTTTGGCTACCAGTCTGCACTTGAGGAGTGTGGCTGAGCTTCCTAGGGACTAAGATGACCGATGGCACAATCAACCACACTTACCCTTCTCACTCTCCCCTCTAGATGTTGCTGGGAGCAGGAGTACACCTGCTTGGGCAGAACCCCCAAACAATCCTGTTGGCTTGGGCTTTGCCACTCTTTTCCACCCCCAACACAGCAGAGCCTGTCTTGGGTGAGGAACCACTGGTCTCCACAGTTTAGCTGCTGCCTTTCTTCCAGGGACCTTTCTGCCAAGAGATGAGAGTGCGCTTTCCTTACTGGATTTCATTTGGTCATTAAATGAACATGGTTCCAGGCAAAGAGCTGAGGCCTAAGATCCAGGTGGCAAGAGGGGAGGGATGAAGGAGCTGTCCAGATGAGGAACTCTTGATCTACACCACCATCACACACCTTAAGAGGAAGAAACCAAATTCAGAGATTCTGTGACCGTGTCAGCCACACCCTGAGGTTGAGGTCTGTGTTTCGGCCAATTGCTTTCACAATCTGACAGCCAGAATCATTTACAACTGAAACAATTTTCTGCACCCATCCCTATCTTAAGAATTTGACAGGAAGTAAAAAGGTTTCCTTTCAAGTTCTTGTTCACCTTCAACTGGTTGGTTTCAATTTCTATTTCTCAAGTTTCCTTGCAATAACAGCCCTCGAACCAGGTTATGTTTAGCTTCTGTGGGGCAAGATGATTCACCCCAGTTTTCCAGGTTGTTCTGGCTAAAACTGCCTTTGCTCTCATCTGAGTTAGACACATACTTGAGATGAAAGACAGAGATTTTTTAAAAAAACTAGAATCATTCAAATACTCCCCTCTTCCATCTGCCCCCCTCCTTCCCTCCTCTTCCTTCTTCTGCAAGTTTGGAATAAATCTGGTCGTGTAAACATTGAAACAGACATGTCACAAAGATAAGCGTGACTTTTTATTGTAGTGAATGCTTTGAGGTATTTTCAAGTCATAGACCAGACTGTTAAGGTAACTCCAGAACATTGCTCCTTTCACAGGAACTGAGCACTACACCCATTTTCAGACTCTTAGAATTCATTTTACCCTGTGTCTTTATTCTCTTATCCAATTGAGTTTGTGATCAATTGTTTTAGCAAGCACTCTTTTAAATAGATTTCCCCAAAACTTTTTAAATGTGTACCCATGCAACCTACTTGATAGAAGTTTGCAGTTCAGAAAAATAAAATACAGAAGGTGTAGTTTGTTTCATAGACCTGGTTGTTAAATCTGTATTTTATTATTGTTTTTAAGGTTTTTATTTGGCAATATTGGAGAATGAACCCAAGGCCTCATACCTGCTAGGAAAGCATTCAAACACTGAGCTACATATCAAAACTGAAAGCTGTGTTTTATTGCCAATGTTGTGATAGTAAACACATTAAAAAAAAAAAACCCAAGAAACATTTTTTTTTTTTTTTTGTGGTACAAAAGTTTATGTCATCTTTTCCAGCAAGGTTTACTGAGTAATTAATTTGTCTCCAATGCTCTTTATTTCCCTGAATCAGACAGATTGTTCTGCCCAACTTACTTACCTGATGCCAATTAAAGAAAGATTCAGATTACTGATCTCTGAAATCCCATCCCTCCTCTTTCCAGTAGAATTAATGTGCAAATATTTTTAATTACACATTTCAGCATAAGTTTCAAGGGAGAAGGTTCCACATGTACCCTTTAGTGAACGGTGGCCAAGTGGCTACACTTCCCAGAGGACATGTGGACATGGAGAAGTAACCAGGGAAGACTACAGCTTCTGCAGGCGGACCAATAAACTCCCAAACGCCGCTCAAGGGCCAGGGGCAATGGCGAATGTCACAGGAGAAAGGATCTTCAGTGTGCAGTGTGGGGTGGAGCTCTGGAGGACTCCAGCTTGGGAGGTCTTCTGAGGAGGATATGTGACTCCCTTGTTTGATTCCCCGCACTGAAAAAAAAAATATTGAGGTGATGTATTTTGTAAGGAGAAGCGGCCTTTGCATCTTCCCACCGAAGCCTTAAAATAGTACTGATTTTATTTTTAAGTGTGGTATAAAGTTCAAATAGCAAAAAAATTGTCACTTAAGTGTGTGTGTGTGTGTGTGTGTGTGCACACACATGTGTGTGTATTTGTCATGCATGCATGTACACATTTGTATGGGTGTGGGTGGGTATTTGTGCACATAGAAGTGGACTCAAGAGGTAGATGCTGGGTATCCTCTTAGATCTCTCTGTATGTATGTATGTATGTATGTATGTATGTATGTATGTATGTATGTATACATGCATGTATATATGTATTGTGTTACAGCATGTGGAGGCCAGAGCACAGGTGTGAGAAGTGGTCTTTCTTTCCTCTGGGAAGTAAGGGATCTTTCTTTTGCTGTTTCTCCTTCTGTGGTACCTGTTACCTATCCCCAACCTCTGAGCTTCCTGGGCATTCCCCTGTCTCCACTTCCCTTCTCTGTCTGGGGATTATAGGATTACAGACATGCCACACATCCCATAGGGACTCCCCTTTTGGTTCTGGGGCATCTAAGGCAGCTCCCCAGGCTTTCACAACTGCTGCTTTCACTGTTGAGCTGTCTCCCTGGACCCCCTTTTTGAGACAGGGTCTCTCACTGACCTGAAGTTTTATCAGTTTGCCTACTCAAGCATCAACAAGGTGCAGTGAGGCAGCCACCTGTCTCCAGGTCCTCCCCAGCTCAGGGGTTACAAACAGCAGCAGGCAGCCTGTTGTGGTTTTTGATTGGGCATGGGGCACTGGGAACCTAAACTCAGGCCTTCATGCCAGTTCAGTGGGGACTTCAGCAACTGAGCCATCCCAGCTCCCAGCTCTGATGAATTCTAAGTTAACAGGAGGTTCTTTTGATAATGGGTTCAGTCTGCATCCAAAAGACTCCATTTAGACACAGCTCTTGAAACAAACAAACAAACAAACAAACAAAAAGAGTGGAGTCCTACATAATGAGGACTCTTTGATATCACCTACACTTTATTAAAAGCAGACTCCCACAGCATGGGAGAATCTAATCCTGTTCAGGAAGCAGAAATGGCTGGGACTCCACTGACCTTTTTTACTAGAAGTTCTGACTTACTCAGATAAGCTGTCTTCCATGAATGAGACCTTTTATCTCCAGGTGACAGTCACTGTTATTTTAAAAATTATTACTATCGAATTCATCTTCCAAGAAATTTCAAATAGCCTCCTCTGTTTAAATAACATTGAGGATCTGCCTTAAGCCAACAAGAACCAGGAAAATCTAAGTAAAGGTCGACAGATTGTCCCTAACTAGTTTCTAGCCTACAGGCCTGGTTGTCAGGTATTATGCTAGTAAATTTCCTGGGAGAAAGATCTTGGAGTCAGAAGGGAAAGCAAATTACTATAAGACATTGTTTGAAAGTCAGCTGGCACAGTGGCTCCTGACTGTAATACCAGAACTTTAGAAGCTGAGGCAGGGGGATTGCTATGGGTTCAAGGCCACCTTAGGTTGCATCTCAAAACATGATTAAAAAGTCAATAAAAGAGAATGATGCATAGAAATGGACATTATAGAATGTCAAGGTGCCTCTTACCTCATGTTGGTTACTTTTGGACAATTTATTAATTGATTGAAATAATACACACATTGGTATTGATCAAATTTTTATTTTACTTAGTTATCAAGTTATGGGATAACAAGGCCTGTTGCACATGCAAGCTCAAGCCCTCTGATTTTTCCAGTTGCTTTGGCAGCTTGGTGTTTCTGGTTGTGTTATCTTATGGAGGGTGCTATTGGGAAAGCCACTGGACACTTTGTGAATGCCATGCATAGCTGTTACCAGACCAGAGTCCTGAGGAACTCCAGGGGCACACATTCCTTTGCTGTGGAGTCACTCCTCCAGCTCATAGTTATGATGAGGATAAAAGTGAAGGGAAACATTAGAGACACACAGCATGTCAAAGGCGTTGTGTATTTTCTTGTTTACAAAGGTATTATTCTAAGATTTAAAATTATTCTAAAAAATGAACTGGGTATGGTAAGACATGCCTATAACCCAGTACTTGAGTACTGAGACAGGAGACTCATGAGTTCAAGGCTGTTCTTTGATGCATAGAAATACCAAAACTACAATAGCAATGACAAGTAGGAAATAAGCTGGGGGATTCAGTGTATGTAGTTCAGTGGTAGAATGCTCATATAGCATGTATGATGACTAGCTTTGATCACCAGCAAAACAGCACACATGCATGCACGTATACACACACACACACACACACACACACACACACACACACACACATTTTCTCAAACAATATTGTAAGGTAGGTAATCTCATTTTGTGCATTTTAAAGGTTGAACAAATGGAGACATATTCATATAGCTGATAGGAGACCGCTGGAGGTTTTTTTGTTTACTTGTTTTATGAGACGCAGTCTCATGTCGCCCAAGCTAGCTTTCAGCTTGCTATCTAGGCAACTTTGGTGTTGAACTCCCTTCTCTCTGCTTCTACCTACTGATGACTGGAATGGCAAACCTGTGCCACCAAGGCTGCCAAGAACTAGATCTAGATCCACAAAGTCTAGTTCTAGAATCCTTGTTCTGCTTTATCTGCTTGAAGTTAACACTTGTAAGTTTCAAGTGAAAACCTCACTCTACATAGTGATGGATTCAGTGTGTATTACTCAGGTACCTATTACCTTAGCAGGCATCCCTTGAAGCATAGAAAGTTCTAGCCACACACAGCTGCTTTCCTCAATCTGTTATGGCTGTAATCCCCTGAAATGGATTGTTTCTGTCACCTGTGCGCCCTAACCTAGCTTGGCCACATTGTTTTCTTTTCTACCTGCTTGAGTCCTAGGCTCAGCTATTTTGTTACAGGTAACATAGGCTGAAGGCAAGCAGAACAATCATCATAATCAAAGCCCATAGAGGAATGCCAATGCTAACCAGAGAGAGGACCTTCAGGCACACGCTTAATTATACAAAGGCCTTTGTTGCTAGTGGTGGCCTGACCACAGAGCCATGAGGCCTCCAGTTGGTTGGTGAGTTGCTGTTTCTTTTGGTTTGGACCTGTCATTTCCAGCTTGAGGAAGACGAGTGGAGATCATCAACTCTTCACAGGATCATGCCCTGGAGGAGGGAGGGGTGAGGCTCATAAACACACACACACACACACACACACACACACACACACACACACACACACTCCCTAAAATTCCGTAGGTGGAAGAAGGCTAGGGTGGGTGGCTCTCCAGGACAGTATAGAAGTGGTAACTTTCAAGAGGAGTCTTCAGTGGTACAGGTGCCTCTTTTTGTGATTTACACACTTTGCAGGTCAGACTCTTCAGTGAGGTGGTCAACATGAATGGAATCCTTTCTTTTTCTATTTTTTGGGGGTGGTGGTTTGTTTTTCTCTCTGTAGCCCTGACTGTCCTGGAACTAGCTCTGTAGACCAGGCTGTCCGAAAACTCAGAGATTCTCCTGTCTCTGCCTCCTGAGTTCTGGGACTAAAGATGTCTGCCAAAGTAAAATTCTTTCTTTAGTGTGTTGATGACCTCTTTATCTAGAGTGAAGAGAAATCCACATTTCTTTCTAGGGCAAGTCATGTGACCCTCTTCAAACAGTGCAGCAAGTACTTAAGACAAAGTTTAAACATCAGAAAGGTGGGCTGAGGGTATACCTGTTTGAAGAGTGCTTTCCTAGAATGCCTGAAGCTTTCGATTTGATCCTTGGCATTGAATAAACCAGGCATGTTGGCACATACTAGCACTTGGGGTGCTGGAGTCAGGAGGATCATGAGTTCATGGTCATCTTCAGTCACACAGTGAGCTCAAGACCATCCTGCACTATAGGAGACTTTGTTTTAAAAGTCCATCATAGTGGGTATAAGCAAAACCAATTTTACAAAAAGCCAACAACAATATAGATAGGCAGGAAATATATGGCCATCCTCCTGATGTAGCATTGAAGAGAAGCGTGAGAACCACCGGAGAGGCCAAGGCTCCTCAGTTCCTGTTTTCTGTGTCATCTGGGAGGCAGAGATCAAACACTACCTGGTCCTCCAGAGTAAGTTGCCTTCAGAAAACAGTCAGCCCAGCCTGTGGCACTTTCAGAACCTTCCTGCTGTGCTGTGGGGCAGTTCAGAGTGATGGCCATGATGCCTTAGCTTCTAGAAAAGCCTCTGAGTGGAGAGAGAGAGAGAGCTAACTGCATCAGGCACCTTTTCACAGTGGTGTATATTCTGGTGCACTCTAGTTTCCAAATTATAATTGTTATTAACAAGGGTGTTTTATTAGTCAAACAGTCCTTCTATCATATGCCAATGTCAAACAAAGTGTTGGTCATTTATTACTCTTGAGACTAAAGGGTCTGTTCCTTCAAGGCCTGATGCCAAGAAGAAGAAACAGTGGAATGTTCTGTGTCCTGTGGCCAATGTGCTATTTCTTGGCCTTCTTGGTGATTTGACAAACTCCAGGACCAAAAAAAAGTGAGCCTAAAGTACTGTCTACTAGCTTACCAGGCTGTTTGACATGATAGCACATGGCACAGTTAGGCCAGCCCTGTTTTCTCTCTTTTGATATTAGAAACCTGGTTTGTGTCACCATGCTTTTGTGCTGTGATTTTTTTCTTCTTGAAACACTACCAGATATTAACACAGCTGCAGACTCACTGTGTTGTTGAACAGTGTGTGTTTTCTGCATGCCGGCTTTCAAGGCAGAACTTCATACACGTTCTCCTTACACAGTGCTGTGGGGTAGGTGGGTTTAGAAATGGTGTCATGAATTTCATAGAGGAAAGCAAGGTTCTGGAATTATTTCCTATGATGGTACAGCTCACAAAGGTGCAGTCCTGCAACTCAAACCCATCCCTCTGATCCCAAGCCCATGTCCCTGATAGCATGAAAACAACCCATAGTTTCTAGATAGAAGATGTTAACATGTATATTACCCTCAAATGGTTTCTTGAGAAATATGTTGTGAAGTCATGGCTTCCCCAACTTTCATTACAGGATGCTTCAGAGATGTGTGTGAACTCATATGTCCCATGGCTGTCAGAGGGAGTTTGAGATGTGGTACTTTCTAGACTATTTACTGTCTCCTTTATAAAGAAAGATAGTAGTATGCAGAACACATCAGTGAACTCCTGTGATCTCTGAAGGACTAGTCTAGACATGGAGAGTGTTATTCATGAACATGGGAACCACAGACCTCCCTCCTTCCCCAGGATGGTGGTGTCTTCATAACCTAGTAAATGTAGGTCTCTTGTGTGAACACTGAGGATAGGATAGAGTCAAAAGGCTGGTGTCCAGGAATCCAGATCAGCTTGGGGTTGTCTCTGAAGGTCCTGCGTTGAGTATACATTTAGACATAGAATGGATGCCAGAGTGCCTCTGCTCTCTCTAGTTGAGGATGTTTGAGCCAGAATCCTTGTCCTTCAAGGATTCTGAGACCATCTTGGAGCAGTCAATGTGGGGAGGGTAGGCTGATAGGAATCTCATGCCAGTCCCTCTACACGTATGGCTGCCATTTATTAGAGAGACTCCCAGTCTTTGGCTAGGTACAGAGCTATGGGGAAAAGGGAAACATAGGCATCTGGGAAGAGTTACCTTAATCCAGATATTTACCCACTCTCTTCTCTTCTTCCTTCTCTCCCTACCTCCAACTTTCCTTTGTTCCCCCCTCCCCGTCCACTATCTGTCTCTTCCTCCCCCTCCTCCTCATCTTCTTCTGCATCCTCCCCCACCTCTCTTTGACTGTCAGGAAGTATCTGTATCTAAACAGAAAAAGGAGAGCTTGGCAACTGCTCAGATAAACCAAGAGTGGTGTCCTCACCTGATGGATAGATGTAAATAGTTTAAACTGTTGACATTTATCAAATTACCTTGAAACCTTCCACATCACCACCTTGCTTCACACACATGGAGACTTCTTAAAGAAGCCTTTCAATATTTGTTTTTCTTAGTTATCATAACATTCAAAGATGTGTCAACTTTTTGTTAAGTGCATACTGTACACATAAGCAGGCCTTAGCACCTTGTGTTCTTGTGTGCATGTAAAATGAAATAAAGACACGTAGTATTATCCCAATAATTCAGGTAGCCATTATCTGAATATCTAAATACTGGAGGTGAATTATATTCTCAGCATTTCCAGAATGATTTGAATACATGTTTAGCTCTTTATTAACTGGGAGGATTCTTCAGATCTCTATGAGTTGGTCTCTTCTCTCCCAGTCTTAGTGGAGTTTATTCTTCCTGTTAATTCTCAGTGAAGAAGCCTAGAGGTCAGTGGCTGCCTGCAGGGAAACTGTATCTGAGGCTCTCCCAGAAAGAGTGGGACTCAGTGTTGGTATGGTCCTAAACAGACATCTGCTAAGTGATAAATGGAAGGAGTGTCGGCACTGTGATCGGCTTTGAGGAACTTCACCTGGAGGAACTTCTGAGGAACTTCCAAGAGATTGCTGTGAGGCCAGAGGTAAAAATGGTGGAACTTTGACAAGGAAAGAGATAGGCTTGAGGTTTTATATAAGAAGGCAAGAATGTGAATAGAGACAGAGGTGGGATGATGGAAGGTCTACTGGGAACACAGTAGAAGCATATTTAGGATGAAGGGAGGGGGTGTTAATCGGGAAGAAGTTGAGGACTAATACTATTCAGGGCTCCTTGGGTGCCATATACTTTAAAGTCCACGGAGCAGTTGTCCTCACATCAAGGGAAGGGGATTATTATTGATTGTTGCGGCATATCCAGTGCATAGCTTTTCTCCTGAGAAGTGATTGCTACGAAGTACAACATTTCCCAGAATCTTTTGCAACTAGTTGAGGTCAAGCAATTGTTCTTAATGGTGGACAGTGTTTATCTGCCTCACTGAACTGATTATGAAACCAGTGTGCCTTTTCTATCACGGGCAGTAGAAGCGTATGGGCTATACACAGAGACTTCGACATCACCGGGGAAAGGGAACCATGAAACGAGGGAGACTGAATCTGTTCTGGGTTTTGTGTACTGAGAAGTGAGTCTTCTTTGGGTCAAGCTCTGAGATGCGTGATTTATCTTTCAGAGCAGCAAGAGTTGCCTTGAACAAGATGGGCATTATTACAGGCCTATTTCACCGTGGTTCATACGTGACTCATGGTCACATAACTAGTAAGAGCAAGGGCCAAGATGTAGGTCCAGGCTTGCCTTCACAGTGCTTCTCTGGGTTCACACTGCCTGCATGCTCAGGAGTATGGAGTCTCCCTTGTCACCCCAGACATTGTTTCCAGGTCAAGACAGGTGGAAGTAATTGTTGATGTAGTGATTTTACTTGAAAGTCTGTATTATTAGGGGATAAAATAAATGCCTTTAAAAATAAGGGACTGTGGCCTGAAAACATGGCATTGTGAAGACATGGCTCCATGAAAACATGGCATTATGAAGACATGGCTTGCCTTTCAGGAGTGAGGACCTGAGTTCTCATCTTGAAAGCCAACAGAAAGTTGGAAGAGGTAGAAAGCATCTACCACGCTGGCACTCCTAAGGGTAGATGGTGAGAAGGTGATATTCACGGATGTTTTCAAACTTGTCTCTCTTTTCCCCTCTTTTGAAACTGTTGACTCCTTAATCCCTGCATTAGCTCACACTGCTTCGACTCATAAGTCATCTCTTATGTAGACTTGTAGCATGGTCACGGGGTCTCCCAACTGGTCACTCTGTCTCTTAGATCAACCTATCAAGGGCATTCTTCATACAACTGGAGAGTGATTTTTCTAAAATGTAAATCTGATCATCACTTCACTCTCTTTTTACAACTCTTCACTGATTTCCAGTGGCACACATCCAAATTGCTTTACAGCGCACAAGAGGCCCTCCATGGCGCATCCTCAAATCTCTTCAGCCTTGTGTCTGACACTTCACTGGTCACTATCCCAACTTCAAACAGAATGAGCAGTGTTTCACCTCTGTCTGCTTGCTTCTGTGTGTTCCTCCTGCTTGCTAAATGATTATGAATCATTCAAGACCCAAAGGGGATGACCCCTAAACACCCTCCTGGTGACACTCTGCCAACCCTCTTCCAGGGAAAGTGCATTGCTCTTTCCCCATGTCATTATGCTGAGGGATTCCTTTTCAGACTTGTCTATTGGAATGTCTGCCAAGTATTAGTTGTGAGCAGAAATAATTCTGGTTTCTGCCCTGCCAGTTGCTTACGCTTTTATAGCATAACTGAGCATTAGTCAGATATTCTCACAGATAAATGTGAAATTACCACTGGGATACACTATATGGAAATGGAGAGGATACAGTGTAGGAGAGTTGAGCTGATATGGGAAGACAAAAGAGTCTGGCTAACAAAACAGGCTTGTGTTGAGATGTGAAAGTTGACCTATGTACCTGAAGAGAATGGGCTGAAGATAGAGGGGATGGAGGAACACCATGAAAAAGGGAATTTGAGTCTGTCATGGTGAGTGTGTCTGTAATCCCAGCCCTTAGGACACCAAAAGGTGTGGGCTGATTCCTTTATTCATACTGTTTTTCTCAATTGTGTGTGTGTGTGTGTGTGTGTGTGTGTGTGTGTGTGTGTGTGTGTGTGTCTGTCTGTCTGTCTGTCTGTCTGCCTGTCTGTTTGTCTAGGTGCCATGCATGTGTGAATATCCAAGGAGGCCAGAGATGTCTGATCTGAGGCTGGAATTGTGAGCTGCTCTCATGAGTTCTGGTAATAGAACTTGGATTCTCTGAAAGAATACTAAACACTGATCTGTCTCTCCAGCCCCTAGCCTGGGGTACAGAGTGAGGCATTGTCTCACATAACAAATCACCCTCAGATAAAGGGGAATATGAGGACTCAATAAAAACAAGGTTCAGTAAGTTGTGTGGGTGAGGCACAGGAGGGTGCTGGAGCAGTAGGGCTGGGTACTGAAGAATGCTGGGGGCCATTTTACCTTACGTGGGTTTCCGTTTTATCCGGCAGGAATTTGAGGCCATATTAAAAGACAGAAAGGACTAGAGATGTGGGCTGGGAGTGAAAACACTCACTTGTCAAGCAAGGCTCTGAACCCCAGCCTTGGGATCAGGGGGAATAAGAGACAGAGAAGACAGGATTTCTTTCTTTTTCTTTCTTCTTTTTTTTAAATAATTCATCCTGGACTAGAGAGATGTCTCAGCTGCTCTTATTACACCCATATTGGACAAGTCATAACCGCCTGTAAGTCCAGCTCCAGAGGAATCTGACACCCCCCTCTGGCCTCCAGGGGCACTACCCTCTTTGCATATACCAAAATACAGATGCACATGTATACACGTCATTCAAAATAAAAACACCTAAAATCATAAAGAGTTCATCCTATCTGCTTTGTGGACAGAGAGTTTAGAGTTGTCTAAGTAGGTGATGGTGACTCATTAAACATGTGCTGCCGAGTGTGGTGGTGCAGACTTTTAATCCCAGCATTTGAGAGGCAGAGGCAGGTGGAGCTCTGTGAGTTCAAGGCCAGCCTGATCTACAAAGTGAGTTTCGGGACATCAAGGGCTGTTACACGGAGAAAACCTGTCTCAAAAACAAAAACAAAGACAAAAACACAACATGTGCCGAGGTATTGAATGAGGGTTGTGACAGAGGCGATGAAACATAGTATTTTTAGGACTAGCTACAATAGACCAGTTAGAGTTGTCCTTCCTTAAGTGGATGTGAAGGCTAATGTGTGGGGCCAAGGCACAATGCGAGAAACTTAGTGTGAAGAGTTACAATGTGAGGTTGTTTAATTCACTTTGCCGTAGGGAAAACAAAGTTAGATATTGAACTTGAAATAAGAAAGGGCTGCTTGAGTTCAGTTTGGAGATTCTTGCCCATGCTTGGTCAGCATGTTTCATGTTTCTTTTGGGCCCACAATGAGACAACACCTTATAGAGGGGGCAGGTGACAAGGAAGCGGCTTACCTCGTGGTGGTCAGAAAGCAGAGAAAGGAAGAACACGATAGGAAAGGAGGAACAGAGGGACTCAGGTCCTGATATCCTTTCCAGGGACCTGCTCTGTTGATCTCACTTCTTTCCACCAGGCCCAAGCCCTGAGAGTCCCCACCAGCTCCTCATCGTGTCTCAGGCTGACAATCACACTCCTAGGACTTGGCTCTGGTGGGGTCATTTAAGATAAGAGTAGGTACCTTGGGAAGAATCAGGAGGGTTCGTCTCACTGTATGTCACATGTATTTCTATTTCTTCATAGTTACCATGTTATAATTATATTTATGCAAATCTTAGAGTGGGCTGTGAGCTGCTCAAAGCAGTGAGAAACCATTTGCTTATTATTATTCTTTTTCATTTTTTGTGTCCCTTGTTCCTATCCCTGTAACTGTGTTTAATATTTGCCAAGTAAATGCCTTTGCAAAATACTCCAACTGACCCAAAGGTCTGCACATTTTCCCCAAACCAATAATAGAGAAAAGGAAACAAAACAGACTGGAAAGGCAAGTTGGAACTCAGTGGTGGAGTGTTTTAAATCCCTGGCTAAGAAGTTACATTAAGACATAAAATGTAATTAAGCTTCAAGTTTACATTTGCTTTCCAATCCAACCTTTGTTTCACATAGTGCCTCTGTTATTTTCAAAACCATATAGTATTTACTCAAGGGACAGTCTCTCCTAAGTAAATCAAAGCCAGCAGCCAAGCTAGGAGAGAAATACAGAGCCGGTGCTGGAAGAACTGGCTGTGCTTCTACACTGAGGACCAAATGGAGTCAGAATAAAGCTGCAGGAAATAGGCTGGCAATCCAGGGGAACTGTTATGAGGACTACTTAATTTTCACTTGCTGTCATTGGGGTCTGTGTTAGAGGTTAGGATTTGGTCATCAGGGTCAATTTAGAGAGAGGCTTGACATTTAAATGCTTTGTTGCTGGCTTGTTTTTGGAGCACAACTCTGAAGAGATTAATATTGAAGGGCTATCCCTGTTTCTTGGGGTCACTGTCATAGAAAAATTGTTTTTTGTCTCTTTAATTTAGTCAGAACCACACAAACAGCTTCTGTGCACCCTGAGACAAAGCAGAGTCTTTACATGCCCTGTGAAGTGTTTGGGATTCAAGTTGACTTGTGCAAGTCCTTGACTGAAGCCAGTTTGCACACAGTTGTGAATGCGG
Source organism: Onychomys torridus (assembly GCF_903995425.1). Classification (NCBI taxonomy): domain Eukaryota; kingdom Metazoa; phylum Chordata; class Mammalia; order Rodentia; family Cricetidae; genus Onychomys; species Onychomys torridus. The sequence goes on along the minus strand of NC_050453.1, from coordinate 7,990,230 downwards.
ATGTTTTTGTTTCATTAACAAGGACCAGGATGAGGAATTCTTCAATTACACTCCTGAAATCAGATGCACTGTCCTTTGTTGACTTATCAGAAATCTGTATTGTAAGGTCCCATATTTATCATCAATTCATCCATGTGGGATGTGTGGATAACTGAAGCCAAAGAATGTATTCCATGCCCCCATGTGTACATAGCCTTTGCATATACAATTCATTCCTTTGTGTAATTGTAAAATCCCTGTCACATGAGCCCAACAGTCCTTCTTGTCAGTCTATTAAAAATTTACATTAATTAATTTATTTGTGTGTATACACATAAAGCTCATAGAACAACTTGTTCTCTCCATTCACCTTTCACAATGTAGGTCCCAAGGATCAAATTCAAGTCATCAGATTTGGTGGCAGGCAGTTTTATGCATGGTGCCATCTGGCTAGACCCTTCTTGTCAGTCTCAATGATGAGATCAGAATTGAGCATCATGTGACAGAGTCCAATCGTATTGATTTCAATGACCGGCTGTGGCAAGTCTGGTGGATCCAGCTGTACTCTGCAGTTCCGTCTATAATGTGCGAAGTGTAGACCTGACAGATTTCCAGTAACTTCAGTCACAAAGACAGGCAACCTGCTAGAAGGTCTTAAAGGAGCTAAGGATTGCAGTAAGAAGGTTAGTGTGGTGGTTAAGATCCCAGGGTCTTGAACCACATAGCTTGAGTTCATATCTTCAGCTAGCAACTCCCTAGTATCACAGTCTTGGTTTAGTTATGTAACTCCTTGATTTTTCTGTTTCTCCATGCATGGTGAGGTTAGTAGTATACTTACTGCCCACGATTGCCAGGGGAATTAAAAGTGACTATCAGCAAAATGCGTAGGACAGGGTCTGCCACACAGGAAGTCATTTCTAGCTGCTATGATTAGATTAGGGGAATGCTCAAGAAATGAGCTTCAGAAAGACAAAGATTAATGAAGGCAAGGTCAGTGGAACTTCTGGTGAGATCTAAAAAAAAGTGAATTTTTTGGTCAACCATTAAATACGCATCATCTGCTTGACCTTTTGAACGGAATTATTGTGGAGATTGCTTTCTATAAATAGTCTCTAAAAAGTATTAAGAATATCAAAAAAGCATCCAGAGAAGCCGAAGCTGAAGCTGAGGATGGAAGTGCTACTTACTGAAGATTAGAAACTTTAGGATGTTCCATTTGGTGAAGAGAAAAATCACAAAACAGATAGCAAGTTAGTCTTAGAAATGGGTTTGGTAAAACATATAACAACACCAAGTATTTACCTAGCAATTACTAGGTCAATAGAATTTTGTTTCACTTTACTTATTTGATTCCACTTTAAAAAAAAAAAAAACTATGTAATTTCATTTGTTCCCCATAAAATTCCATAGAGCCCAATTCTCTTCACTTTACATGACCCTAAGTGGAGTCTCCAAGGAGTCCTGTGGCCCTTTGAAGCTTCAAGTAATGTGAAGCCCAGTGGTACATCCCTTCCGAGTGCTTCTTGTCTGCTCTGCCATGTTTCCCTCTATTTGCTGTTGTTGATGTCAATATCTATCATTAGAAGAATGCTTTTGAGTTTGCAAAGTACTCAACAGTCCTGTAAATTATGCATTCTTTTCTATGTGTGTTTATGTGTAGAGGTAGATGTTTGTGTGTGTTCTTGTGTGTGAGGGTTCAGGTGTACATATATACACATGTGTGCAGAGGCCAGAGGTCATCCTCAGGTGTTGTTCCTCAAGTCTTGTTTATTTTGTTTCTCTGAGACTGTCTCCCATTGAGACCTGGAATCATAGGTCGGAGAAGGCTGACTGGCAAGGAGCTGTAGGCATTCATTCGCCTGGCTCTGTCTCCTCAGTGTCAGGGTTGCAAGTGCAGCCATGATGCCTGGTTTGGAAAAAGATCTTCTGGAGATGAAACTCAGGTCTTCAGGCTTGCTCAGCCAGAGCTTACCAGTTAAGCCACCCCCACCTCCGCCCTCCAGCCTGCCTCAAACATTCTTTACGTGTCAGGAGGTTGAAGCTTATGGAGCTTGGTTCATACAGGCTTATTCTTCAGTCCCCACATGCTGTAACCAAATTCTCTGACAATAGTTTCTTTCCAGGTCCATACCCACTACACTCTGCCTGACTGATGGTCAGAGAGAGAAGGACAGAGGGGACCCCAGTGAAGGAGGAGTATGAGCAGCCAGGAAGCAGGGATAAGGTGGAGCTCTCACCGATCTCACCCTGCCTTTATAAGCACAAGGTGTCTGTGTCTCAGTAGCATAATTGACTGGTTTTCTGCCCTTCACCACTACTGTCAAAATAGGAACAGAAAACATCTGAGTTAGACTTCAGGAATCATATTCAAACAGTGTGGGTATTAAAATATGAGGGATGATGGAGGAAACTGCTCTCCCCATAACTTTCTAAGACATGATGTCATCTGCATGTCGTTATGCTGTATTTCAAGTGGGCATCACATCTAGCTTTTGGATGAGGCCTCGTCTATAAGTCTGATAGATAATGCGGAGCTCTCACCTTAAACACATCAAGAACCTCCTGGGTTGTTATTAGTTTGGTCTGAATTAGCAGAAAATTGTTATACTTTATCTGGGACTTTGCCAGTGTGATGACATCCAGAGTTAGGAGCTGCCAGCAATCACAATTATACACGGTGATGGCTTTATGGCTTTATACATTCCTCTCAAGATAATTATGATATTTATATCCATAAAATGGAAAAGTACCTACCTTAATCTATTTTATCTGTAATATCTACATAGAATCCAGACATTTTAGCAGGCTGAGTAAGATTTCAGGATCTTAGGGAGAAAAACATATTAATAAATCTTTCATTCATGTATATAAAAATTGCCATTGAGAAAAATCTTCAGAACTACCATTCTATGAATTGGAAGTGAGCTCACTGCAAAGCTGCCTATTCATCAACTGTATGTTAGAAGCAGTCTGCTATCAAGTCATTTCATTCATTCATTTATTCATTCACTTATTCATTTGTTTTCTTTACATTGGGTAGACTTGGACTGCTATCAAGTCATTTCATTCATTTATTCATTCACTTATTTATCTGTCTTCTTTACATTGGGTGCATTGGGTAGGCATGGATTTTGGATTCAGGATGGTTAAAAAAAAAGAGAGAGAGACAAAATCCTGGGCCTCATGGAGTCTAATTGACAGCTGAAGAGCCATTTTATGGAATAATGGTGATGGTCCAGGTTATGGAGAAGATAAAAGGGAAGGGGTGGGGCCCTGGGAAGCTCAGATGGACAGAGAAGGCGTCTCTGAGGGAGTGACTTTTGAATGCAGACCAGAGGACTTAAGGAAGCTAACTTTACAGTTGTCCAAAGAGGGAGAACATTTCATGGGGAGGGAACAGCATGCCTACTGTGTCTGAGCAAAAGAGCAGAGCAGAAACCCAGGAGCAAGACAGCAACATAGGAGAGGAGCAGAGAGGCTTTGTGGGTGGGTGGTGGGGGAGCTCTTAGAGATGGAGGATTCTACGGGTCAGAGTGTAGGACATTTGATTTCTCATCACCTGAAAGCCACAAAGGAGTCACATGTGGATGCGATACCACTTGGTGCTGTGGATTCCAATAGAGAAAGCCATGTCCCCAGCAGCATGTCTAACTGGTGGCCCCAAAGCCACATATACTACACTAGAAAGTGTAACACCAAGGCAATTTGTGAACTAAAATATTACATGATTCCTTTCTGTGGTTATGTTTTATAACTTGATTGTGTTGTTCAAGGGCATGACCCTTTCAGATGGCAATGTAGCGTGGGGTAAGAAGGTTGCATATGCCTTTTTACATGGTTGAGTCTGGCAGAGGTGGAGCACATACGTTCTGATAGAGGCCACACACACTTAACAATCTCAACAGTTTTGGACATTCATTTATAGTGACAGGAATACCCCATTTTCTGTAGGAATCTCTTTTTTTCTTTAACTATGGGAGGAGATGTGAGCATTGACTACCTTCCTTTCAGAGTCTCAATAAAAAAAAAAAAAAAAAATCAAAGTTTGATTTCAGCCCAGCTCCTCCTGGAGAACCAGGGAGTTCATTAGGCTTAGAGATATATTGGGAGCAAATTCTGAGATACCAGCAGTGTTGCATGTCTCCTGCTTATTGTCTTATGAAATGGAAGAGCTCCTGCTTTGTTGTGAACTTAGGACATTGGCATAACTAAACACACTGATCTCTGGTGACTCATGTCTCCTGCCTTGCCCACTTTCAGCATGCCAACGTACAAAGACTCGCTTGCTTGATAACAAGCTGGTACCACCTTCTGCTTCCATGTCAATCACCTCTGAAGGTAAAGGCATTAAAAAATCAAAAACAAAACCCTCATAATGCTTCTGGGGCTAGAACAAAATTTACATTTCTTCCTCAGCCTTAGTAGTTTTCATCATTAGTACTTTTTAACATACTCATTTAGTAACACTGCAGGAAGCTTAAATTTTTAACCTTTTTTTTTCTGTACAGAATAGGAAAATACTCTAAATCTGCATGGTGAATCTTATGAATAGATAGCGTTTTGGATGTAGCATGGTTTAGAGGTGGTATGCCCCTTAAGATTCCTGGGTAGGGAATCTCGGTCCCTATCCTAATGTTCTTCACTTGAACAAGAACAGTGAACCTGTTCTCTCTAGTTCTCCAGCTCTAAAAAGATGTGACAAGATAGTATGAGAAAAACAACTAATACAAATTTCATTCTTTCCCATCCAAACACTTAAAGGGAAGAGAAGCAGAGAACTGGCTAACACTGATAATCACCCACCATTTATCTTCAGATGCTGAAAGATCATTTTAAAAAATGAACAAACAAACAAACAAGGAACAATCCTCAAGGTCCCCAACTTCCTTTTTATTGTTGCACTGGTTTAATGTTCAGGATTTTGTTATTCCAGTCAGGTTCTGTGGATATGGGGGATCACACCTGTTATCTCAGTGGGTGTGAAGCTGACACAAGAGGATAGTTGTGAGTCAGTAGTATGCAGCCAGGATTGGAGTGAGAGCCTGTCTCAAAGAATCCCCATCCCCAAGCAAACAAATAATACAGAATGCAACAAATCAACAAATAAATATATCAAGTTCAGATCTGCCCAGAGATTCCTAGGAGCTGTTTGAACATGGTTCAGGACAGACTGTCTGCCACCCACCACATGGTAGCACAGGAGTAACACACTGGACTAGTAGATGGGGGTCCCGAGCAGATGCTGGTCCTCATTCCAAAGCAAAGTTGGTGATGTGTTGCCATTCTGTAGTTAGGGTCTATTCCTGCTAGCTGGGGATGATTCTCTTGTTCTCTGATGCTTGGCTCTACTGTTAAATCAGCTGGCTATGAGGAACCAAGCCCAGGTCTGTATTGTGGTCTCAGCCCATGTCCTCTGGTAGAGAAGTCTGAGCTTCTGTTTTGTACTGCCATCCCTTTGGGTCAAGGTTGACATTGCCTCTTCCAGCACAACTATGATGAGAGTATGAGGGCTTTCCCATGACCTTGGCTATTGATGGTTAAAACCTTACCTCCATAACCCTTCAGAGCACATCTGACTCTGTACACCCACCTGAAGCTGCTGTGGAGGATCATACTCCAGATGTGAGCAGCTGCTGTGGAGGAGCACACTCCAGATGTGAGCAGCTGCTGTGGAGGAGCACACTCCAGATGTGAGCAAGGTGTCCTTAGAGGCAGAATGATCGTGAAGCTTGGAGTGGAAAACTGTGGGGACATATTTTTCCATCTCTCCACAGTCTCTGCTGTGTCTCAATTGGAGAATACTCTCTGAGAGAAATTGGAGAGAAGAACATTTACTTTGAGTCCTTTTAAATTCTTCTAGGTTTTACGGAAATATTTTTGAACCATCTTCCCTCAGCCTTAAACAGTCTTCTCTTGGATACACCCCCATCTCTTTCTGAGCTTTATCCTATGAGGCTGTGAGAAGCACTTTTCAACATACTGCCTAGAGGCCTTGGTCACATCTTGTCTCTTCTGCATTGCATGGCGCTCCAGGCAAGCTTTCTGTTAACTGTTCTGTCTACATGTAACTCATGTTCCTCCACTATCTTTTCTCTCTGCCTTTCAAATCCTTACTTCCTTGATGTTCTTCCCATGTTTACTAACCACTTCTTTGAGACCCTGAGAGTCAGTGTCTAGCACTTGGTCACAAAGTCAATGCTACATGTTTTAGATTTTTATGATAGAATGCTGCTTTGTAACAACTTTTCTTTAGTTACATACAATCACATGAAAACTCCCTCAACACCCAGTGGCTTAAAGATGCTATATTTTGCTCAGGATTTTGTAGGCCAGGGATTTGGTAAGGGATGGCCACTCAGTTCTTTCTCTGGGTCTCTTCTCAGTTGTAGGCAGATAGATGTTGGCTAGGTAGGGCTGTGGATACAGTTACATCTGAAGGCCTGAACAGGCACAAGTCCAAATGGGTCACTTACATGGCTAGCAGTTGATGTTGGCTGTTGTCTGGGAATGCAGGAGGGGCTGTTGACCTAAGGCCTGAGCCATGGACTTTGCACAGCATGGTGGCTGTGTTCCAGGAGGGACAGTCTAGAAAGAATATTTCCAGAGACCTAGGTAGGTTTTAATGAGTTTTCCTTAGAAGTTCCAGGACACTGCTTTGACTGGATCCTAATAAGTCATAGCCAGTATGTCTGGATTACATCCACACACACCCCACCCAGGAACACAGCCCCACACACCTTCTCCCACTCTCATAGTCTTTTTCTTCAGTGAGCTTCTGAGATGGAGACCAGAACTCAAGCCTCACGCTTGGGTGCAAACACTTGATTGACAGAACCTCCTGCCTTGCTCTTAGGCATTGTCCCCGTGAGAAAAGCTGTGTATATTTTTTTGTCCTCTTTGGTCTTCCACAGTAATGACCAGAGCCTCACAAAACTACCCTGCCCTCAAGAAGATTCTGATGACATGAGAGCCCAGAGCTAAAAATTAGGAAGGGCTTCTATAGGGCTCTTTGGTTCTAGAAAAGAGTCAAAAGGAATTTTAATCCACTGGAAAGGTTCTTGGAGATAACGTGTTGTTGTGTAGCCCAGGGTGGCTTTTAAGTCTTAATCCTCTTTATCCTTCTAAACACTGAGATTATTGGTTTGTGCCACCACGCCCAACCTCAATCCACAGAAACCAGAAATCTTGCAACAAGCCTTTTGTCCTGCAAAGCACAGAAAGTTTATGAAATCTTGCAAACTTTCTCAACACAGCTTTTCCTTTGGAGCTTTCTTGTTGCTTCAAGAGTTTCAGAGCCATGTAGGTATGTCCAACCCATAGCCTGTGGACAAAATGTACTCTCAAATAACTCCAAATAGGGCCTGGCACAAAATCCTAAACTTACTTAAAACACAAGGTTTTTAAAAAGGCTTTATTTTTTTTTTTGGTAACTCAATTAATTGCATGGTTTTTGAGTGTGAGTTCTATAGTTGGTATCTATTGGTCTAAAGGTCACAAGTGCAGTGATGGTTGGTGTGTAGGTTTTAAAGTTATGTGGCTGTCCCAGGGATCTATGCGTTGGCTCCAGCCAGGCAATGCACCCTATTTTGTAGTCTCTAGCACGACTCCATGACATTTTAACTGTGGTCCATTGGAATCTTGACCTTTTAGGGGCTAGGAAGATAGCTCCATCGGTAGAGTGTTTGCTGTGCAAGATAAAGGACTTAAGCTACATCCTCAGCACCCGCGTTTTTAAAAGTCAGGTGTAGTAGAGTGTCCTTATAATCCCAGCTCTGGTGAGGTGGGAGGCAGGAGGATCCAGAGCTTGTTAGTCAGCCAATCTAGCCTAATCAGTGAGGTTCTTGTTCAGTTAGAGACTCTGTCTCAAAAATCAAGGTGGAGAGCAATTGAGGACACCCAGTGTGGACCTCTGTCTTAGTTACTTTTCTATTGTTTTGATAAGACACCAAGGCAACTTGGAAAAGAGTTTATTTGGGGTTTACAGTTTCAGAGGGTGAGAGTCAGTGACTGTCATGTCAGAGAGCATGGCAACAGGCAGGCAGGCATGGTACTGGAGCAGAAGCTGAAAACTTACTTCTTGATCCGCAAGCACTGAAGGGAGAGAGAGCTAACTTGGAGCAGCATAGGCTTTTGAAGCCTTAAAGCTCACCCCTAGTGACATACTTTCCCTAACAAGACCACAACTTCTAATCCTTCCCAAACAGTTCCACCAACTGGGGGCCAAGTATTTAGACATGTGAGCCTATGGAGACCATTCTCATTCAAATCATCACAACCTCTGACCTCTACGCATACACACAAACACATAACACAAACACAGATGGACACACATGCATACAGATCCTGACATTGTGGTTTGTTGAGCTGGGTTCTAATCATGGTGTTGCAGTGTAACAGTGGGTTCAGCTACACATCTGGTAGATTTCAGGGATAATTAGCCATGGGTCTTTATCCTTTTGAGCTATGTGTTGGCAATGGCGATGAGAGTGAACCAGAGCAATCTCTTGCAGCTATCGATTACAGTACCTTGACATCTTGGCTACCCCTACTCTTCTTAATTGGGGACCTGTTCCTAGGTCACTTTATTATATGGCTACACACTTGGGACAAAACACTAAAAAGTAAGGATTCACCTGGGATGGCTGGGCATTTGTTCTTGAACTCTGAATGGCATTCATGCACAGACAGGGTGGGATGGATATGGGGGTGACTCCAACTGGCAGACACCAAAGGTAGGGTGAAATGTAAGATCCAATGGATGCCATGGTCTTGAAAGAGAGAAATCACAGTGTAGTTCAAATCAGTGATGCCTTATGGTCACCGACTTAGGGAGACATGGCCATGACAGAGGTGAACATGAGCATGGGGGCATTTCTACCTTCTGGTGTCTTTTTTAATCTCTTTATTCCATGTTTGAAAGCTTTCATTGTAGAGGTGTTCCACCTCTTTGGTGGGGCTGCCTAGGTTTCATGGGTAGTTCATTTTATGTTTTTGAATCTCTTTGAATGGGAGATCCCCCCTGTCTTCTTTCCTGGTAAGTTATTATTTGTATACAGAAATGTTACTCATTTCTCTGTTCTTGAAGTAAGATTTCACTCTGTGGTCCAGGCTGGCCTGGAACTCCCAGCGATCCACCTGCCTCAATTTCCTGAATACCAGTATTACAGGCATAGTCCACCATTCCTGGCTTCTGATCTACCAACATTTTCTGCCATGTTGTGTGGCTGACAGTGTTTAGCAAATCCAAGAGCCTTCTGGTGGCATCTTTGGGATTTTTAATGTCTAGGAGCATGAAAGTTCAGAGAGACTAACACAACATTTTCTCTTATAGGCAGAATGAAGTTGGAACTGTGTATATAGTGAGATTTATGTATAACACAAAAGCAGAATCTAGATGATTGGCAGAGGATAGATATCAGTAAGAGGAGGGTGGAAGAGGGTAATGTGGAATAACAAAGAGCAAAGAACAGTGATTTATTTGTATAAAACATGAAAAAGTTAATAAAAAGAGGCAAGCAGGCAATTTGAAGGGATTTCTCTAGCATTGGTTTCAACTTACTCTGATTAACCGACAGCTTGTTTTTAGAGTGCTGTGCAGAGGGAAATTCTGAGTCCATGTTTGGCATATGTACAAAAGGACATCATGATTAATTAGCAATGCCTGCCGTGGATCTCAAGGCTGGGTGGGTGTGGCATTCACAGGCAGTGCACTTGTTGTCTGCGGCTCAGCTGAGGAAGTGGAGGCCTACAAAAATCTAATAATGTAGCTGAACAGTAGAAACCACTCAACAGAGATGATTTGGCCCTTAGAGAGGTCAGGTCTCACCACTGTTAACTTTATTAAGAATTTATGTGGTAACGTATTAGCAGGGGGCACGGAGACGGCACAGTTGGCAAAGTGCTTCCTGTGTAAGTGTGAGGACCTGAGTTCAATTCCCAGTGCTCACTTCAGTGACCTACCTCTACTTTAAAAAGCTAAGCCTGGTGGCATGAGCTAGTAACCCCAGTACTGTGGAGACAGTTGGACTCCTGGGCTTCCTGGCCAGTCTGACCAACCTAGCTGGCGAGGTCTGGAACCTCATAAGACACCTTGTCTGAAAATAAAAGGTATACAGCTCCCGGGAAACAACATCCAAAGTTGAAATCTGTCCTTCACACACAAGTGTATATGCACCCACAGAGCTGTAGCTCTGCCCAGTCCCTCTACTTGGGCACACAGTAGAAGAAAAGGCAGGGAAAGTTAGTGGGAAAAAAAAAACTGCACAGACTTGAATACCAGTTTAGGGCATTTGTTTGTGGTTTCGTAAGTTATGGAGAGAACTGATTTGTTTTTTAAATAGCAGTAACATCATCAGAGTCAGAAAGTGCATACTTTAAATACAGTTCATCTCAAATGGGCCACTCTGTTTATGAAGATTTTTATCTATATATGCACATAAATATGTACATATAAATTTTCACAGCCAAAGGGAAAGGTTGTATATTATGGCATAAAATTATATTTTTTGGCTCTGACTCAGCAGCCATAAAATCTAACTGTTTCCAAGCACCAGAAAGATGGGAAACACTCTTCCTAACATCTTAAAATAATTGTGTGAAGGCAAATCCAGTGGCCCCTGTGCATAAGTAGCTCAGATTGAATTTTAGGAGAGTTTTTCATACCTCCTAGTATTAACTTTGGGGCATAGAAATAGACCATATATCTAATAGGCAACGTCTCTGTGAACTTTCAGGTCCAGCTACCTCCAATGAAATGTTCGTATATGCATTTAAATGCAACTATTAGGAAGTGAAGTCCTTTTCTATGTCTGTTGCCTAATGAAACAAACTTTCAAAACTAACCCCAGAAGAAAATACTGTAATAGGTATGTATAATGTTTAGATACCAGGGAAAGGGACATAAGTAGAAGTCACACAGGGTGCCATCAAGAAAACATTGGCATTTGGTTCATCCATGAATAAATTATGGCTGAAGTTTGCATCCTTGTCATGTCACAACTTACAAAAATTAATGTGAGCTCAACTTTTATCTAAGATAGAAAAGTTGGAGCCAGGCAGAGTCCTGTGACATTAGAAAGGGGTAGCTCACCAAATGTTCTCAGAAAGGGAATCAATATTGTGATTGGCTTGTTTTTATTTTTTCTGATGTAACATAACAGAGTGGCAAATTTTACTAGTTTTTTTTTCTTCCAAGTTTCAAGACTATGCCAGACTATTCCCATCAGCCAGAAGTTATGAGGACACTTCAAACTCTGAGTTGTTCTACTGACATCCCTCTATGTAGTTAATGATTCAGTAGCACATACCAGTCTGTTCACTAAATCTAGATCAATTAATACTGTATTAAACATTCTAGATTTTTTTCTATTCTAAGTAGGTGATAACAAGGAAAATGGAAGGCCCATTTTAAATCATGATAGGTATAATGACAATATAATATTAGGCCAAATTATCAACATGAAAAATGTTCACAATGGGGCATGTGTCAGGGTGGTAGTGATTCAAAGGCAGGATGGAGCTTGTCAAAGTGATGGGCAAATGGCTGCAGGCACAGTCATCCAGAGAAGAATGGAATCAAGATGTGAAGCTGTCTCCAAGGTTTGGGCATGGTGGTGCCCACCTTTAATCCCAGTACTTGGGAGGCAGAGGCAGGAGGATCTCTGTGAATTCTGAGCCAACCTGGTCTTCATAGTGAGTTCCAGGACAGCCAGAGTGACATTGCAAGACCCCATCTCAAAAAAAAAAGTGTTTCCCATGTCAGTGAAACTTGCGGTAGACCAGTTTATATGAGAAAGATGGGTCAGCTAAGGGAAGTTTTGTTCTCACAGCCCTCTCTAGTTCATTACAGCTTCTTAGAATCAGCTACTCTGCAAGTCCTGAGTTCGAGATCAGCCTGGGATACAGGAGGCCCTGTACCAACAAAACAGACTCCTCTATACTCAAAAGAAACCAACAACCAACCAAAACAAACAAAAAACCCAAATCTACCCCCACCCCCAAACCAAACAACAACTAAACAAACAGAAGAGCAGAAGCTCCTTCTTCTTTCTTTATTTTCAGGTTCTAGGGCAGAACCTCCTGAGTCCTAGACAACTGGCTTGGGTTTCACTGAAGTTAAAAACTTGCAGGGTCACCTAGAAAAAAATATGAATTCTCTGTATCTATGTGTCTCTGTGTCTGTCTGTCTGTCTGTCTGTCTGTCTGTCTGTCTCTGTCTCTCTGTATAAATGACTAGGAAGGAGATATGGCTGTCATACCCCTTTCAGTTGGATGTTTTCCTTTGATATCATTTCTCAAGGAGATTTCAAGGACATTTGGTTAGACAAAGCAGTGTGAACTAGGTCAATGGGGGTATGTTTCTTGGTGAATGTGCCATGACTTTTAGCATTTCCTTCTAAGAGACTCAAAAGTCACACAGCTAACAACTTCATGTACTTGAAAACCACAGGCCAGAAAAAATACCACCTGAGGCTAGAGGTGGCTGATGACATAAGGCAGTGTTGGACTGACTGTTCCCATGCAGGTCGAAAGATGGGAAATTAAGCAGGAAAATGATGTGCTGACTCTGTTACCATGGAGACAGTCTGGGACTTCTCTCTCTAACAGTCAGCAAGTGGTAGGTGGTGGCTAAGCCCACCAGCCAGGGAATCTAGGTGAGACCAACTGGTAGTGATTCATAAGAAAGAGCCAAGCTTCAGGTTTTAAAGAGGACCTGTATAAAGGAGCAGCATTCAGGAGCCGTGGTTGAATATGAAGACATTCTACCTGAACCTGGAGAGATGAACAGCTCCATTTAACTCTACATCCACTGCTCATAACAAGCAGCACTGGCCAGAGTCTCTAAGGTCTGTACAATAAGGCAATGATTGTCTCATGGAGTTAATAATAAGGGCCCCGACCCTTGCCTTATCCACATTGAGTGTAACCTATAATGAGTGAGTCTTTTGAGATGGCTACTAGGTTTACACTTGGTGATTTATTATAGAAACAAAGGGCTTCCTTAGTAGAATGCAGATGTCTGGCCATCACAAGACTGGGTGGTGCAGGGAATATTTGGTGGTGACTTTGTTGGTCTAGGTACTACCCCATAGGCACCTGAACTAGGAATGGGACAGCTCACCTTCTCTGAGTTGAGTTTGTTCAGCTATAAAAGAGGAGTTTGGAACCATAGCATGATTAGTGTATGCTGCATTGCAAACTCTGCGCACATAACAACAACAACAATAGTAAACTTTTGATCTGGAGTTACTGATAATGGTCATTATTTTATGAGACAAAGTCTTACTACACATGTCAATATGGCCTCAGCCCTGTTATCCTACCTCAGCCTCCTCTGTGTGCTGGGTGTGACCCATTTTAACTATTTTTTAAAATTATTCTTATTTAAAAAACAAAATAGAAGCAGAGTTATATGGTAGAGACCACAGCTCTCAGGGGTGGGGGGCAGCTGCTTGACCCCCAGTTCCCAGATGACTTGCTGCCTAAGCCTTGGAAAGTTGGGTCACATTTTGGTGGCTTGTTTTTTTATATTTTCAAAGTGAAAATTACAATGGGACTGAACGGTCACATGCACAAGGTAGTTAAGACATTTTTATGAAGTGATGTGTATTTAGGGCTTTGGTCTGTCATGCAGCAGTGTCTGAATGTTGACTCTTCTGTCACACACACACACACACACACACACACACAGAGAGAGAGAGAGAGAGAGAGAGAGAGAGAGAGAGAGAGAGAGAGAGACTTCATTTAATATAAAATTATGTTAAATCTACCTTTACAACATTTTTCCATCCTGTGTGTGTGTGTGTGTGTGTGTGTGTGTGTGTGTGTGTGTGTATGCATGTGCATGCATATGTCCTGGTCTAGAATGTACAGCGAAGCTGGAGTGAGAATCTAAAATAAATTATATGTGGAGTTTGATGACTGTATGATTATTGGTGTCTTTAAATAAGAGCTACAGACGTAGAGTAGTTTGAGAAGCTTATCCAGGAAGGAATTAAATTCTGTATCTGCTCAATATGAAAAGCTGACAGGCTTCTATGCACTAATGTTAAGGGAAGAGGTTGGAATTTCAGACCTAGAATTTATGGCTTAAAGTGATAGAAGCAGTCAAGTGTGGTCATATACACCTGTAATCCCAGAATTTGGGAGCCTGAGATGTTAGGGTGGAGAAAGCAAGGTCAACCTCAACTACATATGCAGGTCTCGTCTCAAGAAATTTTTGCTGCTATTTCTTGAAATAAATAAGAACTATGGTCAACATTGTGCATCTTTTTAGTACAGGGACCAGCAGGGTTTTAGGTACCATTATTAGACACAGTTTACAGGTGGGGGAAACTGAGGCACAGAGCCTATGATTTATTTGCTTCAGGTCACCTAATTAATCAATAACCCAGGGTTTCAACCCAGGTAATTTTTTTCTGGAGTTGACATTCTTTACTCTTTTGCCTCCAAAGAAAAAGTGGAAGCCACTTGACTGGCCAAGACCGCACAGTAAGAGAAGGGATGTGTCTTGATAAGGGTATGCTTTTGTGTTTAGCCAGCAATATTTTTTTGTTCTCTCATTAGCAACAGGGTCCTATCGGTTGAGCCAATGATGAGGACTCAGCAGATATTGTGTGAGTGAATAAATTTTAGGGATCCAAGCCTTGCTATAGTTGACACTCCTGACTCCCAATCCTACCCTAGTAACAAGATGTTCTAGACCATTATAGTTTACAGTGAAAACCAGAAGAATCATTCAAATACATACTTCCAATTCCCAGCCCTGATCCTACTGTGTGTCCATCAAGGTCAGCCTGGCCCACCATGACCTTAAGCCTTGACCCTACTATGTGTCCATCAGGGTCAGCCTGGCTCACTGTGTCCTTAACATGAAAGAACATTTGACCGGAAGCCATATTTTGACCTACAAGAGCCAACCAAATTTGCAGCAGGCTGAACCACAGTAGTTTTGTTACATAATGTAAAGCCATAACAAAATGATATTGGTTTGCCATATGAGTCCTAAAGCAGCTGTGAAGGTGATTTTAAAAGAGGAATTCCCAAAATGTTTAGAGCAATCACAGCATTGCTGAGGTAATTACATTGCCTCCCCAAGTGACTATTTTGAAGGGAAAAGCTAGTTTGAATTTGTAGTTGCTGGAGTATTTAATAAATACCACTTTCATTACTGAAAGGACTTTCTTCCTAAACCTGGTTTTTCTAGAAGAGGAGGCAGGCAGCATGGAGGAGAAGAAGCATGTCACAGTATTCTCTGCTTCATTGTTGCTTCCTGCGTTCGAGGTGGAATCGGTCCATCAGGTCATTTACTGAGCTCCATGGACCATCACCATCCCTGCTTCTCTTTGAGTTGTTCCCAGCACTTTGAACTTTCGTTGTTGGCGAAGCT
Organism: Onychomys torridus; assembly: GCF_903995425.1. NCBI lineage: Eukaryota > Metazoa > Chordata > Mammalia > Rodentia > Cricetidae > Onychomys > Onychomys torridus. Next base: position 7,974,863 of record NC_050453.1, on the reverse strand, counting down.
CCACATAGACAGTGGGGCATTGTGATTCCATTCTGGGACCTGTGTAAATGGTAGGGGGAGGCCCCAAATGCCAGCAGTGCTTCAGGTAGACATCTGTTACATTCTATAGAACCCTTTTCAGAAAACGAGTTCACCTATGGGAAATCTGAAACCAGTCAATAATTAACATTTTTATAGCAGGGAACCCGCTGACTTTTTTGAAGCATGCTGTGGTATAAGAGAGTGGAAAATAGTTGCCTGGGAGGATCCATTAGGTATCTGCATGGTACGTGGCTACCCATAGTTTTGTTGGGTCTCACATCCATGGTTGGAAACCTCTTTCTACTCCATATCTACTAATAATTATACAGACAATTAGAAGGTCATGCCCAGTGTAGCAAATTTTCTTCAATAACCAGTGATCAAATCATCTCAATTTTATTATTTTTTTCAGTTAGTTGTGCATCTTATTAACATCCTTAGATTGTGAAAATAATTCAAACAAGAATAGATGTTTAGCTTTTAAAAATTAAGTTTATTTATTTATTTATGTGGGCCTTTTTGCCTGTGTGCACATGTGTACCAAGGCATGCACATGGAAGTCAGAGGAGAACTTAAAAAAGTGGGGGGGGGGGGCACTTGTCTCCTTCCACTATACATATCCTGGGATTGAACTCAGGTAATTAGGATTGACATCCCCTGCTGAGCCATCTCACTAGCCTCAAAGACACTCAAGACAAACTAATGGTGGAAACAGTATCTTCATCTGAGTTTCTCCCACGTACATTTTCTCTTTGAAAATCATCCATTTTCTGACCATGGACTTTATTGAATACTGACTTGGTTTTTCTAGCTGCTGGAGATAATATTGTCAGGGGAACATCCTTGGAGCTCACAGTGATGACAAGTAGGGCAGTGAGATGAAAAAGTAAATTATCAAGTGCTTTGCAAAAGTGCTAAGGGTTATGGGGGAAGAAAAAGTGGAAGAGACAAGGAGGACTTACTTCCTGGAAACTGGAACACGATTCACTTTTAAATATCAACCAAACTGATGGGTTCTCCCTAAGAGAATGACACTGGGCAGAGTCTGGAAGGGGCTGAGGAAGCCAGGGCAGTGTGACCCAGTGGGGTGTCAGAAATCCATGGTAGTGTATATCCAATGGAGTACTAGTCCTGAGAAGTGCTGGGCATGCAAGGGTTTTCTAAAGTTGGAAAGAAAAGATTTTAGACATTTACAAGGCTTGTTAGCATATTAAATAATTTTTAATCTGCTTAATTAAAAAACATTGAAAAATACTTCTTTCTCCCCACTCCCTTCCTTCCTTCCTTTCTTAACATGCTGTCGTGAGTGGTTAGGGACTTTTGACATTGCAACATAATGTGTCATCAAAGCTCTTGTTCAAGACTCTCATGATTAAATTACAAATAAAAATCACATACACATACCCCAACTCATAATGTTTTAAGTAAAGTTACTATTTTGTGTTGGGCACACTCACTTTGCCATTCTCCCTGTATGCACCTGGGCTGTACGCTGGATACTACCTTTACAGCAACTAGACCATTGCTCTGCAACCAGCTTTCATTGTGGATACCATCTTGCTGGCAGACATCAGTAGGGATTCCAAGGAAGGATGGTCTAGAAAAGGAGCATAGTTTTCAGAGACCTGAGCCTCAGTTTGTCCCCAAACAGGGGGAACTGCCTTTATTTTTTTGTTTTAACTTTTATAAAGTGGGCATAGCATACCAACTTTGAAGGCTTGTTGCAAAGATTCAATAAAATGACATGTAGAAACACTTTGTGAATGAGGAAGCATTTAAAAAAAAAAAACAGTGTTTCATGTGCCTTTTAAAAACTTGCTTCCTTGGTATCTCGGATGAGTTAATCCACTATTATCCTATCTAGGGTTCATTTACAAAGAACTTTCCAAAAGAAATTTGATGGTGAAAGAATAGGGATTTTGAGTCTGTAAACTGCTCTGTTTTGGGCCAGTGTCTAGTTACTGATACATATTAACATTACCTATCAGTCAACTAGTTTAATTAGCTGAAGCCCCTTTTTCTATAATAGCTAGTGGGACCCAAACTTTTCTGTGTGCTAGAATGACTTGGTGTGTGTGTGTGTGTGTGTGTGTGTGTGTGTGTGTGTGTGTGTGTGTGTGTGCGTGCAGGCCACAGAGTGCATATAGAAGCTACAGGACCAGTCTGGAGGTTGGTCCTCACATTCCACACTGTGTATACACGAGCTTCCTGGGGTTCTCCAGCCTCTGCCTCCTGTCTCCTGTGGGAGCTCTGGAAATGTAGACAGCCACACTGTGTCCATCTTTGATATAGATTCTTGGGCTATACTCAGGTCCTCACACCCACTCAGCTGTCTCCCTGACTCCATACTTGGAGGGTTTTCATTATCAAGTGTGACTCCTTAGAGCCTGCCTTCAGATGTTCTGACCTAACTGCTACAGAGTGTGACTGGAGTATTTACATCATTTTTATTAGTTCTTTGGGAGTTTGTGTGTGTTTTGATGAGTTTCACCTCTTCTCCTCCAAATCCTCTGAGATCCACACCCCCTTCCCTATCTACCCAACTTTGGTTGTTGGGGTTTTTTATTTATTTATTTATTTTAAGAATCCACTAAGACCAATGTGTGTTGCCCAAACATTCCTGTGTGGTGACTGTCCTGTTGAGTGTGGTCAGCTTACCAGTGGCTAACATTCTAAGACAAAACAGTCCCTCTAGCTCTCAGCAGCTAATGGCTGCCAATATCTCCACAGCCAAGGGTTGGGATTTCATGCTCAACTGCTCCCTCCTTGCGGGAATTTAGTCCTGCTTAGGTTTACACAAGTCTTGTGTGTCCTGTGGTATCCACTATGAGTTCACAAGTGCAGCTGTCCTGTAGTCAGGAGACGCTGTTTCCTTGTTGCCCACCACCTCTGTCTTTTATACTCTTTCCACTCCCTCTTTCTCAGTGGTCCTGGAGTCTTGGAAAGAAGCGTGGTGCTATATATGTTTCATTTGGGGCCGAGTATTTTGCAATCTCTGATTCTCTGCACCTTGGTCAGTTGCGACTCTGTGTTAATCACAGTCTACTGCAAATGGAAACTTCTCTGACTGGGGTGGAGAGATGAATGGATCATGTGGTTAGATGTATGGACAAGTTTGGGAACCACACAAATGCTAGTCCCTGGAATGAAGTGCTCAGTACAAAGAGGACTGTTTCTGAAGCTTCAGACTATGGTGGATTGGCCTGTCTCTTTGGCGACTGTAGCTGGACAGCCCATGATGCATGAGTGAGTTATGGAACAAAGCCACACATCTCATGGCAGCTGGTAAATGAACAGACAGAAGGGCAGAGTCCTTGGACCTCCTTCCAGGGCTCCCCTGACCCAGTGTTCTAAGTTCCTTTCTTCTGATATTCTAACTTTCTCCTGCTAGATTCAATCTCCTCCTGGTTCTACCACTTCCCAATGGCTATATAGAATAGGCTGGGAACCAAGTCTTAAAACTGTGGGCTTTAGGGGGACACTCATGATACAAATATATCATTGACCAAACAAAAAGCTTAAAGTAGATAAAATTTGGTGTGCATGATTGCCTTGTCTTCTGGAAAGGTGGCTGTGTGAGAAGGTTGAAAGGGAGGAGACTGCTTCAGTAGCTGCCCACATTAACCAAACATCAGCCATGACGTGAGCTATAACTTCTACTCCTTCCCCACCAGTCCTTCAGACTTTGATTTCCATCTTGATGGTAGGGTATGTGACCACAGGAAGACTCAGAAAATTTCTCAGGAATGTGATGTTTGTTCAGCATGCTTTCTGGGTCCTTCCCACCATGCAGTGGCATCCTTCCCACCTTGCAGTGGCAGATGTGCAAGTGTGAAGACCTGGAGTCTGGATGCCCTCTGGCTTTCTTTGCCATAGCTTTCTGGGAACCTCTTAAATGTGTTGTTTATACCTTCATGTCAAATAATGTTAGTGTTAGCATTTGGGGGCAGGAGAGAGGGATGATGTTTGTATTTTAACCTTAAGCCTGGGTAGAAAATACAGGACTTTATTCCATAAAAACGACTGAATACATAAAGTAGTGTTTAGAAAATGTATAACTTTTATTCTAGAGTGGTTCCGCTGAGGACTTGTATCATGTATCTGTGGCTGGCCCAGCTCTCCCCACTTTCTGGCCTATCAAGAGCATTTTCATAGATTTGTGCCTATATAGACTGAGATTCCTACCTGATAGTCATTCATCCATCCATTCATTCACTCATCTATTCAGCACTTAGCATCAGCTGTGCTCCACATATACTGTGAGTCAAAAGACAACTAAACCATCAGTTACACTAGCTGATGACAGAGTAACAGTAATTCAAGCATAGGGCTAATCTCAGAAGTGTGTGGACATGGTGGAAACACAGCAGAGTCCTCACAGTGGGGAGCTGGGAGGGGCCGCCTTGGAAGAGCTCATAAAAGAGGTGACTTAGGCCATGTGGGCTGGTTTCACTCATGACTTCCTTTGGATGGTTGCCTCAACAGCACTGCTCTAGGGGACTGACCTGAGAATACTAGCAGGGTGCTGGCTCAGGGTGGAGCCAGATGATGGAGGCTGAGTGGTTTGCCCAGGGTGTGCAAGAGCAGCCACAGGCAGAAGAGAGCCGTGCCCTCCGGAGTTCTGACTCTAAGTTTAGTGTTCTTTCCATGTCCCTGAGTCTCCCCTGCTGGTTCAGCAGCTGGCAGAAGCACACAGATGAAGACAGAGTTGGGCACCAGTGGCATCAGGTGACGTCGTGAGCATTCTTTCCAGTTGAACCAGGCTGCCAGGGAAAGCTCTGCCCCTCTTCTTGTGTGCCCAGGCAGTCAATGTGCTATCATATCTGGAAAACTAAGCCTTGAGATGGAGGACTTCGGGAAAGCCCAGGTGTAACCCAAAATTCAGTGTGGTGGGAGACTTCTATTCTGGTATGGTACAAATTCAGAAGTCTGCACACTGCAAATCACCAACATTTTTGCCAGGGTGTTATTTATGTATTTTATGTACTTAGAACTTGATCAAATAAATGGAGTTTTATTTCAGACTCTGAAATTATTTTCATCTATACCTTCTCCTCTTATCTTTATTAATGGCTTTAACTATCACTAATTTACTGGAGGGTCTCAAATAAATTTCTTCAGCCACAAATATCTTCTATATCCTTCCTATGGCCAGTGGAATCAGGCTGTACTAAAGGATTGTAAACTCAAAATATTTCAAACTGAATTCAGTGTTTTCTTAGTCTTAATTTGCATATCATGAATAGCCTACTATTGATTCGGTTTCTAATACAAAATATTGAAATTAGCTCACTCTGACTCTCTACCAAGTGTCCTCCTTTGCTCCTCTCTCCAGACCTGTCAGGATTCTACTCTGCCCCCTCCTTTGCTACCTTAACACCTGCAGGATTTGCCTTTCCTTCCTAAAAAATTAAAAGAACATTCCTAGCCTTACTTAGTGGAGGTGCCCTGCCAGCTCCAAAGCACTGGCCCTGTTTTCATTGGATGTTCGTTCATCTCTTTCCAGCAGGCTGATACTTCTTTCTCTATCAGTTAAGTAAAATACTTTGAAAACAGACTTCTTTGATGACAGAGGCTTTTATTGTGTCTCAGGGCTATCATTTGGAATACTAGTGGTTATTACACACTACCGTGTTGCGGTAGGTAGGCATGGCATTTGCCTTAAATGAATATCTATTCTCTTTAATCTCCATTTTAAAATAAGCTATTTTTTTATTCCAGTGGCTCTTAACCTTTTTTTTTTAATAAATCATGATCACATCTGGAATGTGATGAAAATTATGAATCTTCTATATTGAACACACTCTCTCTCTCCTCCCCCTTCCCTTCTTTCCTCTACCTACAACTTCAATACAAAAACAAAACAAAATACAGCCCCCCAAACCAACCAAACCACAAACAAACAAACAAACAAACAAACAAACAGTCAAACCAAAACCCACCTCCTCTATGTATCCTTGAAGTGGTGAAATGTTGATAAGGACCTTTGTCTTATATGGGTTTATGGCATTGTTTTTTATTTACATTATTTATTTATTACATTATTTTCATGTACCAGCCATATTATATCTGTCTATTTTAAATAAACATTCTAATGAACTTGGTTCTAGTCGAGATGTGTGTGACCAGGGACCCATTTTCCTTGAGTTTGTACCACAATTTTGAAGTGAACTGTGGCTACAGCAGCTGATCACACATCTGTCTGGAACCTACCCTTACCTAGTTGTAGGACGCTGTGAGATTCTATAATGAGCTGTAGTGGAAATCAACCTGGATTCTTGACCAGGGGACCTGAGTTCTTGGCTCCACATGTTTTAATAACTATGGAGAACTTTCTAGAAACATGACTCAGGTGTGAACTGTTCACCCAACTGACAGCCCTTTTGTGTTTGTAGCATCCTTTGCATTTCTATTGTCTCAATATCCCAACCAAAAAACCTGCTGAGAAAGCCAGTGGGTAAACCACACCTAGTGCAGGAGTTTCAGCACTTGGGAAGTGAGGAAGGTAGACCAGATGTTCCAAGTCACCCTCAGCTACATGTTGAGTTGGAGGCTGGCATTGGCATGGTGGATTACATGAGACCCTGTTTCAAAAATAAAAAATAAAAAATAACCAAACACACACACACACACACACACACACACACACACACACACACACACACACACAGAGTCAACAAGTCCAAGCATTCAGTTCAGAGGGGTAAACAAGAAAGGAACACACAGAGAAGCTCACTGAGAGTAGCTGCAGTTAGGAAATACACAAAGGTCCCTTCTGGCTCTTATCCCCAAGTCTCTTTGTTGTCAATCTCTGCTTTTCAAAGTGTGTCATGATTTCATTCAAGCTGCTTCTTGCTTATGAGTTGAAGACAATGATTAGATGCATTCATATCAAATGAGGTTGTGTTAGGAGGAAAATAAGCTGTATGTAAGTGTGTGCGAATGATGACTAGTGACATTCTGGCAGTTGTACTGGGTGACCAGTATGCGTGATTACTGATAATTTTATCTTGGATAAAAAGGACACTTGTAGAAACTGTGCTTTTACCCTCTCTGAGTATTTGACACCAGGAACTCATGCATGCTAGTCGAGTATTGTACCATGGATCTCTATCCCCAGCCTGAGAGTGTAAGTTTGAACATCCTTTTGTCTAGGAATTCTGTTTTTCCAAATGACTCTGAATGATACTGGAGACTAGAGGTAGGAACTTGACCTTGGCTTCCTCAGCCCAGGCTCTTGAGCATCTTTGGTTATGTCAGTTCTCAAACCATTGATGACTGGTGGCATGCTTATGCTCACTCTTGCTTTCTGTTCCCCACTCACATTCTGGTTCAGACTCCTAGAGCTGAAGAGACCTCAGAGGTTAGTGTAACACCATTTTGTGCAAGTCGGGAACCAAAGCCTTTGCCAGAGGTTACACAAGCTATCTAGTAGCAGATCTATAGATGCTCCTGTGTCTGGTGACCACCAGACCCTAAATGTCCTAACTTTTTAATCACAAAACATACTTGAAAAATGCAAAACTAGCTACTGCAACCCCTGCATGATTACATTTCCAGCAGCTTTCTGCATATCCCTGCTCATTGTCATCAGACCTAATGCCAAACTCTACCTCATTGCAATATCATTCTCAAGGTCAATACTCCCACCACTACTCTGACTTTGTTGCTTTCCCTTTCTTCCATCCCTCCCTGGAACCTGAACTCCTCCTGCCTCAGCCTCCCCTGTGGGTACCAAGATTCCATCTGGATATATGCAGCCATGTCAGGGTGACTTGTTTTTTGAGGACTGTCTAAGGTATGTTGAGACCAGTTAAATATTTTCAGATGAAAGGGGGAAAAACCTTTGTTATATGAAACTTCAAATTCAGATTGAAAAGTGCCGTCAGTGTGTTCCAAAGGATACCTTTGTGTGGATTAATGCACCAGAAGCACAATGAAAGCCACTGTTATGATTGGCACCATGTTGGAAAACTGGAAGAGATGGGGGTGTGGGGAGAGCTGATTCAGTTAGAAAAGAATTGAAAGGTGGAGAAGGGATTAAAAAGCACCCGAACTGTGCAAGAGTAGAATGGTCACAGATAGCAGCATTGTGGATACAGTGGGGTTGGAACATGGCCTTCACCGACGGCTAGAACTGGAATAATGAATCATAAGTAAAGAGGCAGAAGGAAGGCCTGGCAGGCTGGGGAAAGGGTAAGGGGGGTGTTCACTAAGCCTATGGGATTCCATTGAGTTACTGATCTGATTGGTCCATGGGGGACCAGTCTGGGTATGATGCCAGCAGTTGGCAATAGGTTGGTAGTGAGAGCTCAGGGCCCTTGAATGTGAATCCTAGCTATGTAACCTGGGTCTAAACTTCTTCTTGCTGGGATAGTCTTGTGTAAGGTGGGGCTAATCCTTATCTTCCCCTCCTACTGTGTTGGAGATTGAATTTGATTTCCATGTTCTAAACAAAGTCAAGTTTATGACCTTGCTTTCCATGTATCCCAAGCTGCTTGGTAAGCCTTTTCACTCCTTCCTGATTTGGCTGGGAAATTAAACTGAGCATGCTGCAACTCTATTAACTATTATATTTAAGATGAAGACAGAAAATAAAACCTTGGAAATTGAGTCTGAACTTGGATGAGCAATAGAAAGGCATTCTTGAGGAGTTGGAGAGTCTTGGCTTTGAAAACACCTATGCAGGCTGGGCATGTCAGTGCACGCTTGAAATCCCAGCACTTAGGAGGCTGAGACAGGAGTCTTGCTGGGTGGTTGAGGCCAGTCAGAGCTACATAAGAAACCCCCCCTGCCCAAAAGAGCAAGCAAACAAACAATCATCTATTCAGACCTCTGGAGAACTTGAGCATTGACTGCCAAGGGGCGGGACCTCTGGCCCCTACACTGATGTGTGGGTTGGTGAAGCAAGGACAGCATTGGCCTGAAAAGAGAAAATAATGTATTTCAGGGGATTAAAGTTAGTCAAGTTTTTTTTTTTTAATTATTCTTTTTATATCCTGGAGGTAGGTTATCAAGGGTCTAGTTCTGAGGACAAGTGAAACAAACAAATAAAAATTCCAAGAACTGGATAATGCCTGTTAACCAGTTAACCAGTATGTTTTGGCTATTTACTGGAAAGTTACCAACAATATCAATAGACAGGCATGCTGAATAGGCTCTAGGTCTCTTGAATCAATGGCTCTGGTCACTTCTCAGCACCAAGGGGATGTATCAGCTCATCTGTTGGCAGTCCAAAGAGACTGTAAGCAGAGCCAGAGCATCTGGGCCGATTGTCAAGGGTGGAGAGGCTCTGCTCAAGTCTTGGGATCCTGCCATTCGTCAATAGTCCTCTGACCCTCTTAGTCTACCTCAGCCAGGCTCTCCTCCAATTCTGATTGTCTGGCTTTTGCATAATTACAGTGTCTTCCCCGTGGGGTTTGCTAGTAATTCTTGGATTGTGACTCTGAAGGGAAAAGTTGCAACAAGTGCCATGGGGCTCTCATGAAACAGCTTGTTTCAGTGAGACAAACTGTGTTCAAATGGGTTGTCACTGAGGGTGACCTCGGGTGAGTTAAAAAGATTCCTCTGGGCCTTTCTACTCTTCAGATTTGACATTCTCCTCTATGGGTCTCCCCCAACCCCCAACCTTGGCATCTACTGTCATCTTTTAGGAATTTGAAATCTGTAGGGGCAGTGAGGGACCTCAGCAATGCCTTCTAGAGAACAAGGTCATGGTCAGGTTTGAGGGAAATTCCTTAGTCTCGTCTACTACTACAAATGGGTAAGGAGTGATAAAGATGGACAAAACGTTTATTTGGACCTGGTGCTGGGCTTCTGCAACTCAGGCCCATACACAGGGTGCAAATCTATACAATATTATGATGACAGGACAGCACGTAGGGATGCCAGACAGTGAGCAAAGGAAGGCTGGCAAAAAATAAGTTGTGCCATGTAGTTCTGTGACCACACCAGCAAAAGCACACCTCCCTGTTCGCAGCTATTATTAAGGTTACCCTGGAACCCCTCCCTACTGATGCTGGGGAAAATAATTATTAAAATGACAAAGGCATTGGATAGTCAGCTCTCACATCTTTGTCTATATAAAAAAGTTTTACTTCCATTTAGAATAAGTCAAATAAAAGCTATCACCCTCTATGTCCTTCCAAACTCCCCTGGTGGTGACTTAGATGCCAGCATACCCCCGCCCCCCAGTTTTCGGTCTTGTCCATAGAACCCTCACACACAGCCTGGGACTCCTCTTTCTTCCCTACCCCCTCCCCATTAAAAGGAAAAAAAAGATTTAAAGAAAAATAGCTCCAGTTGTGTGAGGCCTACGCACCGGGTATGCAAGTCAGCGAGCGGGACCCACGAACACGAGTGGGGCCCTGGGTGGATGCTCCTTGGTGCCAATTCTCTGCCTGGGCCCGGTGGGTAGAGGGGAAGATGTTTATTTTTAAGGTTGGGAGGTGGGTCGTGTAGGTCTGGGATCCGGTAACCCAGCACCCCAGCATTGGGGCTGAAGGGGTTCCTCCTTCCCCTCCCCCACTCCGTTTTTTTTTTTTTTTCAAATTTATTTTGCCCAGGCGGGGATTGGCGACGGTCAAAAGGGAGCAGTTGGCACTGAATGTCACCCTGAAGGTAAAATGAAAGACAAAAGAGGAACGCATGCTTGCTTTTGCAGCGGCTGCGGCGGCGACGGAGGCAGGAGCAGCAGGATTTAAAGGGAAAAAAGAAATCACACGCACATACATACATCTATACACACCCAGAGGCGTCGATTATGCAAACGCAGTAATGCCATCAAATCCTGACAGTGCCGGGGAATTTTTTTTTTTTTCAAAAAAAAAATAGAGAGATCTATTTATTTTATTTTTTTTTTTAAAGAGGGAGCCAAACGCATGCAAAGAGAAACGTGCACATACCACGCAACCACCCGAGGAGAACCTGGCAGCCTGTCTCCTCTTCTGCCAAGTTATCATTAAGAAAACAGGGAAGGCATCATGACGTCCTGGGTCACAGGGAGTGCGGACCGACGCTACCAAGAGCGAAGGGAGGCGCCTGGGCGCTCCGGCTAGCCGCGGGCGCAGCTCGGCCCCTCGCCGCCCGGCTGGGTGAGTGCTGCGCCGCTCGGGACGCGGACCCCGGGGCCCACGCAGGGCCGCCGCGCGCGGGGACACAGCCTGGGGCCGGGCCCTGGCCGCCCGCCGGCCGCCCGCCACCCCCTCGCCCCGCCGAGGTCGCGGGAGCCCAGCTCAAGGAGGCGTGTGTGAGATGTGCGATGTCCCTGCATGGGGGGTTTGTAGACTTTCCTAAGCCAAAGCAACCGGGGCTGCTACGGCTGCTTTGAAAAAAAAAAATTAAAAAATTAAAAAAAAAAAAAATCCCCGAGGACTCACCCGATTAACCTGCTGCAGTTCTGACCCTGCCAAAGGTAACTGCCCCATCCTTAACCATCAGCGTCTGGAGACAGACATTTGCATCTGTATTTGCAGTCCGGCTTGGAATCCGTATTGCTACCCCTTCCCCCTTCACTTGCTTAGAGTCTCTTGGAGGAAGAAAAAAGAAAGAAAAGAAAAGAAAGAAAAGAAAAAGAAAAAGAAAAAGGACACCCTCTCTCAATAACACACTCATAAGTAGTGCCCACCTCTTGCAGACTTGCCTGGCCCAGACTGCAAAACTGTCAGGTGTGTGCTGGAGACACAGATAAATTTGAATTGCTGTTAGATTCCTTCTTTCAACACCCCTCCCATCCCCCTTCCTGGTTACAGACTTTGAGTGCTTGGTAAAGTGGCCACGACCTAAGGCAGAGTTAGGGCACCGGGACTGGGAGGGGATGGGCCAAAGGGACATGGGGCAGGGGTCGCTGTGGGTGAACGGGGGTGTCAGGAGTTGGAGGCTATTGCCATGGGGCAGTACTGCAGTTGTGGTGCTGCGTGACCCTCCTGTCCTCTGAACCTTCCCCTCCTCTCCAGGCTTTCCATGGCTTTCACCTTCCCCAGGGAGGAAGTCACCCAAGTTGTCTGGAGGTCACTGGACTAAGTATTTCAAACTGCTTATCATTCCTTGCCACCTTTTGATTCTATCAGAGCGCCTGCCGGTTAGAGCCCCGCGCACCTCCCCCCTCCCCACTCCTCCTTGGCTCCCCCACTCTCCTCTTCCCTTTCTGCAGGGAACCTTCTCTTAGATGCACCTCCACCCAGAACCTTAACACGCAGTTCTGGAAATGCCTTGAGTCCTCTGCTCCCGGCCCCCAAGCCCCCCGGAAGCCTCTGGCCGGCGCTGAGGAATGAGTATATGTGTTTATTAATTGTGTGGTTTGGTTTGGGTGGATTCTGAGTTGCCAGCTGGGCCTATGACCTCCTGCTACTTTCAAATGACCCTGCCCAGTAATTCAAGACTTGAAGACCTGCAGCCCCTGAAGTAAGTTTCAGGGCAGCTGAATGGTTGGACTAGTTTTAAAGAGAAACTAATTTGTTTCCCACACTGCCCAAAGACCAAATACCAGAGGGTGTTTGGAGAACACCCAAGTTCAGAAACACTTAAGTTCAGGAAGAAAAAAAAGTCTGAGGGAAGATAGCCGGAGAGACCATAGAGTGGCGTTAGCCTGTCTTTGGCTGTTTTTTCTTTTTTCTCCTGTCCAGTAGATTTGGTGTTACCAAACTGAGTTAAACAACCTGAGAAACAGTTCTGTCTTTGTGACAAAGAGAGGGAAGTTTGAAGGCCTCTCAAATCTGAGCCCGGGAGTGGCACAGGCATGGAGGTGCTGATGGAGGTGACATGACCTTGAAGGGGATGCTTCCTTGCTTTGAGGAAGCTGTCAGGCTGTGAGGAAGCAGGCCTCCAGGATCTTTCAAGCATTGATTCGTCTGCTATCTGTGCTTTCGTTACTTGTCCTAGAGCATTTCCCATAACTCTTTGAACTTGCATTACGTAGTATTAAATGTGTATCTATTGTGAATGGCATCGTATTGCACATTAAGCTGTCCATTGACTGTGGTGATGAGGTAAAAGATGGTTCCTTCCCCTTAGTAAATCAGAATCATTTAAGTCTTCTTGTATGACATGTCCTGAAACCTTCTGGTATTCTTTGCTCAACAGAATAGACTAGATCAATCAATTAGGTTTTCACGTGTGTGTGCAGCTAAATTTATTCTGTGTAATTTTTCCAGAAATTAAAAGGTTACCAGAGAGTGCCATGTTCCCATCTCCAACTGAGCACCACTTATTACCACAACAGTATTTCAATATTAAGTGATCTTCCAGATCTTTCATCTTTCATTTTGAGCTCCAAATTTGACTCAGCGTGAGTGTGGCAGCCCAGCAAGATAAGGGCTAACTAACTAAGCAGGCAGACCACCACAAAGCTCTCAGGACCATGTTGCAGCAAACAGTATCTGAATAACCTCCTTTCCAGGGACCTTGTTCTCAGCTGTAGTGAGAATTTTGGCAAGCGCCTGCCAGGGTTAATGGGATTGTGTTTGAGACTGATCTCCTCTGTGACTTGTTTCTCCTGCTTCTCTACTATGTACCTTAGTTGAAGACTCAAGGCAAACTTTTGTGCGGTCCCTTGACACGTTGCAGCAGACATATCCCTGGGTTCACCTGTCACAGGAAAGAGGACTATTTAGGAGATTCTCCTTTTGTTCACAGAGGTGGCAATCAAGTAGCTTTATTTATTTATTTACATGTTTACTTTGATGTCTAGTGTGCTCCACTCTGTTCGTTGCAAACCAACTCATATCAGAGGAGGTCAAAGATGCCTCTGGAGGTTGACCTGTGACATCAGTTTCAGTTGGACCTGGAAGACTAGGTCACCCTGATAAAGGATTTTATGAAACAAAGCAGAAAATTGGTATTCGTTTGGAAATTGTTGGAAAACTGTTAGGATAGAAAGCTTTTGAGGGAAAGCCACATTGATGAAGAAAAACACTGAAGAGGTAGGGACTTTTGAATAATAGATTGACTATGTAATGGTCAACCACAAGATAAAATTTTTACACAGTATTTTTATGGCTTAAATTGGCTGCAGTGTAAACCAAGCTTACTGCTCTATTAAGTCATTATACTCTTCAATTATTTAACATTTCTGGCCAAGCTATCTTCTGTGGTCTTTTTTGTACACATCAGGAATGATATGTATGGTCATAATTGCTTGTTGTTAGTGTGAGCGCTTTGCTTTGGAACGAGGTTTAATTTTAACTTCTCGGGACCAATACTAGGAAGAATGTACAGAGGGAAGAGACTGTGATGGAAATAGCCTGAGCTCCATGAAACAGGATAGCTACAGCATTGGCATGTGCCTAATACAATCTGAGGTATCCTCCTCACTCGGAGCCCTGGCAGCCTCTGCCTCTTAGGTCCTATGCATTCTGAAGGACTATATCTCTATTGAAATGTAGATCTTCCATTTTCTCCAGGGGGCACTTGGCAAATCTTTCAAATGAAGCACTCGTAGAAGAAGAAAAGCAACTGAAATTTTCTCCAGGAACAATAGCATCTGTCACTTTGAAATAATGATTACTAAGTATCACAATATTGTGATTCTGTAAAAAAAAAAAAAAAAAATCATTTAAAAATTATCTTCCTTAAAGTGAAAATAACATACTGTGGCTTTCTGTGCAAAAGAGACACTGTCTCTTAGGACTTTGTTGTGGATTGGTTACAGCTGTGACATAATAGGGCTTTACAGTTCAGGTTTTAGGTTCCCATTGCCATTCCAGTAGAGTCAGAGCAAGAATCTGTCACATACTCACAGGCTTTCAGGCCTAAGTTAGGGGTAGGGTACTGAAGAGACTCTAAACAAGCCCCCACCACCAGCACTACCCCTTGCTTTTTGGTGGTACTGGAGCAGAAACCCAGGGGATCCTGTATACCAGGCAAGAACTCTACCACTGAGTTACTTCCCTAGCCCAAGGATATTGCCCCAAATAGTCAACTTTCTTTAATTTTTATCCCAAGTCATCATTGTATAGAGTTTGGAATCAGTGGTCCAACACTAAGAAGCCCAAAGGGTCTTCTTTGAAGGTGATAATTGTGAAATATTCCCCATGCTTTTGAAATAGGTTGTCAACAAACACATCTAATGGTACTGATCCCTCAAATTGAGTGTATTAGGGAAAATCTCTTTTAAAAAGTCTTTGAGTGAACATTTCCTGGGATGAGGCTACAGCTGTCTGGGTTCTTAGATAAGAGTGTTTTCTTTTTCTTGGAGGTTAGATACCCTTTAGTATTCTACCCTGGTTGCAAGACCTCCCCTTAGATTACCTCCTCCACTGTCCTGGATAGAGACCCAGCCTTCCATCCTCCCTGGGCCATAGGTACTGTACACACACACACACACACACACACACACACACACACACACACACGCGCAAATGTTTTTATTACCGTACACCGAGCGACACCTGTAGTTGAAAAGTGGCATCACAGTGTCACAAAGTTTCTGGTTGTCTCTGCTCATATTCCTATGATGAAAGGCATTTTGCTTATTCAACTATGCAATAATAATAATTGCCACAAATCAAGGGATGAAGTCTTAGAAATTTCCAGGATACTGGAGATTCAACTCAGAGTTGCTTTTTTGGGGGCATGTCCACTCAGATAAATAACCTTGATCAAACTCTGAAAAGGATGCTAAATCATAATTCACTTGTTTTATTCCTCTATAATATAAGGTGTAAGTTACAGACAAATTGTTTTATTTCCTTAGAAAATATGCATTTCTAACAAAGATTTTTGATTGTTTTGACTGCAGACTTAGAATGCCAACATTATATGAAGCAAAAAAAATGTTTATATCTCCAGTTTCATAGATGTTTAAGAGGTTGTGTAAGCTGTGTTTCAAAATATATGTTTCCCATTTAAATTTGATCTCACTCTTAGATATATTCAATTAATAAGGCTGATGTTATGACCATGATAATTTATATTCGCTAATACCTATTTTTATTATCACAATTGTAGATGGTGAAACAAATTTCCATATCTGTTAAATACTAACAAGAAAAATAACTAACATTTGTCTAGTGAGTGATAATTTATAACTATACATCCCCATAACCTGAACTTAGGAAGATTATTTATTGCCTATCTTAAGAAGGCAATCACTTTTTACAAGGTAAACGTTATATGGAAATATATTCTTTACTTTCCTCTTTGCCTCCTTTGCTTTCTTTACTCTCTCTCTCTCTCTCTCTCTCTCTCTCTCTCTCTCTCTCTCTCTTAATCCTTCTTTTCCACTTACTAATGTAAAACTCCTTTTCAGGGACAGAACATATATAATTGCTCAACATATATGTGTCTTGAAAAGGGAACAGGAGCAAGCCATCCCCACAGCTGGGGACTCTATCTTCTGCTCACTAGTGTTCTTGAGGAAAATGTTAGGTTGTAGGAATCATTTCATGCCCTGTATGTTTCCTGACATAAATCAGGAAGACTGTTAGCAAGTTATAGTCCTTCTTAGAGACTGCAGCTCTTGTGCCACCATAAACACAGCCTATATATTCTTCCAAGTTATTGTGTGTAGAGAGAAACCCAAAGTCATCTGTGTAAATGAGTGCTCCCTTCAGTTGTGAGGAGTTCATCTTCAGTTTAGTACGGACATTTGTTTTCTGAAGCTTGCAGAATTAGGACACAGTTCAGATGATGCTTCGGGCCTATCACCATCAGAGTTGGGGGCTTGTTTTTTTTACAGATAATGTAGAGATGGCAGGATGCTGGTTGCCACAAAAGGTCAAGAGCAGTGATAGGAAGCCATTATCTGTGGAATCTGGTATTGGTTCATCAGAGAACAATGATGGACCTTTTAGTATCTGTGGGCCAACCAAAAGGAATAGACTAGATGGCCTCCAGTTTACTCTCCCTTTGATTCTCCCTTACGTGATTAAGACTAATAACAAGTCAAACAACAAATGCTCCTATTTACTCTTGTTCTAGAAGCTATTTCTTTATGTATGACCTTATGCCAAGGCTATATATGACAGTGTGCAGAGTATGTAGCAGAGCTCAAGTTCATTGACTTGGAATGGACACCTCATGGGACTTAGACATTCAGGTTTGAATGCAGGTATTTTCTTTATAGGCCATGTATTGGTTGTCCTAAACAGACCTTTTCTTTCTGCAAAAAAAACAGTCTTATATTGCCAATCTCCTAGGCCAGATCAAAATAGCTGGTGTGACTTGTTTGAGTGAAATATTGTTTTATCAGTGACACCTCAAATGTGAAAATAGTTGTTCCATTGTGATACAAGTGATACACGTAGCAGATAATGGAGTCACAATGTTCTTCAATGTGTGGACACTCGAGGGCTGGGCGTTAAGACATTGCACATGGATCTAGAAGTTGGACAGGTAGATAGGAGTTCTTGCTTGAGTGGCTGAAAAGGGTTTTGAGAAACTTCTAGGAATTTTAGAGACTGACAGCAAAATAGGAGAATTCCCTTTCTCTTGAAATAGTGAAGCAGTACTATTACTAAGGATATGGCCTGCTATAAGATACTTTTTGTCACTGAAATTCATTAAAAGTATGAGAGAAGAAAAATGGAGAAAGATAACTAAATTTACTCAGCGAAGTCATAGGCCAAAGATATAAGAGAAGAAAAGGTGCAAGGCAATGATAGGTAGAAGAGGTGTGTGTGTGTGTGTGTGTGTGTGTGTGTGTGTGTGTGTGTGTGTGTATGTGTGTGAATATTGCCTGTCCTATTTTAACTGAGCTGTGGGATGTGAAGCCAGATGAAGGGTCATACATGGTGGCTCATGCCTATAACCACAGCACTTGGGAGGCTGAAGCTGGAGGGTTGCCTTAGGTACCAGGGTTATAGAGCAACATCCTGTCTAAAACAAAACAACAGCAACAAAACAAGACAGAAATATACAAACAAGATCTACAGAAGAACAAGGGAAATGAATGCAAGTGACCACTCCCTGTCTCCCTTGAGGGAACGACTGTAGATTCTGTGGAAAAGACTTGGAATTAGGTCTCCCGTTCTCATTTTAGAATTTCTGCTGGGCCACCCACTAATGTAATTTTGGGAAATTACTAGTGCCCTGAACCTTTATCACTTGTGAAAATGTAGCTAATCGATGCATTGCTTCTCCAGATGGCTGTGCAGGTTGAGTGAGAATTGTTGGGCCAACCTCTCTCTACTGATGGCCTGACCCTTTGGGTCTGAGCATTTGAAAGGGAGTTGATCTCGCTGCTACAGAACCTCTTTTGTTGGTACTGTTCTAGCTTCCTGTGGAGCAAGGCATAGAAGGAGGAAGCAGGAAGTAACACAGGGGTGTGAAGCTGAAGGTGGCAGGCGTTCCATAGGCATGGTGCTTCTGAAATAGGCAGTGCCAAGACATCAGTGGCTTTATTTATGTTCCCTCCCAGAGGGCCACTTCTTGTCCAAATAAACAAGTAAATGACTTTAGAAACAAACCCAATGTATTCAACATTTGTTTTGTTTGTCTCAAACATTGCCTGTCATTTGTACTATTTCTATAGCATTGATATTAATCTAAAATGTATGCATTTTTGTGAAGGCTACAGGAATTGTTGTTTGGTGGTAAATACTTATAGTGATATAAATTGCATCTGAAAAATATGTCATCATGGGTATAAGATTAGAAGTAATGAATGGAAGATATCAGTTGACTGCAAGTGGAGGTGTGGTTTACATATCATTTAGGGATATTTTTATGAATGATTCACTGATAAAAGCCTAGCCAATTTTGCCATTATAAATGAAGTGTATTCCAAAGCATGCAGTAAAGAATAGGTCAAGAATTGCTCAAGAAATGGGCTGTTTGTACAGACAATGCCTTTAAAAACACGGAATGAGAGAAATGTAGTTAGATTCTATCTGAAACTGGCGTGTCCTTAGCTTACTCCCCAGATAATGATGGGCAGAACTCTACACTTTGTGATCTGTTAAACCTAGGAGATCAAAGATGCCATGATATCACATTTGTGCTTGAAAGGCAATTTCTATTCACTTTTGTCAAAACCAAGGGGTCTTCAGTCCCTGGTGGATGTATGCTAAACAAGGGGAAAACAAAATCCCAGGAGCTTCCTTACGAGTTGGGGCCATGAACTTGATAGACATATGATTGTTTTCAAGTTGCAGATGACCTCCACACCATCACGTATTGAGAGCTGTCACTGAAACTGGCCAGTTAATACAGTCAGCCCAGCTCAGATTTCTTTTCGCTTTAGAGAAATGTACTGAACATGCCGTACCTTCCCCATACTGATAGGTCAAAGTACAGTATAATTTTAAGAGACAGTTTCTGCTTTAAGGCATCCATGCTACTTTTAGGGAGGTATAATGATTGTTAAGGCAATAGGTCAGGGGTACAGGGCCTAGGTCCCATTCCTAACACTGTAAACAAACAAAATTAAGACCTAAGTACAGTATGAGGAAGAACTGTACAAAATATGACCAACTCATACAGATCCCTGAAGGAGTGCTTGTACTCACCAGAGAGCCTCATTGACATTCAGGCTTCAACTTATTAGATGTGCCCTAATGAAGATGTCATTTTCCCATTTACAAACTGGCCTTAGTTTCATCTAACTCGTAAAATTATTGGGAGGGTCAAATGAGGGGACTGGCTTCCTTTAGTCTTTTGTTTGTTTCTTTTGTTGTGTTTGTACTGGAGAAGGACCCAGGGCATGACATATGCTAGGCTAGGCCACTGCTGTACCAGCAATCGGCCTCTCCAGCCCCCAGACAGATGCTTTGGAAATGCTCTTGTGTGTTCAGTAGGGGCTGCAGAGATTACAGGAAGGGAGGGCGGAAGACTTAACTCTTGGGCACTTGTGCTTTGAGGGAAGGTCCTGTGTTGTGATTGACTTTGTGCCCACAGTGTCTGGCACCATGCCTGACTGTTAACAGAGGCTCAGTAAATGTTTGTGAATGCCTGAGTGCCAGGCTCTGAGGTCCGTCCCCAACATATGTTAGCCTTTAAATCCTCACAAAAATCTTAAATGGCGGTGAGATTGCATCCCCTTCATAGATGAGAAAAACAGAAATATGGGTATTCTGAGCAACTGTTGAGCTCGTGTGGGTGGAGTGTTAGAGTCAGGACAGAAGTTAAACTGACTCCATTCATGGCATGGGGTGGCTTTCACACGTGAGTGCATCGTAACTGTTCCTAGAATGCAGTGTGTGGCCGACATGCAAAAAGAAGGCCTCACATAGTTCGCCATTTTCCCAGGCAGCTGCTGGGCCAGCCTTTGGACAAGGAGGGCAAAACATTTCCTCTGGCCTCTGTGAAGAGGCCAGTTGTGGTTTCTGCCCTCTGAAGCAAGATGCACAATATTGAAAAACGCTTTTCCATAGGCTTTTGTGTAGTCTCCTCACCAGGGTAAGCGAGAAGGGCAAGGTAGCATAGACCTCACAGATAATGGAGTGCTCCGTGATTTGGATTGTGTTTGCTATTGCCCACCCTATCACGGTCCCTGTCACTGCCACTTCTCTTCCTTTTACTTTTAATCACAGAAGGCCAAAGGGATGGATGGTTCAGTGGATGACATGAGTTTGATCCTTGGAACACAAATGATGGGAGGAGAGAATTGACCTCTGAACTCTACATCTACCTCCTTCCACCCCCCTCCCCTAATAAAAAATAAGACTGTAATAAGAACAGAACACCTTTCATTCTTGGAGATAGTCAAGTTTCTATGCTTCTCCTCTTCCATATTAAGACAGAGTTTGAGAATGTGGTTCCCGTACTGGAGGGTAGGACCCATATTCTTTATTACTTATCTGTTCTCGGTGCCCCGTTGTCTCTTAGGCTAGTGAGCTCACTTGGAGCTATGGTCTGCAGTCACTTTCAGTTTGTCTTGACAACACAGTTGTTTTGAAATCGCCCCCCACCCCAACTGTCACCGTCTAGATTTCGCTAGAAAGGACTAGATCCTGCATCATTTTCCTCTCAGTTAACCTCTCATGGGGGTCCCAGACAAAATGGGTAGAGGAAAAAACAGAGGGAAGCACACTTTAAGATTTTGGATCAAGGATCTGGGAAGGTAGCTCAGCCAGTAAAGTGCCTGCTGTGCCAGCATTAGGACCTGGGTTCCAATTCCCAGCACACTAGTGAAAGCCAGGGTAGTATCACTGGCTGCTAGGGAAGCAAAGAGGAGAATTCCTGGGGCTCCTGTGGCCAGTAGCCAATCAGTGAGCTCCAAGTTCAGTGGGAGACCTTGTCTCAAGAAATAAAGTAGAGAATGATTGAGGAAGACACAGGATGTCCATCTACATGTACATGTGTCCCATACATGAACATGCACACACCTATGTAAACACATACACTATAAAACATACATGAACACATACACACAAGTACAGACTGGATGAATTGGTGAAGCTCTGTTAGCCTATAGGACATGGTGCATGAGGGCAGCCAAGGCAGAAGCTGGGTTCAGGTTAAATGCAGGGAGTGCCTTGTACTGGCGCTAAGTCCAGCGGGTGCTAGCCTTTGGTTAGCTGGGTGCTGGACTGAGACACGGAGATGAGACCTGGCGGTGGGGAGACTCTTTCCACACTCCTCCCTGACCTGTGCTGGAGTCCGCTGGGGTGAATTGTGTGAAGTTGTCAAAGGTTGCTCTGCTCTCCAGCACTTGGCACGGGCTCCTCTGAAATGTGATACCATTGGTTTTCAGTAAAGGTTCCTTTCTGCAGGGCTGCAAACACAGCTCAGCGGCTACCCTGTCCACACAGCCCGGAGCAGACCAGGCAGCACCTTCCCAGCTGCCTTTTGAACCCGAGCCTCTCCCAGATCCCCTCCTCACACAGGAAGTTTCCTCCTCTGTTGTCAGATTTAGCACCAGGCTCCTGTCACCAGATCCGAGCAGGCTCCCTGCTGCACAGTAGAGAGGCTTGCTTAAGACATTTGTCCTTGAAACTGCACCAAACTCTTGGAAGAGCCCAGAACGTGTAAGTATGTATGATTTAGGCAGCAATGGGACAAGGCAAAGCTGCAATCAACCATTATACAATATCCGATTAGCTGTACAGGAGGGGTTTTTCCGATCTTCTGTTACATTCAGTTTCAATTCGTTCTGAGGCAACAGATCAATTGTAGCCTCTGATACAGTGACTTTGCAGTAGACCGGGTTGTAATATCTTAGCTTTAGCTATGTGCCCTTCTCATTTAGCACATAGATGTGACTCGTGGGCCAATTATTGTGGGCATTAAGCTCTACAACTCCTCAATTTTTATTGGAGCCGATGATTGTGGGTCTTGTCCATCTTGAGAAACAAGTTAGCTTTGGGGGAATGCTTTTAAAGAATTTACTACAAAAATTCATGGACAATGGAATGAGTTTGTAGGATGCTTTCTCTCCATGAACTGTACTAGTTTGCAGTTATAATTTACTCATAGCGTATTCCTCTGAGGTTCGGTTTTAATTGAATCCTACTCAGTGCTTGTCTGGTGTTTGACGGTCCTGTACGCATCTGTTTAATTTACTTTGCTTGGATTGCAGTCTGGTTAAACCTGTGTTTTGATTCCAAGGGCTACCCAGGTGAAAGAAGGACGCAGGGTTCTGGGGGAGGTGGTGGTGGATTTGTTTGTCAAGGGTGGTCGTATTACCTTTGAAAGCTTTTTAGGCCCCCAATCTGGCTGGCTGTCAGAGGGAGACCACAGACCAAACACCACCAGGGTCTGAGCTGAATCTCAGCCTGTCCACTTTTGGAACTCCAGTCTGCAAAAGCTGGTGGCCCCTTTCTATCAATTTTTAATCTGCAACAATACTTATGTTTATAAGATTAATTTCTCTCAGATTAGCCTGATTGATAGCTGGATTGTGGTTACTTAAGAGCCTGCTCCCTGGAACCCACAGCCCAGATGCATTCCATTTAACTAGTGAATGTAAAAACGGGTAACCATGGAGTCAGCCACCACTAACTGGCTGTGCAGTGGCTTGTTGTAAACAATACAAATGAGCCAGGAGAGCAGGAGCAACCAGACATGAAATGATTTTAACAGAAATTACGGTAAAAGGTCATGTGATTTGGTATCCGCTTCTGTTCAGTTTTAAAGGGAAAGTCTGTCTTTTTTCTCCCTCCTCCCTAGTTGCCTAGTTCTAACCCACTAGAGTAGGGATCTCCTTGAACTTGACAGGCCCCACTCCGGCTTCCAAGGAGAAAGGTGGCCTGTGCGTTGTAGGCAAAGTGTGGGGACTTGTGGATTTTCAGTGGTGAGTATTTTAATTTTAGAAATGAAGCAAACAAAACCAGGGCTGAGTATTTAGGTTTTCTTTATGGAAGGTCATGCTACTGCACATCGCATGTCCCCTGACCAGCTGAAACAGGATCGATCACAGGTCCCTCCGTTCTTTCCCTCTTAAGTGGCACATCTGTCTTCTTGCTTCTTCCTTGTTCTCTGGATTAATCTGTAACCTCAGTCTTTCTGAAATTACTGGCTCTCAAATCAACTTTTGCAGGATAGTAATGAGCACATGGAGGCTTGTGGGGAGGGGAGTGCTGGGTCCAAAGCTAGGTTTTCGTTTTGTTTGTTTTTTAATGCCTCTAGAGCTTTTCTGAATTCAAAGGGCCAGGTCTCATAATGACATTTGCATTTCTCTGGAAGGGATGGTGAAGCATATGTGCAAATGATGGTCTTCAGAAAATTGATTTCAACAAAAAACAAACAAACAAAACCCCTGAACAACCCGTACCCGTGTTAGGTACTAATTCATGCTTAGCTTGGTGAACTGTGTCTGGCTGTACTTGTAATTAGAGACAAGCAGAGAAACTCTGGCCCACCACTTTGTGGGGCAGAGAGTATCTCAGAAGCACAGCTATGCCCTTGTTGGGGTTGGGAGGTGGACCTTGTCACACACAGTGTAGAGGAATGAGGATGCTCTCAGTCTCAAACTTGCATGGACACTTGAAGCTAAGGACTCAGCTAGGCATGTCTGTCTTAAAGTGATAGAGCTGAACGGTGGGGTGGCTCTGCTTCCATCCCCACCGCCGGGTGGCATGTGACCACGTAGCCTGGGAACAAGAGACAGCGACAGTGCTGTGCTTGTATTTTGCCTTCGTTTGATGTACAGACTCTTCTGACTAGCTACATAATTGGACAGCCTTTGAGGTCATGCTGAGCGGTGTAGACTTCAGGTGAGCATTTCCCGATTAGCATCATTGAGGTTGGACCCACCAGCCCCTGGAAGATGTGAGCCGGGGGAGCTCAAGGTGAGCCAAAAGTATCAGCCTCTCCATCTGCTCTCAAGATTTTTTGTATCGAACTGCTTAGACCTGGAAGAGCTACCTGCTAACACGGTACTTCTATTGATGAGTGGTGGTTGTTTTTTACATCAGTGTTTTAAATATGCTGGAGTGCCTCAGTGATGCCTAGGCTGACAAGTTCTTTGGAATGTCCTGGGTCAGGATGTGGGGTTAGGTTCTGCTTGGTACTTTCAAACCAGCTGTGCTTAAAGGTGATGGAAGTCAGGCAACTCAGGTGTGTCAAGGGGGGAGGGTTTTCAGGTACATGTTGAGAATATCATATCAGAGAGAGGTTTGGGGTAATTATAATAAAAACGCCGTTCCTAATGTTTCCTCACCTTGATCGCCTAAGCTGAAGGACGCAACTAAAAGTGTCATCCCCGGGGACGTGGAAGGAGGCAGAGTCTAGGGAGATGTGTGTTGGAGTCTTTGCTTCAGGCTGAACAGTCTTAAGACTTTTTTGTAAGCAGGCTTCATCTCTTCTTTGACCTTTGTATCCTCATTAATAGACAGAGGGCATCAATGCATGCCAGTGATGGTTGAGAGGGTGAGAAGAGATCCTGTGTAGAAAATATTCAGCACCCTATCTGGCACAGTATGTGCTCAATAAACTCTTGCTAGTTTCATTGTTTATTTTGGTTGAAAAATGCATAGTTAAGTACAGTCCTGCTGTGGGCTAGCCAGGGAAGGACAGCGTTTATGTTTCAATGTGCCCTGTAGTCATGTGTCCTCACTTGGGAGACTGCAAGTCAGTATACTGCATCATGTAATATTTTGCACAACATTTTATTCAAAGCCTGAGATGATATCTTACATGCTTTTCATTTTCATGCAAAATTATTTAGGAAGATTAATTGAGTTTTAAAATTTTCTTATTGCAGATTAGGACTTTTGATACTGTGTGTGTTGAGACTCTGTAGAGAATACCATTTTGAGAGTTGAGGGGAAAAGGACATTTAAACCAGAGACATTCAATTACATATATGACACTCTTCCTAGATAGAGTGAAGGTACATGTACACAATAAATAAATAAAACAAAATTTAGGAACAGGTGATTACTCTAATCTTATGAGTTTAAACCTCAGTGCTCCTTAGTTGGACACCAACGTTGTTATTTGTATTAAAAACCAGTAGCAGCAGGTCTGTGAGCAGAGGGTTTACACCATCAAGGAGACATTTCTTGAAATGCTATTTCTCTCTTTTGACCTTTGTCCTTGTGGCATAAAGGTCATATTCCTTCAGTCTTCTCGCCCCTTCCAGGTTTTTTCTTCCATTTCTAGCCTCCCCCTTCTCTTGTCTTCATCCTGTGTTCTCTCTGCTATATTGCATTGCCTTTTTCTGTATGAATCACAGAGCTTGGGAAAAGAGAGACAGGAGTCCAGCAGCCTTTTGATGCCAGCTCTGGTTTTATAAATGGGAACTTTTAGAGGAGTCAGAAAAAAAAAATCTGTTTTTCTTTTCTCCTACTATTGAACTAGAGAGTCACATCTGAAGTGACCTGCAGACCCCAGGGAAGCCTTGCTCAGGAACTATTTGTTGATTCATTGATTAAACACCATGGAGAGAGGGGGCATCAAGCATGGAGATCCCTTCAGTAGTGAAGGCTTTGAAACTCCACACTGTAGTGTGCAGTGGGACGGCTTCCGTGTGACCTTCCAACAACTAATCTCCTTTAAGAACTGAATCAAAGCAGCTAAGGGATTTTGTCAGATGGATTTTGTCTCCAGTTGGGGTTTTGGCAGTTTCGTGTAGAAAGCAATACATTCTCCATGAAAATATGAATTTCTCTTTTTCTCCCCCAAGAAAGGAATGAAAACAGATTGCCAGCAGAGATCTCTAGAGAGGAGCTCTTGTTTACCCATGGCACTATTCAGGCAGGGACAGCTGTGAGGTGGATGTCTTTCTCACACTGCCCCAGCCAGCCTTTTCCTTAACTACTCTTGCCTGATGAGCTGGCCACCAAGTGAAACTACTACCATGAACCCTCTCTAGGATCTTTTCTGGTTAGAATGGAGGACAATAGCAAGCCATTTTCTAGACATCACAAAACCTACAAGGCAGGAGCTGGAAGTGGTTCATTTGCTTCAACATACAGGCTGTTCAAGGTCATAAAACTTGTGAGTGTGAAGTCAGAAGTTCAGAGGTCTCCTTCCTGTTGGCACATTTCTGAGAGCCCTGCCTTATAATGGAACAGATCACAAACAGAGAGAGCTTATACATGGAATTAAAAACCACCCAATCTAGAAAATAGTGAGCCATCTCAAAGTGTGTACAGGAAGAAATGACAGAAATCTAGGTCAGATTGTAAAGCTGTACTCTAAACACCCTCGTGACCTTGAGAAAGACAGTTGACCAATTGGGGCTGTGGCCTCCTTTGCTGAGAGTACTGAGCTAAAAGTATCTGTAATGTAAATGTAGTAGGTTTGTTGTGAGGATTAAACTAAATTACCTATGGTAAACACTTAGCTTAATCCTTTACAGGCTGTGAAAGGTAGCAGCAAACTTTGTCAGTTTTCCCTTTTTAGAGATTGATGGTGGAGTTGCCTGTGTGTGGTGGAAATATAAACAAAAGATTGGAAGTGTGTATCTAGATTGGGGAAGGGTCAATAGTCTTCAACATTTCCTTGTATTGTAGCACATATAGAAAACATAAGCGAAGAATTGCTGGTTGTTTGGCACAGAGTCATCCATGGTGGCAATGATGAAAAAAATGTTGATATTGATGGGTGATGCCCTGGGCTGTAAGATCTTAAAACCTTAGCTTGGATGTACTGGTTTCTTCCTTACACAAGGGAAGAAATTAGAATGTTGGTGAATAAGAGTAGCTGGAGTCATTTAAATAGGAAGGCTGTAAGAAGTAGACTCCAGTACTCTATTGTTGTTAATTGGTCTTGAAGGTGCCATCTGACATGATCTTCATGACCTTAGAGGATGCTTTCCAACATAGCTCTGGAACTGGACTCCGTGTTAAGATTCTGGGCTGAGGTAGATGATCAACGGAGCCACTCTGTTTCTTTTCTTATCCTGGATTGGAATCATCAAGCCAGCTACTTCGTAGGACCGTGGTGAGGACTAAGTGAATGGGTGTAACGTCTAAGAAAAGTGTCTGCCTCACATTAAATGCTCAGAAAATATTAGTAACAATGAGATGGCTCTTTTTTTAAAAAAAATTTTTAATGTTGCTGTTTTTGTTTGTTTAAACACTGCTGGAACAGTGTCTTACCTTGTGATTCTCCTCCCAATTTCCCATCCTTCAGATTATCCTCAATGTTACAAATGTAGAAGTTGACTTTTAGTTTGAATGTAAATAATGGCTCTTCTTTATTGTGCCATTTAAATAGACATCGTACCATGTGAAATATGTGGTATCTAATTGATCCAATTCTCTCATTATTCTAATGTGACAGATATTTTCAGCCCCATCCTTCAAATGAGAACAGGAAGCGTTGAAGATATCTACAGCTAATGAATGGCAGGGCTGGGTTAGGAGTTTATTGTCTTCCCAGGGTGTGTAGGCATCCTGCCTCTCTCAAATGGAAACAGTTTCTAGGACTTCGTTTTTCTTCAGAAAAAGTAGAAAAGTTGATTTTCTAGAATGAAAATTGAGAAGTAAGAGGAAGATGCAGGGAAGAATAAAGAAAGGAGAGGGAGGGAGGGAGGGAGGGAGGGAGGGAGGGAGGGAGGAGGACGAGGAGGAGGAGGGGAGCGAGAGCGAGACAGAAACTTAGTTCATATTGAGGCAGTTTAGGCAACCTTTCAGTAGGGGAAGGTAGACAGTCTAGGGTCATTCTCATTTTAACCCATTTTTCACATTATTGAGTCAAAACCTGAGTGAGTATAAAACGACAGTTTGAGACTTGCATCTTGACAATTTAACTTTTAGGTCTGGAACAATCTTCTATATTATGTTGTAAGAGTTTCATACAAAAGTAATGGTAGACATAAAAGAGGAAAAAGAGCTGGTACATCAGCACGAAGCAAAAAAAAAAAAAAAAAGGAACCATTTCCACACTCCTTCACATACTAACCTTGCAGGGGAAGGGAGGAGAGCCGAAAGTCTTGTTACACTCTTGAAGCTTGGGCACAGGTCATATTAATATCCATAGAGAAAGCTATGCATTCAGTGTGGTCTGATCTTTTCACTTAAACATACCCCTCCCCTTTAAGTTAATTTTAAAAGATCTTCTGAGCTAAACAAGCCACATTTCCTTCTCAGTATTGCACATAAGGAAACCAAGCCGCTCGCTCGGCTTCGTATGCAGGCAGGAAAGCTGTCCTCTAGATTCTGACACACCAGAGAAAGCCTCCTCTCTCTTCTCAGTGGTGTAATTGTGATGACATTGATTTGTAAAAACTGGAGGACACATGATAGAGGAGATTCCCACATACCTAGGTCTTCACTGATGGTCTTGTTGAAGTAGCTCTCGTATGCTCATAGCCAAGTGTGCTGCCACTACGAGCCGGCAAGGCCGTCGCCATGTCATGTCTTTGAGGAGTAATGGAGAGCTGTGGTTCTTCCTGTCTTTTAGAACAAAGACTGGGTGCTGCTGAACAGAGTACTGTGCCATCTTGTGCCTTTGCTTCCTGGGGTCTACCGGGTGCTATGGCATTCTCCCCAGATGGCCACCCGTGGCTCTTGTGATGTGGGACTGGCACTCTGTCTGTGGAGCAGATGGGGTTTCCTTGCAAGTGGTCCTTCCTGCTCTGCATGCTCGTTTGGAAGATGTAGGCTGCCCTAAGTTCAGGGGGCCAAACACAATAACATGCCAAGCTTCTGTTAGTGATTTGTCAGAAATGGAATTCGATCCAAGGTAGACTGCAAAGAGGGGCCTGGGAAATCCTCATCATTCCCAAGGTCACTATCAAGGTCAGACTACTTAAGATAGTTTGAATGTTATAGAATTGAGGCCACAGTTGGAGGCTCACAGCCCTTCTTGGAGAAAATTGAGGGATTCCCCAGTCCCAGTTTTCAGTGTTTTTGGCATGTTGGAAAGGAACTGAACAAACAGAGAAGCCATAACTGTTTGCCTTTCCCTTTACAAGGTCACAGAACCATATGACTGTTCTTGTGTAAAGCAGTCTGAGTGTATGATTGTTGATTCAGTAATTGCCTTCTTATGGCTTCAAGTAAAACAATATGCAAAATGACTCTCTGTTGTTCTAAATATAAATATTTCTTCTAATAATACATGGTATTTGTGTGGTGAATGTTTTGAAGTCACAAATTATCATTTTCCTTTTACAGCTGAGTTGTTAGCATTGCATGATGAAGCCGCTTGTTCAGAAAAGTTTGTTAAAAAATAACAATACAGGAAACTGGTTCTTCTAAGTATCAAGATCCAGGTAGATCCTATCTTAAAGGATCTTCAATCTGGAAGAGGCTTAATAAAAATGTAGGACTGGTGATTGAGTATGGAGTAGACTGAGAAGGGGGGAAGGCCCCAGAGAAATGTGGGAAGAAAACACTCCAAGGTCATGTATCCTGAATGTGGTAGCCAAGACTGTAAGGTGGTACCAATTCACACTTTATTCTCCATTGAATAGCAAAGTCAAGGGATAGAGAGATGGACCAGTGGTTCAGAGCACTAGCTGCTTGAGCTGGAGTTCTGTTCCAAGTATCCACATCAGGGGATCACAATTGACTACAGTTCCATGAAATCTGACACCTTTGTACCTCCTCAGGCACCCATACTCAGGTGTACAAACCTACCTATGCACATACATATATACACAAAACTGAGAATAAAATAAATAATAAAAAGAAAGAAAAGCCAGTGTGGGGTGGGAGGAGAGGAGGGCACGAGAAGGAGGCAGGGAAGGGTCAGTGTCCTGGGAGGAATTTCCCGTGATGCCAATCTCCTCTTCTGTCTGTTCCCTATATGGTTCTGTTTCTATCATTTCCCAGTATCTCTGAGGTCATATAGTAGAGCAGAGACATAATCTATTCTCACATGGACTCAGGCCACTCAAAGCAAGAGTGAAATGACTTTGTGCTTATCAGTTTAAGTCCTGTGTTATCTAGTTCTGGGCCCACCTGCTTTCCCACACTATAGAGCGGCCCTGTCCTTAAATCATCTTAAAGAGAACGACCACGGAAGTTCTGTGCAACATTCCTAATTCAATACCTTTAATTTAAAAAATAATTCACTGGATCCATACTCAGTTGAAATATGGGTGTCTGTTTATTATTTATATATTTATATATATATATATGGCTACATTAGTCATGTGGCTATCAGAAGGCGAAATGAATGTGTGCTTTCTCTCCTGTGAGCTTCGATGACTATCAGGTAAATAAAATCCTGATACAGCTGTGTATATTTTAGGATGGATTTCTTGACCCAGCTTAATGCTAAGACCATGACAAAGAAATTATGTCTTTTGATAATGGCTCTGAAATCTTCAAGTTGATCTACCATAGTCAGCATTTGACTACAGATTCCCGGTAGAAAGCCCACTCCAGCTATCGGAATGCTTCAAAAGGTCTGTGTGTTACTGGCAGATGGAGCAAACTGGTGTCACGTGAATGTCAACTCGTTACCTTTGAGCCATCATTAACCAGTAGCAGCTACCACAAAATATTTTAACATCTTTAGAATGTCAAACTGTGATTTAGAGTGTACAAGGCAAAAATATTCGATTAAAGGATACATGCTGACGGACAAAGTCAGTGTTTGGTAACGGCAGGG
The DNA here is from genome assembly GCF_903995425.1 of Onychomys torridus. Classification (NCBI taxonomy): domain Eukaryota; kingdom Metazoa; phylum Chordata; class Mammalia; order Rodentia; family Cricetidae; genus Onychomys; species Onychomys torridus. Next base: position 7,943,951 of record NC_050453.1, on the reverse strand, counting down.
TTGCTTTTATGCTATGGGTTTGCTGTGTATTTCTCTTCACCAGATAGCTAAATAATCTAATTTTAGGAAAGTTTCACTTTAATACTCCTAAAAATTGGAGGAGAATATTGTGTACACCTATTTGGTTGGTTACATGGATACAGTACATGGCGAAGATAACAGATAACAGATCAATTCTTATGTATCTCAGAGTTCCAAGCCTTTGAGGCTGTATTATGGAAACTTTGTAATTATTGTGGGTAATCTTGCAGAAAATTAAATGTTGAGTTTGCATATATGGAGAAGTTTGGACTATTTTGCTCACCATAGCTTGTTAGAGCTAAACATCTCATTGACCCTGCCAGGCTGCGGGTTTCACTTACTGCTGGTAAAATGCTATTTGTTGTGTAAGTCAAATTTGTTGTAGGGTGACCGACTTATGCCTGAGGCATGATCTAGAGACCTTTCTTGCTTGTTCCACAATGAATTTTGACCAGTAGTTCTGAGCTTGTGATAATTTTCCCTTAAGTGACATTTGACAATATCTTGACAATTTGGATTATTATGGTTGGATAGAAGGTTTTGTTGGTATCTAGTGAGTGGAGCCCCAGGGATGCTAAAAACATCGTGTAATGAATAGGCAGGGCCCCCAATAACAGGCACACTGATGAGTTATCAGTTCTCAACTATTGACAGTGTCAAGACCAAGAGGACCCAATTTAGACACACGCAGAATACAAAAGCCAAGAGGAAGCGGGTAGCTAGAAGAACTGTTGATTTGTAAGATGGTTGGCACTGTAATTATGACTTCTCCCCATAGGCCATAGAAGAGACATGGAAACTTCTATAGACTGCAAACAAGCCACACACTTGCTCTGAAAATGTTGAAATCACAGTATGTGTCTCATGGCTAACAGAGCCACCTACTGCCACAGTCACAATTTATATGGCTTCAGATTCTAGAGAACTCACTGAATGTAACAGACACTTTCAAAGTCTCTGCATTTGTGTCAATTCATCTCAGCCTCAGAGCGACTTCACAGTGGAGGTACAGTGGCTGTACCCTCCAATCCTGGAGCCTGCGGGACAATAATGAGCTCCTGGCAGGAAGCATAAGGAACAGAGCAGTGAAGGCAGAGTATCCAGAAACAGGGAGGGTTTGTGTTCCTAAATGCTCGTGGTTGCTCAAGCTTTTATTCTATGGGGCTATTATTGTAGGACATAAGGATTCCTGTCATAAAAGCAGGCTTATGTTTGGGTCTAGAAAGAGGATGGAGAAAACTTGTGTAACACAGCATGGTCCAGTTCTGCAAGACCCCTATGCCTGTCTGTCTTTTCTTCTCCTATGACCGTGATTGACTGCACTAGTTTTTAGACAGTATGTAAATGACACAGGGCAAGTATTCTCTGCAGCCCAGCCTTGTAAACATGAGGTGTCCCTTCCTACCTGTGACAGTCCCCTTTGAGCTGGCTATGCTCTGAATCTCATTCTGAGCTTGCAGAAAGGAGATGGAGGTTTCTTCTTAAAATATCACCATAGGGGTGAGTTCAAGCCCACTTAAGTTTGAAATAAAAATAAAATAAAATTTCTGTAAGCAGGCCTCCTGGGATTTTCTTCGAGAATACATTTAACAATGGGATTTCCTCCTGGAAATGCCACACGAGAAGTCATATTCCCAGTGGGGATTTTGGCTGGAAGCTTCTAGAAGCTGAGATCTGCTGCTTTCACACCAACCAGAGGCCTGGGAGTATAGAGAATTAGGTTTGTCATGGCTAGATATTTTACCTTTGCCAAACTGGTCTTTTTGTATTAAACCTAAGCTGCCATCAACAGGACAACATCGCAAATCACTAGAAATATATCAGCATTCTGAGTAGTGGAATTTATGGGGCGCTAATGGATACCCTGGATGATTTATCTTTCTAGTAGCTGTTCAGGGACTTCCAACTTTTGCTTCATATAAAAGGACTTCTGCTTGAAGATCAGTGAGTTGAGTTCCCATTCCCAGTACCTGGGATGGGGAGATGGAGTTCCCATACCTGTTTTCATGGCAGGATGAAGGGCTGTGGAGATGGCTCAGCTGGTAAAGTGTTGGCCTCTTAAGCACAAGGACCTGAGTCCAATCGCCAGGGCCTACGTAGAAAAGCCCAGCATAGTAGCCTGCACTTGTAATCTCAGCCCCAGGGAGGTGAGACAGGATTCCCAAGGATCGGCTAGCCCACCTAGCTGGCCATGAACTCCATAAGAGAGATCATCTTTCAAAAACCAAGAGGATGATTCCTGAGAAATGACACCCAAGGATGATTTCTGGTGAACATAGACATGTGTATATCAATCCTGCGCTCTCTCTCTCTCTCTGACTCTGTCTCTGTCTGTCTGTCTGTCTGTCTGCCTCTCTCTCTCTCTCTCTCTCTCTCTCTCTCTCTCTCTCTCTCTCTGTGTGTGTGTGTGTGTGTGTGTGTGTGTGTGTGTGTGTGCACAAGCATGTACAGTAACAGTATCAATGCTATGAGGCTTGCTGGAGTTTATGTGCTGAGCCTGGCATAAATGAGGTAGGCCCGAGAACTGGATAGAAAAGTTGAGATCCAGTGGTTAAATGGATACCCATCATTTGTTTATTCCCTAAAGGGTTCTCTATTAGAAAAGGCTAACCCCCTTGGATGAAGTGACTTGACATTGCTCAACCTCAGTTTCTACAGCTATCTTTAATAAATGTTTTGAAGACTGAATGATATAAAATACACAAAGAAGAGGTAAGGTATAGTGGTTGCTTGTGGGATCACATGCACTTACTCCCGGAGTTCTGAGAAACTTGATTTATGCTTTCAATTTCCATAAAACACTGTCTGCGGACTACAAACTCGGGGTTTCTCTGGCATTTGTTAAAATGCAGGGCATATGGGGGGAGAGCTCAGCAGGCAAAGCACTTGCTGAACAAGCATAAAGGCCCGAGTTTGGCTCCCCAAGTGTGGCAGTGCACATCTGTGACCTCAGTCTGGGGACAGGCTGAGAAAAGTAGAAACCAGTAGATTGCTGGCTCGTCATTCCAGCTCCAAGGCCAAGCTCTAGGCCCAGTGAGAGACCCCACTCAAAAAATAGAAGAAGATGCCCAGTTATGACCTCTGCCCTTCATATGCATGGTCACGTGTACATGAACCCTTGCACACATATGCATACACAACACAAAAGGGAAGTGTGCAGAAAAAAGCAAAGACTGGGTCAGGACCAGTAACTCATTGCTTTGGGAAGAGCCCCAATAGTTTGAGCTTTTATGCACTCCTAAGTTTGAGGACTGTAGCAAGCATTCTTGTTGGACTATTCTTGGACCACCAGCCACAAATAATGACCTGGAGACTGATTAATTATGAAATATGGGCCTATACCTTAGGCTTGTTCCTAACTAGCCCTTATAACTTAACCCATTTATTTTATTCTATAGTCTGTCGAGTGGCTTGTTACCTCATCTCTCCATACTGCCTATGCTGCTTCCTCCATGTCTGACAACTCCATCCTTTTTCTTCCCAGAGTCCCTTCTTCCCCAGAAGTCCAGCTTAACCTCTTTGTAGCTATTGGCTCTTCAGCTTTTTGTTACACCAATCGCAGCAATACATTTTCACACAGTGTACAAATATTCCGCAACAGAGGACCCACTTTCATATCCCGTGGTGCTCTTTTTCTGCAGCAGTGGATCTGAATCTAGAGACTCTTTTCTCCCCTTCTGGAAGGTTCATCTGACCCCTCTTGAGTCTGAATCTAAGCCTGTTAACTTGCTATCTCTGTTTCTAAGCAGTGTTTTTTTATGGTGGGCCCCACATGGTTGGGCAACTTAAATGATGTGATAATGAGGATGGACTAAAGGTCACAGGATTGTGAACATGTGTGAGGAGATTGTAGGCTTAGCCTACCAGGTGAGGGAAAGGCTAGTACACCAGCTGTAGGCACACTTCAAAGCATGTAGCTGGTTTGCGGCGCTAACTTAATTATCTGTGCTATTGATATCTTTGAAGAACATATCTATACTGTGGATACGGTTACTTCTCAGTGGGAGATAGCAGAAGGTGCTTGCTCCCTTGCCAACTTCCTAAAATGCTTTTCGGAGTCATCTGGGTTGCATAGACCTCTCTTGGATTAAATATAAAAATAACCCCGTACAGCATATCCACCCTCTTTTCCCTGGCTGCTGAAACAGCAATCTCCTATGCTTTTTCTAGAACCCATTAAAGAGGGAAGAGGAGAGGAGGGGGTAACAGTATCCAAAAACCCCAAAGCCCCAGACCAGATATTCTTTCTCCTGGGATGGATCCACAGATGGAACTCAGCAGAGGGAGAGAGGATGGTAGCAGCTTTGGTGCCTACCTCCGCTCCCTTTCGATTACAGGTTGATGAAGTGGCATGACCTTTATCCTTATTTTTATTGTTCTTCCTTTTCTTTCTGGCTGTGTTAGATTTATTGACATCTCCACCAGAAACCTGCAAGGGAAAGAAATACAACTCAAACCAGGTGATGTTTTCATTTCTAAGCCATAAAAGTGTTTGATGTTAAGAAACACTTGAAGCTGTAGACCGAAGGGAGGGATTTGTCTTCACCCAGTTTCCACTGCTCTGAACCAGCCCCATCCTGTTCACAGGGCTGGTCACAGAAGTTGTCCAGAAAGAAGGACCTCGCTCCTGATGCTGGCCTTCGCTCAGCCCCCAGAAGTGAGAACACTGAGTGCTGCTCTACTGTGTTATTGCACTCTTGTAAGGAGTATTTTGGGTCTTGGTACACCTCTGTGACCTCTTAAGGCATGATGTTGGAACATCTGATCCTTTTGATTACTTTTGTGTATATACCTGTGTACACATGTGTCACGTGGGTATACCTATTACACGTGTGTATGTACCTGTGTACAGCTGTGTGTGTACCTGTATACATGTGTGTATGTACCCATATACACATGGGTACATGTGTGTACCCGTGTACCCGTGTGTATATGAGTGTGTTTGTGTGTGTGTCTGTGTCAGTATACTTGTATACATGTTTGTGTGTACTTGTGTACACTTTAGTGTGTCTGTGTACATGTGTGTATGCACCCATGTACACATGTATGCATGTGTGTACTTGTGTACACTTAAGTATGTCCTTATACATGTGTGTGTACTCATGTACTCATGTTTACATGTGTGTGTATCTGTATACACATTGTGTATAGTGTGTTTGTGTGTGTGTACAGATGTGACAACCTTAGTAGCCTTCATCAGGTGCCATCTTTCTTGGTTTTTGAGACAGAGTCTCTCACTGGCCTGGAACTTGCCAGGTGGGCTAGGCTAGCTGGCCAGTGAACCCCAAGGGATCGTCCGTCTCTGCCTCTGAGCATGCTCTGCCTGGCTTCCTGTAACGTAGGTTCTAGGGGATCAAATCAGGGCCTATGCTTTCGAGGCATGCACTGTTCCCACTGAGCCAGGCCCCAGCCCAGACTCGTCTCTCAGTAGGATGACATGAAGTGTAGCAGAATTGCCCAAGCCCCTCGGCGCACAGAAAGTGAATCCAGTGCCCTGTTCTTGGACACCCAAATGTGACTGCTGTTGGAAAGCTTGTCTGTTTAATAGGCAGAGCCTGGAGTTGGGGGGAGGAATTTTCAACTTTTCATCTTTCTCATTCTTGTAAAGCCTCTCACACAGTGAGCATGCCATAGCCTTTAAAATACGGTCATTTTCGTGATAAAAATTCTGTGAAGAACAGCCAGAGTGTCATGCAAAACTGGCTGCAGCATCTTGCATGACATTCTAAATATTAATACAAATATAGTTAATTCACACGCCAGGGTGTCTCCAGAATCCATTTTAAGTTTGTACTTCACTTCGGTTTGAGGTTTCTCCGTGACTGCCCATGATGAAAAATGTTTACTAAACAAAGTCATGCTGGGCCACACTCAATCTATACATTCCTTCCAACACACTCATTAATGAACATTTGGTTTTAAGTGAAAACACACATCAATTAAGGGTAGATGGCTGCTTCCATCCTTGCCTAGCAATGAGTTCGTGAGGGATGTTTTACCTGGTATCTCAACAAGTCCAGGCTATGGTTTCTTTGGGGGATGGGGAGAAGGCATCAAGAGTGACATATCTGTCATTTATACAATTTGTTTATTTCTTAGCTCATTAAAATTTCTAGATTCTAAAATCCCCTTGGTTGTTGACTACTTCAAGGAGGAGCTTGTTCTCCAGCTTATGCCCTGGGCTTAGCCTTGACCATGAATATGCTAGCCAGAGGAAGGGAAAGATGTCTGCTCCTGTCTTTTCCCAGGCTTTGTATTTTCTATTTCTGTCCAGTGAATTTAATAAAGAAACTATCTTGGAGTAATAATTCCTACAAGCCCTGGGCATTCCTTTGGGGGGAAGAGGACTGACCTTTTCCTGTTTTTAATAAAACCTCTGTGAATTTGGATTTGCCTTTGCTACAGTCTGATGTAACTGTCTTTTTATTCTGTATTTAAGGGTGGGGTGAGCCCTTTAGTCCCCTGGTTTGGAAGTAGGCAGTGGTCTTGTGAGAGACAACACTTGTGAGAGTCACATTCCTTCAGTTCTTATTTATGTAGATTTAGCTTCCCAGATATGCATTACCTCCTTTGTATGTGTGTGTGTGTGTGTGGGTGGGTGTCAGTTTGGTTATTTATTTGTGATTTAGGGTCCCACTTATTTCTCAGAGACCTGAAAGATGGCATTTTTATAAATCGAGGTGGAATTCTTTCTCGGTGATTGTCAAGCTAGTTTATCCTAACTGTGAACTGGCATTTTCAAAGCTCCATTTGCCTTTGTCTTAAACAGGAACATTTTTTTTACACATTTTTAAACTCTGGAAATCCCACCATTATCCCAGTGGATATTTGGAATGGGGCACTCAAGACCTTAGCAGAGGGAGAACACATACTTTTAAAATGATAGGATGCTTTTAAAGTCTTCTTTCCGGTCACTGGAAACATCGAGCACACTAGAGAAAAAGGACCACCCATGAAAGCTTGATGTATTGTGAGATAGGATAATGAGAAGAAAACCATCATTTCTAAGGGATTTCTCATCCACAATCACAAGCAGGTGCCTATAAAGTTCTTTTGATCTAAAATGGGGCCTCTACACTCAAAAACATTTATCAATTGTGTCTGTCTGCCCACCTCGGGTTCAGTATTGGTTTGATTTTATAGTTCAAAGTTCACCTTCACATTTTGGGTCCTAGCATGTTTCTCAAGAAATGGAACTATTTAGATGTCTGGAAAGCAAACATGTCTGGATACTCTAAATGTGTCAAACATGGTCCAGCCAATGGTTTTCCAAGAGATCCTAGTCAACAGTTAAGGTGGCCTTATCTGTGAACACAGAACTAGCCTGTGTCTCTGTATCTTGCCATCACCACAGTGCCATGGCTTGGCTAAACCTTATATCCATTTTCTTTAGCTCTGTCAGTTTAGTCATAAAATATGAGAAACTAGTAGTGGTACGGCCCTCGGGAGGAAAGGGGTGATAATAAAATCTCAGAGTGACTCTGTATTATCTTCCATGTTAAAGGTAACTTTACAAAGACATATTTTAAGATCTAGATTTCACATATGAGAGTAAAGATGGCATACTTTTCTTCCTATGTCTGACTTATGTTTCTTACCATCCATTCTCTTATAAAGGATAGAAATTTATTCTTTGTTATGGATGAACAATAATCCCTTACAAAAACACTCATACACACACACATATATATGCATGTATAAATATAAAATAAAAATATATAGAGAATAAAAATAATTATAAAATAGTTAGATAAATATACAGGGTGCTTTTTTTTTTAAAATCCATTTATCTGTTGCTAGATATCTAGACTGATTCCATAACTTGGTCATTATGTGTAGTGCAGCAATGGATGTTAAGCTTTTGAAAGGTGTTTATTGTCCACTATGCATTTGCAAACACCATAGCTTAGTCTTGTCCTTAAAAATCAAAACCAAGAGCCAAATATCTTGACATCCTTGTAGTTGAGGAGTTGTGGAGCAGGCAGGATCTCTGTTGGATACTAAATAAATAAACGCCTGGTACATTGTTCTGTGTGCCACTTGTAAACCCTTCTTTAAGCTCACTCAGGTGGTTGCAGTCTGTTGAGGAACCAGGACATGTAGAGTTTGCCTGTGACTGAACTAGACAGATTTCACATTTGCACTGATGTTCAGAGTGTTTTTCTGTCCCCTGCATTTTATGAAAATTGACAACGGGATCCAGAGATTTAGTTCTTAATCATTTTAGCAAAATTGTAGTTTTCACTAGAAAAGCCAAATGATTACTGAAATTCATCTTGTCCCCTTAGCCAAAAGGAACCTCTGCAAGTCAGTTCTTGAGTCTTTTCGTCAGCAGCTTAAGAGCCCGTGATAGCATCACTGCTGTCTGGGCAAGTAAGATGTTCTAGGCTTATCTCACACAATTCTTGTCCTAGAGCTAGAACGAACCAGTTCTTTAAGGGGCCCTGGTGTTTTCAGGTAAGAAATAATACCAGCAGACTCCAAGTTTGCACAATGGGATTGTTCACTGTTTCTTACCTTTTGGTAGATGTCAAGAGTGTGAGATAAGAATCATGCATGCATATTTATGGTTTGTATATATAATTCACTTTATTCCATACTTTCTGCATTTTTGAGCTCATGTCAATAGCTCAGTTGAAATTTACAACTCTAGTTATATTTAATTTCTTTTACATCACACATGTTTTCTTCATTCTTTATAAGTTTTGACTGTATAGGACATGGGGTAGTAGAATTAGATATTCCAATATTTCTTTGTTTAATTCAGACATTCCTGATTGAAATGATGTACCTACAATTCACCTGTGCCTGATATCACTCCCCCACTGCAGAGTTCTTGTAAATGTGTTAGGTTGCTAGGGTTGATACAAGACTGCATGGCTTATAACCAGGACAATTAACTGTCAGAGTTTTTACATATTTTATGCACAGTAGTTTTGGAAGAAGAACATTAATACTAGTTCCAATGTGGTTATTGAAATTTTTAAAGCTTTAAAAAAATATGTGTTTCTCCTTCCCTCATTTTAATAGTTTAGTTTAGTTATCCTGACATTGTCAGAGTAGATACTGTTAGAAACTCCCCTCTACTTCTTAGCCCTGTTTTGGTTTTAAATCTATAACTAAGTATATTTTTAACATCTGCCTCCAGCTGTGGTCTCTGCAGTCATTTTATTTTTTGAAGTATGATCCTTTGAAAGGACTCATAAGACCAGGTGTATGTTTTTGCCTGAATTTATTACTGTTTGAGCCCTTTCTTTCTGCAAGTTAGTTTAGTTGGTTATAAAATCTTTTTCTGGTATATTGAAGGGCTACTAGTACTACTATTTCTAGTGTGAAGTATGAGGGTCAAAACTCTGACAGTTAATTGTCCTGGTTATAAGTCATGCGGTCTTATACTGACCCTAGCAACCTAACACATTTACAAGAACTCTGCTGGGGGAGTGATATCAGGCACAGGTGAATTGTCGGTACATCATTTCAATCAGGAATGTCTGAAACTACAGTGCTTAGTGTTCTATTGCCTTGTCTTTCTTCTTTGGAAGCTCTTCCTGTCCAAATGCTTTAGTTTCTCTCTATCTTCATGATTCATCTCTTCCCTTCCAGTCTTCTGTTTCTTTTCATTTCCCTGAAATTTAAAAGCTTTTCTCCTTTTAAATTCTTGTGTTTAGTAAGGGAGTCTCTGTTGGTTTCTAGGTTAGTTGGGTATTTCTCAAAGTAGCTTTTGCTTTTATTTCTGATTCCCTTCTGTCCTCTTACTACACTTAAGAGCTTTTTGAATCTTACAGCAGTGTCCTTTATATTTTTAGTGATTTTGTAATATTTTCAAGCTGCTTTTGACATGGTTCCTCCCCCCCCCCCCATTTTGTGGGATTATTGGGAATGTGTGTCCTTCAAGGTTTTATTGCCACTAGGGATGTTGTCCGGCTCCTTCTTCTGGTTTATAATTATAACTTTATATGAGATGTGACCTTGATACTTTTCCATCCTTCATTTTTATGTAAATTAAGCTTCCTGATATTTTGGGATAAAATGTGGCTCAGAAAAACCATACTAACTTTTCAGCTCTCTCTCTGTTTCTGTTATGGCAAAAACAGTTGGCAGTTACTTTCTAGAGTTCCTTGGCTATTGTCTGTCCCCCTCTCTCTTGCCTTTCAACTCTCCTATCCCATGTGATTCAAGTTTGAGCCGAACCGAGCAAAGGAGTCTATTTCTAGTCGTTCCAGATGGAGAGGACAATGAGCTGAAAGGATTTTCCCTACACCAACTTGGTAACTCATGGAGTTATTGTGACTTACAGGGCAGCTGGTCCACAGAAGAGTCTTCCCCTTTCAGCAATTTTTAACTACTTCTATATCCATAACGGGGGGGAAAAGTGCCTTCTGCCTTCTGAGTCCTGACATGTCAGGAGGGGATGTTAGAAGGCCTCAGTCTTTTGAGGGACTCTTGAATGTGATCACAGCTGCTCTTACCAGGACAGCAGTGATGACACACAGCCTGACATGTGCACAGTCACTCAACATGGGGGCTCGCCAGGGAGTGCTGGTGTCTCAGCCACTCACTGGGGCCAAAGTTGCCAAACAGCCCTTACTGGCACTCCCCTTACCATATACCTACTTGGCTTTTGCTGTTAAGTGTCTTAACTCCCCTCTTTCTTACTGTGATTGCATCTGGTTGGCTTGCCTTAGGACTCCTTGCTTTCAGGTTCACAGGATCAGTGCCACTTCTTGCTAGGTTTCTAGCTGGTGTTTGCCTCGTTCGTTTGCATTTGGGAGTTCAAGAGAGCACCATGGCATCTCCTGGTGTCACCACTGACTTGAGATCTAGTTTTCTAGTTGCTTAATTTTTACAGTAGTGAAAAACAAACAAACAAACAACAAACAAAAACCACCTTGCTGTCAGTTTGGTCAGTGTCTCTCTAGAATCCCCAACCACAAGTCTCTTAAGCTGTGTCCATTCAGATGAGCGGCACACACCTGAGCAGCAGCAGCCCTAGAAAATGGGTGCAGCCTAGGCTCACAGAGAAATCTCTTGACTTGTGAACACAATCTCAATGGCACCATGTTCTAGACAACTAGTCAATGCAGAAAAAGAAATGCATCTAACACAGTTTGGATATAAATTCTGCTTCTTGCCTTTAATAAATCCAACTTTCTATTTATACTCGGGCTTCTTCCACAAATAAATGTGTGGCGACCTACAAAAATAACTGTATTCCAATAGATAAAGTGTAATTAACTATCTGGTTAAGCGTGTCTGTCACAGTGGACTAGTTAAGCATTTTGCTGTCCCTGAGTGCTCCTCAGTCATACCCCAGACTGCTGTGGGCAGGCAGCATTTGGTATTCTATGGGGCGTTCTGCTCTATGGTTATTCTGCGACACAAGGCCAATCTTGGCGACTTTTACCCCCATACCCAAAGGAAAAGGAGAGACAAGGGAGGGGCAGGGGGGAAAGGAGAGGGAAAGAACAAATAGATATAGAGCATCTCAAGAGAGAGTTTTCAGGACCAGTGATGTCATACCCCCTTTCCATGTATACTGTAGTCCAAGTTCAGTCATGCCCTTCTCTTGGCAACAAGGGAAGCTGGGAAGAAAGGTAGAGTACCTGAGTGCCCAGAGAGAAATAGAAATAGAGTTTGGTGAGCCAAGTGTCTCCTGTGGTGAGGAAGTGAGCCAAAAGAAGAAGGGAGACTTTCCTAGGGCACAGAGGGCATTGCAGCCAGAAATGAATTGCAGGAAGACTACATGGAAGAGCAGCTTCCTTGCTGTCAACCATTGAGAGTCAGCTGTCAATACAGAGGTTTATATAGGCAGCAGAGGCGGGCCAATGGTGGGATGCTGCTTTGTCTGTATGAAGCCTTGGATCTGATCCCCTCACGGCTGGCAGAAACCAGACAGAATGGTACATGCCTGCAATCCCAGACATTAGTAGGTAGAAATAGGGGTGGTCAGAAGCTCAAGGTTGTTCTTGGCCATACAGAAAACTTAAGGCCAGTTCCAGATACCTGAAACCCCATCTCTAAAACAAAGTGAAATAAAATATTCTGACGCAAAGAAGGGAAAGGAAAAGGCTGAGGATGATGAACTACGGTATGATGGGTTTGGAAAATGGAGAGGGCTGTTGGTATGATTGGAGCTTCACATGTGGTCAGAAAAGGAGCCCAATGTGGCTTCCTTCAAAGACCTTCAACCTTATTTTATACAAAAGTGTGGCAGAGTATTTGTGGCTTATCAACAAGGGGGTGCCATCATCCAAGTCCTCTAAAAGATGATCCTGGGCCCTGGTTATCACCAGCCATAACTTTGCAATTGAAGCAGCCTTCCCAATCACATATCCAGTCACCTAAAGCCAGAACAGACTGGCTCTACCTCTGCAGGTGCCCACCTCAATCATGCTTATGGGGAAAGCTCCTGCTAATGTGCCGCAATCACTGCGAGTGTCTGCGTGAGTTCTATAAATTCAGACTCGAAGTGCAATTTCAGATCTCGCAGGGCTGTGTTGTCTGAGTATCATAATCGATGGTTGCAGCTCCCTTTGAAGCTCATAAAGCGACCTCTTTTGACATTGATTTCTCATCAGTTTTTTCCCCCTGACCTTTCTTCACCTCTCATGTCTCTTTATTTGTGAAGGCATGGTATTTTATGGCCAGGCACCTTTATAATAACCATAGTAGCTGCATGTTACCTTTGTTTAGTTTGTTACTACCTAACTAGACACCATGTTAGCAAGAACTAATTGTAGGAATAGGTAACTCAACCTTCTCAGGGCAAGACTTTCTTTTCTATTAGAAGATATCTAACCATGCTGTTGGGTGCTTTCTGCCTAGAGGCCTGTCTGGGAAGTTTGTCACATAGTTTCTGTTCTGACTTTTATTCTAGTGTGTGTTAGTGTGTACGCGCATGCATATGACTGTTCATAGGTGTGGAGGCAAATGTCCATGTGTATGCATGTAGAAGCCAGAGGTTGGCATCAAGTGACCTCCTTGATCATCCTCTGCCTTATGCCAAATTGGCAAGTCTAGCTAGCCAGCTTATTTGAGTCCTTTGTCTCTTCCTCTCAAGTGCTGGGATTACAAGCAGGCTGCCATATCTGGCTCAGCATTTGTGCGGGTGCTAAGGATCCAAAACCCAGTCCTCACAGTTACATGGCAAGTAGATTATCTGCCAAGCCATCTTCCTAGCCCCTGGTCCTTCTGAGTAGATTCCTGCAAAGGAGAGAACTTCAGAGAACGACCCCATGTGTGGTTCCAGACTTGATGTGGACATGTCTGTATTGCAACAAGAGCCCGTGGGATGTTAAATGTGAAGGAGAATGAAGTGCATGTCTTCCTCAGAGAGTGTGTGGTTTGTCTGGCATTTATGCTCCCCCAGTATGACCTTTAGAAGGAAATATGATCGATAGCCAGTTGGATCCTCTCAACTCTGGCTGTCACGGTCCAGAAGGGAGAAGTGAAGAGGTTTGGATGAAAAGGACCTCCAATGGCTGAGTGCAAACTTAGCAGAAAACAATAGTCCTCCCCCACAATAACTTCCAGAAGGTTCTAAAGCACCTGATACACAAAGACTGGCTTTTTTTTTTTTTTCCACTTTGGGCATCTGCTGTCTTTGCCTAGCTCAACATTCCAGTGAGGGGGTTTATTTATTTATTTTTTTTCTAGAGCTCAAAACCGAACATGTCAGCAGTGAGCAGCCACCCAGCTTTGTAAAGAATGCTCCGGCTGCCACCACAGCTGCTGAGGACTGGGCTGAGCCCTTCTGGTACAGCAGGGCTGTACACAAGGACCCACCAGGGAGGTTCCAAATGCCCCGATTCTTGGCAAACCATGACGATCCCTCCCTTCCATGTTGCCCCAAGTCTGGTGACGTGACGACAGCCGGCCCTTCAGTGGCTCTCGAAAGAGCACAAAGGAACTCTTCTTCTTCCACAGTTTTGTTTTTTTCAAAAGTCACCAGATTTTAGAAGCAAGACCAACAATTTATTTATCATGCTGCTCAGATTATTTGGAACTAAACAAGTAATTTTGGTAACATCTAAACATACTGCGTACATGCTCTTAAATAATCTATAAGCACCTGTGAATGGGACATAAACTACACACTTTTCTAATGACTTGTGTTTAATGTGTTGGGATGTGTAATTTTAAAGTGATCAAGGAAGAAGGAAGGAAGAGGAAGGAAAGGGACTTCATGTTCTCATAGTTTGTTTTTATATGGTCTGTTCCATAGTGTGCAGAAGTTCTCTTGGAAAAATGCCTATTTCATGGACTGCGGCTCAAGATAGGACATTCCTTATCTAGTTGCTCCAAAATACTTATGATAAACCACTTAAGAAATTGCCTTTATTTTTAAAATTATATCCATTAGTCAAATTTTCACCAGTGTTATCTTCTGTAAATTCTTAATGCCCCTGAGCAAGTCAAGAGATGGTCCGTGAAGTCTAGGGAGCTTATGGCTTATTCAGAGAATTTCTGGGTATTGAATTGGATACACTGTCAGCTGCCTGGGTTTGAACATATGGGTCTCGTTTTTTATATATCATTTTAAAAACATGGAGGGGGTGGGCATGAGACAGAGTGAACATAATGAAGAGTTCATGCTGACCGCTAACCCATGAAAGGAGAGTCCTTTGACCTTGTGACCTGTTCTGTCACTCTGAAACTCATCCTAGCACTGGCTTCAAGGCTGCCCCGTGTGCCTCTGGATGGGGAGAACCAAATCTTAAAAATGTATCTGTGTGAAGAACTCATTCTGGTTCATGGTGGGGTACTTCTAAAGTTGTGTAAACACTTTCTTCATAGTTTTAAGATTCAGTGTCTAAAATCCTAGGTACATTTCCATTTTACATAATTAGTCTCATCTTCTTCCAGCTTCAGAGCAGGCACTTCACTCAGACAGCCTCCTCCTTCCTGTCACTATTTTTCTCAGAACCTCTGGGCATTTCCTAAGTGGGGGACATGACTCCCCTGATGGGTGTTTTTGTTTTGTTTTGTTTTGTTTTGTTTTAATACAAATCCACTCAGCTGTAAAAAGCACAGCCAAGAGCTAAGCCAGGTCTCTTGTCTCATGGGCCAACCTTGCTTCCTTAGGGCTCATTTTGCTCTCACCTCTTGATATATAAAGTGGAGTCATGACTGGTTCAGGAGCACGAGGCAAGAATGGTCCACATCATTGGGCATGCATTCACTCATGATCATTGCCCTTTTGATTTGAGGCTCTAACAGATGGAAAATTATTTGGAGGTTGCAGTAACAGCAAAAATGATGTTGGCGACCTCTCGGGTTTTGCCTGGAGAAGCCCAAGAAGCTTGCTTCTTATAATTAGAAGGTGCGTGTGAATCTGAACCAAAGCCGAGTCAGCCACTGCGAGCATGAGTGGATTCACCTTTCAGAAGTGACAAGTGAGGGACCAGCCTGAGGTTGCCTGGAGCTTTCTTTAGGATAATGCCCAAAGGGAAAACCCCATAGACGGAAGCCAAGAATTATCAAATGACCCAGCCTTACCTACCTCCCACTTACCCACTCCTTCCTCTGTTGTCTCAAAAGCACCTGAGGACATGGAACTGCTGAGCTCAGCTTCTTGGCCAGCACACAGGTCTTAGATCCTGAATATGAAATACGGGGGTAGGGTGGGGGTGGGGAGTCTTTCATAGAACCTTTCTTCCATGATTTCAACTTTCCCTTTGTCAGCTTGTATGCACACCCTAAAAATATTCTTCTTTCTGCATCAGTGTCTGTTCTGCTCGCTGCTTTCTTCCTGCAGCAGCCTAACTGGAAAGGCCAGAGGAATCTCCCTTGACCAGAGTAACTGTCAAGTGCCAGTGTTTTCGTCATATGGAGCCATCGAAGGGTCTCACAGAAGCAAGAACAAAGTCACTTAAAACCCATGGAGCTCAGCCCTGACTATCCTCCCACAGCCTGATCACTAGTTCAGTGACTCATTTGTTTCTCTGGGAGTCTAGCTGCTGTGACCATTTAGAAATCAACTGATTAGGGAAAAGCCAATGGCTCATAGGACAGAAGGGACAATGTGAGAAAATGGTTCCCTGTCTTTGTTGGTTTTGGTGTTGAGTGGCCTGGACCTCTTCTTTCTCCACTGAGGATCTGATCTTGCTTTTCAACCACATGGCCATTTTGAGTCCTGGCTTTTGGAGGCTGGAGTTTCCTCGATCAACCCCTTTGCCTTTCTCAGGGTGGAGTTTCTTGCACACAGGAGGAGACTCTTGGCTTTCCTGGCAGCTGCCTGCAGGTGAGGGATTTTTCCCTTGCCGTCTGACTGGCTCCTCTGCTGTGTGAGCTTGACTTGTCCCCAAATGACCCAAGACCTCAGCTGATCAAGCCTCAAAGGCCATGAGGTCTAGCCCATCTACTAGAAATGATGCCACTTCTTGGGGGGCTGTTACATCTTATCAAGATCTTTCTCATGTTTAACCTAAATTTTATTCAACTGCATCTCATTTTACTACTTCAGCAACTTTCCTGGGCCAAAGAATCCATTTATTAAACTATGTTGCCAGAAAGTCCTTTCCTCCCTCCCTGGCTCAGATATCTTGGCACATCACTATGCATGATCCTTGAGGCCCAGGTCAGAGGGTCACGTAGGTATGATTGCCTTCTAATAAGATTCTTTGACATTTCAGTTATTAAATTCTCTTTAATGGAGTTCAAACCCACCCACCTCACAGCAAGACTTCCTTCACAAGGGTAATGCCGTCAGCCCTCTGTCCAGAAGCATGCTTATGCTTTTGCTCTACATAGATTTACTTATTCTTCTCAAATGAAGCTACTTCTACGCAAGAATGAAACACTTTCCAAACTGGGCCAGAGACAGCCATGTTTATTTATTCTTGCTTTCTTCTCCTGGGGCCTTTCTTCTGGCTGTCTAGAAAGGTGACTTCTCCTGGGTGACGCTATCTAGCCTCTGTGGTTGGGAGGTATTTGGGATGCAGCCAGAGGCATGCGTGACAGTGCTTGGAGCTCAAGCTACAGCCATAGTCTATGACTTGGGAGGAGAGTGGACTGTTCAGCCCATTTCTCACAACATAGGGTGAGCTCCCTGTTGCACCTTGGATCTTCTGGGCTGGACTGATGAGCACGCTCCTTATTCCTTCCTTCTCCCTGGTCTGCTGCTACCTTGTGACCTCTGAGGATACTGGACAGTTTCTGTCTACCATAAAGATTATACTTCTCCAGGAAGCCCTATTTTCTTCATTTTTTCCTGGGGCTCTGAAGACATAATTTTCTTGGATCTGTGACTCTCATAAATCAATACTTACCAAATAGTTTCTTCTAGATTGTAATTCTGTAAAGTGGAGAAAAGTATAACCCATATGTTATGGGTTAGATAAAAGTTCTATAAGGGGCCTGTGTGGTAGAGGCATGGATGCTAGCCGAAGTGCTACTGGGAGTTGGTTGACTCTTTGAGAAGTATAGCCTAGGTAGAGGAAGTTATGTCATTGGGGGAGGTGAGGGTCTTGGCTTCAAAAGGGATAGTAAAATTGCAATTCCTTGCTCTTCCTTTTCTTGCTTCCTGGATGCCTCAGCCCCCGGCCCCCACCCCAGGCCCCGCTCTTGTCTTGATGCATTGCTTTGCCTTAAACCTAAAATGCATAGGGCCAGGCAACCACAGACTGAAAGCAATACAATTCTTTCTTCCTTATTTGTTGATTAGCTCATGTGTTTGGTACAGTAACCGACAGTTTCAGAAGCTGTTTACAATCTATTCTGCTTTCTTGGAGACATAGCTTGCTGCAGAGAAGGTTCTGGGATTCTCAAGAGTCAGGAAGTCACTCTCTGTATATGTCCAGGAATTTCGCCAAGGATAAACATCCCAAACAGAGAAAGATTGCAAAAGGAGGAGATAGCTAAATTCACACTTGATGATGGAAAGAGTTTGGACGGAAGCTAGAACTTGAGAAGTTGCATGCTAGACCAAGAAAATGCTAGTTTGTGAAACCCTAAGGCCAGTGGGGATGGAGAATGGTGTCCTGTGGTGACAAGGGCCCTGGAGTACTGGTTCCCAACCTTCCAAATGCTGCATCCCTCATGCTGTGGTGACCCCCAACCATGAAGTGATTTTCCTTCCTACTTCATAGCTGTAATTTGGCTACGGTTATGAATCATAATGTAAATATCTGTGTTTTCAGGTGGTCTTAGGCGACTCCTGTGAAAGGGTGGTTCGACTACCCCCCCCACACAAAGGGGTTGTGACCCACAGGTTGAGAACTTTTGTGCTGGATGATGCAGGAAGCCTGATTATGAAGAGTAGACCGGCCATATCAAGGATTCTGATCACTAACTGATGAGAAGAATTTTCATAACCTGTGCAGTATAATTTGATATGCACTGTTCTAAAAACTACTCTGTTACCAATTTAGAATACAGTAGATGGGGAGGATCAAAATGTCCTCATGCCACACTCAGATATATAAACAAAATGTGGGCTGCTTCATTTGTGTGGCTGATTCTATGTCACTGTGCAGCCTGGAAACATTAATCCTGGTTTCTTTCAGTTATATTTATTCCCCATTCATTTAAAATGGACTCTTCCAGACAATTTCCCAATTGAATTTATCTGAGGCATGGGTGGAAGGGTCCTGGTATGTACACAAGGGGTGTTCTGGAGTTTGCCTAGCCCTCGTTACTGCCCTCTGCTGGAATGGCCACCTCATTGCCAAGTTTGCCAGGCTTCCTTGTCTCCATTGGCTAAGAGTACTGAAGCTCATGACCTCAGCACTGTTGTAATTCAGCTTGGGTCAGGTCTGCTATCCCCTCCTGCACCTGGTTTCTCTTCAGGAGACTGCTGTATGGTGCCGTGTTGGTCTGGAATATGATACATCCCCTACAGTTCTAGTGTTCAGTGAACACCTTAGCCATCATCAGTTGTCATTGACTGTTCTCATTGTCACCAGCTGCCTCTGTCCTTCCACAGAGCACACGAGGGCTTCTTGGCCCTTTACTACTCTACCAAACCCAAGGGAGTAACTAGGAAACTAGATTCAGGCTTTCTATCCCATTATCCGTTTCTCTGCCTTTGGTCTGCTGGGCTGTCGCAGGTCAGGTTGTAGTGTGTACCTACACAGATGGTCCTGGAAAGAGAGTAAGGAAAAATTCCTACATACCTATCTCTTCCAGAGCAAGGAGTATAGATACATGCATTGTGAGCCACAGTTTCTCCTCTGTCCATCTTTTACCTCTCCTGACACGTTGGTGGGTACATAAGCTAGTTGGCCCATAGTCAAACATTATAATCTCATAGAAAAACCAATGCTCTTACCTATGGGATTTAGCATTCTTTTCCACCCCCTCTCCAAAGCTGGCTTTGAGGCTGCTGTCTGGATACAGAGGTAAGGCAAGTCAGCTTTGGGACTCAAAGCTTGATTAAAGCTGAGTAAGACCTTATTTCTTGAAGGTTGTTTCTGTCATTTCTCCACTGGAACAGTAATCCTAGGGGGGGCTTAGCTGTATATATGGGTATGTATGAGGGCTATGACTTAAGGCATGGGTTTATTATTTCCTAAATATTCTACCTGTTAAAATTAGAACCTCATCTTCTGAATGACGTAGACTGGATTTTAGTGGTAAGAGCAAGGGTGGGGAGATATCAGTAGATTAGAAACATCTAGGTGTAAAGAGAGTATTTGGAGCCTGATTAGATAAGGTGACTGGATGAGAGTTCCACTCTTCTGCATGGGTGGCTGGATGGTGGTACTATTTATCCTACTGCCTAACGGTCAGGAAGACATACAAGTTTATGGCTGAAAACAAGACATTTCTATAGAAAATCACATCATAGCTATGTATAAGGATGGTTGGTGGGTGTAAAACTAGAGACTTGGTGAGGGAGTAAATGAAGTGATAGTTTGATTCAGCCATGTTCCTGTAGGCACAAGCTGACCATGATGAGTTAATCTGTCTACAGGCACTTCCTCTGCTATGGCATATTACAAGGTTGACCATTCAGTCTCTTCTTCTCATAGACATGTCCTTCTTTTACATATATGAATATAGTCAAGACTTACCAATCAGAGAATAGGTTTTCTTTTCTCTCTTCCTTTCTGGTGATGTCGCAGATTGGCATCCCTATCCTATGATGGAGTTGTCCTAAGATTTCTACTGTCACAAAATTTATTCTGGTTATTGTTGTTTTCCTCAACAGTTTGCCATCATCTTGATGAGAAATGAAGCTAGAAATGCGATTAAAACCAAACAATTCAAAGATGTTTCAGTTTTATATGAAAGTTGGTAACCAAGATATCACTAAATGTTAGGCCAAGAAAGATAATGAACCATTTAGGATTCTCTTCATTGCCATGCTTTCCTGGTCTAATTATGGCAAACTTATTTGGTCAGCTGAATACATATTTATTGATTACCATTTTTCTTTTGTATCTGATATTATGCTGGATGTTACAAGTTTATAAAATTCAAAACATTGTGATCACAACTCCTGTCCCACTAGCATTCAGCTGGGGAATGATTTTAGGTTTTCTCTGTGAAGGGAAGCATAGCACACACAGGATATTAATTGTTCTGGCATAATTATTTTTATTAATGACATGCCTCACTCCTTCAGGTCATGAAACTGTGTAGAGATTGTCTTTATCAGCACCAGAAATGCCATCAACTCACTTGATTATACAGTTTGTTTTGCCATTTATCACAGTTACTTTGTCTGCAAATCTCCAAACAAATATATAGTTTGTTAACGTCTCATTTCTAAAGAAAAATTATATAATAGTATTCTTTAGTCTTTGAAAATGTTATACATGTGGTCAATGTGTTTCGATCAGATCCATTCCCTTTCAACTGTCTCTAGCAGCACCCCACCAGTGCCTAAGGAAGCATGTCTAAGACTTTTGTGTAACAAGTATACATTTCACACGTGCTCCAGAAGAGACCTAGCAGTGTAGGATGGCAGATCTCAGAGGGATGCTTCAGGGCTGCACTTGAACATCTCTGACCAGTTGGGTGAAAATTGTTTTGAAGACATATTACATTCCCTGATCAAATGGAAAAAAAAATGACACCTGCCAGCGTATCTAGGAAACACCAGGCTAACATGGCGAAGAGCCACACACTTTCCCACACACCCTTGCTATGGAAACCTTCCATAGCCCAACCTTGGCAACTGGGGCCACCTTCTTGTAGAGACTGGCTGACTCTTCAGATCAGGCAAAACTCTACACTTACATTTTCCTTTAGAAGTTCTGGAGCGTAGTTAATGGGCTGGTTTTTTTTCTGTTGTTGTTGTTGTTGTTTTGTTGTTGTTGTTGTTGTTGTTGTTTTGTTTTTTGTTTTCTTTCTTTTTAATATTTAGCCTAGCAGGCCTCCTTTTTAATACCTGAACCAACTTTGTAGATTCCTGCACTTTAAATATATGAGTCAGGAGATTTTGTGGAAAGATGCTGCAGTGGACAGTCCTGTTGATGTGATGCAGGGTTGTGTCAACGGCTTCCTGGGGTTTGAACTTCCCCTGACCTGGCATTGGGCTTTGGTTTGGTTTTGTTGTCTAGTCCCACAAGGGTTAATTTTCTTTCCTGCTTTTAGGGGTTGGTGGGAATTGTCTTATATTAATATGGTTTTGAAATGAGAAATCTGTACATGCACAAAGAGAGCCTTGGGTAGTTTTGCAATTGCAAATAAAAGCCCTAACAAATGCTCATTTAAAAAAATATATTTCCCTAGATGAGCACATTAAGGCTATACGCTGCATCTTTGTATCCACTTCAATAAACCAGGTGTGCTTCTGAAGATTAGCTATTTTTTATAAAGAATGATTTTGAAATAAATGACAATGGGCTCATTTCTCTTTATGCTGAGGATAACATTAAAGGAAAACTGCCATGATTAGTTTTAATATCTCAGATAGCTTAATGAGTACTTACTAAAAATGTGAGTATGTGTGCAAGAGCCTGCGAGCACAGAAGGTGGATGTGTATGTACACATGTGCCTGCATAACCTGCTAACATCTTAAGTAATACCTGTCAGGGTTTTTAATAACCCAATGCCCATGAATTATTCTGCTGGCTGTTCTTGCCAAAGCTTTCAGTGGGAAGTCCATTTTCCTGGGGAGGATTTTATTTTATTTTTAAAAGAAAGTGTCAGTCAGAAAATATGAAAATGGACTGGGATTTTTATGTGTCATTTATATCAGAGATTGTGGCCTGGTTATAAGTCATTTTCAGCTTCTTCTGTACTTTACGGTTCATCTGACCCATGAGTTGGAGGTCGGCCTAGGATTTAGGGTGACTTTGTTAGATTTAAACAGTAGCATGTGGCTCAACATTGGGAACCTGTGAGAGGTGAGTTAATTGTTTCAGGAATGGGGCACACTGTTTTGATTTCTCATGGTGTAGAATTGGACCATTCTATCTGTCTTTCTAGTAAAGTTTACTAATTGATGAAACAGACAAAGAGAAGATAAAAATATATGTAGGTGGTATGAAGAATGCCAGGGTTGAGAAAATGACATTGAGAGGAAGCCCATGTGTTCCTGAAGTCAATGTCAAGTGAGTTCTCTTTAAGGTCAGTCTGGGCAGGAGTCTGACATGGGCACAGAGGAGGGTGGGCAATGTGGGCTGAATTCACAGGATTCTATTCTATAACCTATGAGAAGAGGAGGAGCTTGGGCCTTGGGCTTTTACATGTCAAGTTCTGCTATGTGGTTTCAAACTTGAGAAGTGAGTACTGATTTATTTAGTAATTGAGTTTTGATTATAGAGAGATTATCCTGAGCTTAATTGTTCAAGGATATATGGTGTTTTCTTTCCTCCCTCACCTTTGGCTGTTTTCTATTATTGGTAGCTCTTCTGGATTTCGAAAGAGAAAGGTGAAAGTCAAATCTAGCAGCATTTTCTTTCTCTGATTCTGCACTTTGGGTTGAGGCATGTGAAGATATGGGGTTGAAGTTATAGTAACTTGGGAGACAATCTTAGCTTTCCACATTCCCAGCTAATGGACCTTCAGTGTTTTCTGCCATCTTCTTGCTTGTTGTTTGGTTTTTATTTTCTGAGGCAGGAGACTGGCCTTGAACTTCCTATGTCTGTGAATGACCTTGAACTCCCCAGCTTCCTGTCTCTACCTCCCAACTGCTGTGATTATAGGAACCGGCCCCTATGTGCAGCTTGTCCTGAATTATTAGCTGCTTTCTCATTCCTGTGTGGGCACAACTCTATATCAAGAACATTAACACTCCGTCTTTAGAAATAGGAATTAAATTGTTGTCTGTATGTGTTTTTAAGAGCCAGGATGTGGGTACAAAAAAAATGCTTTTGCCTCTTTTCCTGAGATGCTGGCTCAATAAAAGAGTAATGGCAATGGGGTAAAAATAGCCAACTTTAGAACTCAGGGTTAAGATAATGGCTCTTTAATAAAAGTTCTGAGGAGTGCTATTGTCTAAGGTTCTTTTTAGGCAATTGTCAGATGAAACAGGGTCATCAATGATGGGTTTCATTTTAGGAAGTCTGCCCGAGAATTTTGGTCTATTGGAGATAAGTTTGCAAGTGTTCATTTATTATTTATGGGTTCTGGAAATGACACCAACTTTTCAGGTTGGGGCTGGTGATTTTATATTGTTTGTATAAATGGAAGAGAGAAGTTTCCTCTTTGTAACTGAAACCAACTTCCTTCTTTCCGTTTATGGCAAGTTCCCTGAGCTGAATATAGCTACAATTGGGGAGGGTTGCTCTCTGTGCTCAGTGTGGGGTCAGGATGGGGGGTGATGGCGCTAAAAATATAGAAACTTTCTCTCATTTGCTGAGTGTCCTTATGGCTGTCAGAGCTTGAGAATGAGCATGTGTGTGTGTGTGTGTGTGTGTGTGTGTGTGTGTGTGTGTGTGTGTTACTGTGGAGTGGGATATCAGTCATACCCTGTTGCAGAGAACACAGTCTTTACCATGGCAGCGGATGCAAACTTTGCTGATGTGGGAACTCAGAGAACTTCTTTGGTGCCATGAGAACGCTGACACAAAGCATTCCCAGGTGTGTCTCCAGGCTTCACCACCATGTGCCAAATCAGAGCTTCCTGACCACTTCCATTTAAATAAACCTAGGAACAGCCTTTAGTCTTTTCACTTTTTCCTTTGAAAACCAACAGATTGGGTTTCTAATTTTAGCTCTGACAGCTTATAATTAGAAATAGCTCTAAACTTTGTTTACAAACACCTGCACCGGTTCGTGTTTCCTGGTTTGGACTGGCTGTATGGAGATAAGGAATGAGAGCATGGGAAGAGAATAGTGGAGTCTTTCTACATTCCTTTATTGTTGTTGGAAGCCAGAGTATTTGAAGTATATGTGTGTGGTGGTGGGGGGTGTGGTATGTATAATGTCTGTGCGTATAAACCAGACTACACATAGTGGGATGTGCACATGTGGGTGTGCTTGCATGTGTGTGTACATGTGTGCACATATGTGTGCATGTGCACATTTATTTCCTTTCCTCCTAGATAACGTTTTCCAGCCACACAGCATGTGCTCTGGGCTAGGGTCACATCATAGAATCCTTCTTTCTTAGGTATTGAGCCAATTGGTGGTCAGTTGTTATTTGGGACAAGGTTAGATGTTTTTTTAAATGACACCCTTGAGAGAAATTTGAGTGACTCATTTTATCAACTCAGGATCTGCATTGGATAAAATGCTTTCTCTATTTCCATAATTTCTATATTTATATGTCATTCAGCATACTGTATAGCTGAGTGCCTCAAGAAAAACAAATAGAGAGAGCTATCCATAATATAAATAATTCCACATTTTATCAAAGCCGAAATGCCTATCCGTGGCTAGAGCAAGCCCACCTGGCAGAGTGATGGGTTCCTTCAGCCTGAGATGGAGTGCTGTCAGGGAGCATCAACAGATGACAGCAGCCTGGTTGGGCAACAGATCTAAACTGTCACTTGAGAACCTACTGGGTGCACAGTTCTGACTACAGCCTTGGGGATTCAGGACATGCATCATTATTCTCCTCAGAGAATGTAGAAAGATACTGCCTGCCAAAGCAAGATTTAAAATCAAAAGTAAAATTAGAACACACTCACAGACCAATATATAATTCTAATTAAAGTGGAGAGTCTGTGGGAAATGGAGCAGGTGTGGGCTTTAGCTGTGACGCTCAAGTCTGCCAACTGGTAGACTGACTGTCAGATGCCTGTTTGCTGTGTGGCATCCAAGACCTCTTGGTGTTCCAGGGAGGGAGCAAAGTAGAAACAATAAACAAAACCTGCAGATGCAGCATTTGTCGGGGAGACTGTCCCCTCCCCTCTGCAGGGGAACGGAGGAGAAAATTTACCTCTCAAATCTAATCTGGATCTGGCTAGCTCCTTTGAGGTCACATGTGGGATCAAGTAGATTAAACGATCTTTTCGGGTCTCTTTTGAACCTCTTCCCTTTGAACTGTGGATGGTATTGTATCTGGAAGGATGTGCCTGCATGTGTACAGGCATTCTCTCACCTCTTACACTGAACTACCTCTACAGCAAGTTGCAATGAATGTTTAAAGGATTTAGTGTGTTGGCTGTCTTGTATCAGAAGAATGATGGGGGATTAGATGAGGAAAAAAAGGCTTTTGGCAGGGCTCGCAGGCTGTTATTTTCACCAACTGTGGTGTCGGCTATGATCTTTTTACAGTGCTTCTGACTATGGGGCCTCTTAGCTAGAGATCCCTGGGTCTCTGTGATTCTAGTTTTATATATATAAAGATGGGAATTTTTTCCATACTTTTACTGAGCACTCGTTCTCTGGAGACTGAACTGAGCTAAAATTGAGGTGAGGAGAGTGTGACAGAGGAACATAAACGATGTGTAAGATGTTCTCAGCTGTTGAAGTTGCCCAGCATAGGAGGGTATAATCAATCTATTATAGAACAATGGGATGTGTGGCCATAAACCCCAAATATAACTGGGGGTGCTTTACAGTGAAATAACTGTAATGAGACTACTTCCTTTGCACCAAGGAATTATGTGAGCCCCCATTTAGGCTGGCCAGAGCGGGCCACCAGCCCTTCTGCAGTGCCACCCTGTTCTCCACCAAGTGTAATGGAGTCTGGCTTGGAGCCAAACTGGTCAGACGTCTACACTTAAATGCATGGTGATGGTTCATGCTGTTGAATGAGTTACCAAACCTCCCTAATATAATATTACCTCCTAATCAGAAGTAGTTTTCGGTGGTGGGGAACAAAACAAGTTAGCTTTTTTCATGAAGATACCCCTCCACAGAAAGAAGAAATTTTCATCATTATAGAAAAATCCTGAAAGATTCCAAATTAAAACTCTCATCAGGAAAAGAAAAAAAAAACTTTTAAGTTGGCAAAGCACTACTTTTAAATTTAACCTGGTAGGTTTACTTATTAAATTTCAGGAATAAAATGAATAATTTGAGAAAAGTGAAAAATTCCAGCACAAGGGCAGATGATAGGGCCCTCTTCTCCTTGGTGGGTGGGTATTGAGATGACTCTTACGTCCTCCGCTGTTTTTCTCTTGGGACTGTTTCCAGGGAGACCAGGCAATGGCCTTCTGTCCCATCCATACAGCCTAAGAGTCAGAATTTGAATTCAACAGTACAGTGACTGGTCCCAGAACTGCTCTCACTGTGTGTGTAGCCCAGCAGCCTGGACTTCAAAGAGAAGGCAAAGACTGAAGGAATTGTATATGCATTAAAGTTAAGCTCAGCATGCCTGCCCTGCTCCTTCATATATGTATATGTGGGTTTTGGAGTGGGGTGTTTATTTCCACATGTTCCCGTGGAGCCAGCCTACAAAAAATGAGTGAGAGTTGATGAGGTTATTTTGACCACTCTGTGACTAGACACAGATTTCTATTCATTGGACAGGCATTGGACAGGGTTAAGAAAACAAATCAACAACAATAGCAGCAAAACAAACAAACAAACAAACAAACAAACCCTCCAAATTGTTGAAGCTTATGTTCACCAACGATGATTGGAGCACATTGAGATACAGACAGGGAAGATAGTGAAATTTTGCAGAAGACACATAGAAAAACAGTGCACAAAGCCTGATTTTATAAGTACTTGAAGAGAGAATTTGAAATATATTTAGTTAAATCTGAAATGATATAATGAACATATTCTTCAAAAAGGTTGTATGTGCACATGTGATATCTACTCTGTCTGAGTTTCTCAAGAGGAATCGTGGGGGTCTAGGAACCCCAACATGAGAAGTGAGATAGTTGGCTTCTGTAGTCTCTGTTAGTCTCTTACCCAGTCCCAGTGGAGCATATGCAGCCATGTTGACCACAGCGAGCAGCCCAGAAGTGAATCCTTTGACAGAAGTGAACTGTTCTGGATGGCCTGCATTTTCTAACTGGGTTCAAACAAAGAGCCAGCACCAGCTGGCCACTGGAGGGGAGCAGGAAGTCAGACCCTCCTAAGGAGAGAAAGTGGCATCAGGCTCTCTGGCTGTGTGTTGCTCATTCCTGAAGTCAAGCTGACTAGAGGCACACATGCTATTCAGACTAATAAGGGAATCCTAGGTCTCCTTAAGACTCTGGTGTACCACTTAGACTGCCTTTGAAATAGCTCTGTGTCCATTCCTGACCATACCCTACATAATACCTAGCGTTTTTTAGTTTTATTTTTTAAGCTTTTGTCTTTTGGAATAACCAAAACATTCTGTAATTATTAAGGGCCATATTAAAAAATCATCTTCTATGTTTATCTTTTGTAGCCAGTGTTCTTTGGAAGGGGCTGGTTTTTTGGAGACTTACTGAGGGAGAAAAAAGAAGGCAGCGAGAATCAGGGGACAAGTTGCAGGAAGTCAGTTCCCCCTCCACCCTCTGGGGCCTGGGCATGAATTTTGGTCATCAGGCTCAGTAGCCAGTACTCTTCCCCACTAAGCTATCTGGTTTGGCCCAAGGCTCAACACTTCGTTAAGCACTTTTCTTACATGATCTGTTTGATTCCAACAACAATCCTAATAAAGTAGCCATCTTGAATCCCCTTTCAATAATGATGAAACCGAGGCTAAGTCTCACAAAGAAAGCTGGCCACGGTCATGCCATTAATCCCCCAGGATTTGAGCTCAAGGCTAGTCTGTTTCATCAACAAGGGAGAGTTGGCATTTCATTAGGTGACCTTTTAAAATGCTCTGGACATGTTGAAAATAATCATCGGATAAACCGAAGGTGTGGCTCTCCATCTGCTCCGCCACCACACAGGAAATCTTACTTTCTGACCCCGAAGTTGTGATGTTCCATCACGGATGGCTTGTTCTCAGTCTATGTGTCATTAGAAGGACCACTGGTGTTACACTTTGGTGAAGAGGAGCTTGTTCCCACGTTGTCCTCATGGGGTCTCTAATCATGAAAAAAGGAGCCAGGGAGTGGGACCCAGGTGACATGGCTGGCTCCTGTGCCTTCTGCTGGCTCCCGTCATTGTTTGTCTGAATTGAAAAGGATTTGTAGAAGAAAGTTGGCTTTCAGCTCAGGAGAGGCAGATGTCAGATTCCTATGCCACAAAACAATGTGTTCAATTGTTCTGTACCCAGCATGTGGGTGCCTTTGGAGTGTCAAGTCCCCCACTGGTTCATAGGACTGAGCTGAATTAGAGACTAAAGTTCCCTTGGCTCTATTTGAATGTGACTAAAACTTTGACCAAAGGAGACAAAGGGAATTTTCAAAAAGATATGCATTAGATAGTTGATCAGGTAGGAAACAACTCCAAGGTATGACTCTAATGTAAATGTAGTTCAGAAAGTTGAGAGGCCATTCTGGTAAGGTGGAAGAGACTTAGCACAGTATCCAGAAAGGGTCTCTACTCTAACCTGGCTAAGCTCCAAGGGTTAAGTGGCTACAAGAAATGGTTCAGTGTAAAGCACTCCCTTGCAATCTTGAGAACTTGTGTTCAATCCCCCAGAACCCACATTAAAAAAAATGTGGTAATGCATGGTGCTTATGTGTAAGCCTAGTACTGGGGGAGCTGAGAGAGAGGTGGATTCTCTCAGCTTGCTGGCCAGCTAGCCTAGCCTACTTAGTGTGTTCTAGATCAGTGAAAGACCTGTCTCAAAAACCAAACCAAACCAAAGTGGATGCTGCCTAAGAAATAACAGCCAAAGCTGTCCCCTAGCTCCTAGATGTGTACACACACACACACACACACGCACACACACACACATACACATACATACATACACATGTGCACACACACAGCGATACATGCATGTGCCCCTGCATGCATATGAGCATGCATTCATACATACACAAAAGAAAGGGCCCCTTTATAGTATAGAATGAATTATGTACAATCAAGGCAGCCAAGAAGCTGGGCAGGGAAAAGGTAAGGAGATTCTGTGGGGAGAAGGATCAGGCTATGACATTCATTGTCCTCTCTCCTGTCTGAGTCATGGGCCATTTCTCCTCCAGCACTCAGCCATTGCTAATAAGTTTGCAGGGGTGCTTGCCCAATATCAATAAAGGATTGGGGTACTCTTTTAATATCTCTGTCATGCAGTAGCCTTAGCCATGGATTGCTGCAAGATTGTGGCCATAAGGGGCCATCCATGCTTAAGGCTATCAGTGAAGATAGCCATTGAAAAGGTTTTGCTTTTACATCTGAGCAGCCAAATTGTGCATATAACTGTGGGGACCAATTATTGCATACTAGAACATCCCCAACGAAACACAGAAAGCATGTGTTTAATGTGCAGTGGACACACTATCCACTCCTAAACAAGGAGAACACTTCTATTCCACGCTATCTTGGAGCAGGAAAATTCCTGAAACTTCACTTGTGTTTGAACATGCAGTACAGAGTCCTAGCATCTAGATCTCCAAAGCATCAGGAAGACGAAAAGCAAGACATCTTCACAGCATCTCTCGTGTGGCACGGGGAGACTTCTCAGGATTTGGAAATTCACTCGCATTTCCTTAGAAGCTTTTGTTTGTCTTTAGCTGTGATTCAAACAACTACAATGTTGAGTAGTTTAAAATACTTACCAAAACTCCATCTTGCTGGGCAGTGGTGGTGCACGCCTTTAATCCCAGCACTCGGGAGGCAGAGCCAGGTGGATCTCTATGAGTTCGAGGCCAGCCTGGGCTACAGAGTGAGATCCAGGAAAAGCGCAAAGCTACACAGAGAAACCTTGTCTTAAACAAAAACAAAAACAAAAACAAAAACAAAAACAAAAAACCACTCCATCTTGGGGTGGGATTGAAGCTCAGTTGTTGTTTTTCTAGCATGTCTAAGCTCTTGGTCCGATGTGTGTCTCAGAGTGGCAGGTGGAGAGAAGGGGAGAAAAGGAATAGAGGGGGAGGACACTGGGCCGAGGCAGAGGAGGAGTTGAGGTGGTCAGGCAGGAAACTGGCTGGGAGCCATACTCCAGCAACATACTTCTTCCAATTAGAGTCCATCCCCTGAAGGCCTCACAGCCTCTGGAAACAGCACTAGCTGGAGAAGAAGTGACCAAGCACATGAGGCTGTGGGGGGCATTTCACATCCAGATCATAATTCAGTGAATATACAAACAGCCTGGGCACTAGCTTTGACCTACAGGCCATAGTTTGCCAAGCTCTGCTACATCAAGGAGCTTTGCCTCAGAAATACACCATGAGCCATGTGTGTTGATCTAAAATTTTCTAGTAGCCACACTAATAAATAAACAAATAAACAAACAACAAATAAATACAAGTAAGGAATTTGCATTTTAATCTTGTAATCTGAAGCCAGGAATGATGGACATGCCTGTAATCCCAGAACTCAAAAGTGTGAGAGAGGTGGATCATGAATTAGAGTCTGACTCAGGCATACAGTGAGGTTGCCTTAAATGCGCACATACACCACATCCCCCTTCACCTCCCCCACACACCTTATTTACTGTAAACATTACCATTTCAGTGTGTAACCAATTACTAATGAGAGAGCTTATGTTTGGGGTACTGTTTTTGAAACCCAAGCAATAATATTTTAAGAGCTCAATGGCTACATAGGTGGCTGCTCAGCCTCCTGTTGGGCAGCAGAGTTTAAGAGCAGCTTCATCGGGTCTAATTTACAAATGCTGAGTGCCATAGCTTCCTTAGATCTGGGGGTTGTCAGAAAATGATTGGTTTTTTTGTTAATGTGTTTATCTCTGTGCACCTCAGAGTCATGTGATCTGTGGGAAGCAATTGGGGTGAGTAAAGAGGTGTTCTCTGCCCACTGAGAGAAGCATCGGAGCCATGCTCTGCCCATTCTGATTTTGGGAGCTGGTAATTAGAGTGTGCCTATGAGGGGGTGGCCTCTGGGTCCCTCTGCCTTTGCACCTTGGTTTTCCTGTGCTGTAGAAATAACATAGATATTTTTGTGCATGCTAGGCAAAGGCTCTGCCACTGAATGACATCCCCAACCCTCATGCTTTGGAGACAGAGTCTCACCATGTAGATAAGGGTGGTTTTGAACTCATATGTAGGCCACTATGTTCTTGAACCCATAGTCATGTATCCTTTGCCTTCTAAGGACTCGCCCTGCCAGTGTGTCTCACCACATTTGGTTTCCCCTTACTCTCCTCTGACCTCAGGAGCATCCTAGACGCAGGGTGGCTCAGAGCTGGCGTGTGGTACACAGAAGGGAATGCTTGCCTGATGGGAGGTGAAAGCTGTATAAATATTAGAAGTCTTAGAAGTTAGTGGGGGCAGAGAAACTGGACAGCTTTAGGAGTGGATGCTCAAGAGCGCATTCCTCTTGAGACAGCCTTCTTTGTTGGTCAATGCGCCTTTTCCCTTTTTGGACCCAGTTCCTTTTCTTTTCACTTAAGGGCCTTGCAGACCAGCTCAGGGACTGTTTGAATAGGAAAGCCCCGTAGTGCATTTAGCTTGGGAAAATGTCCCCTAGAATAGATTGTTTCTGAGTCGAGTGTATAAATATTCTGGCTCAAGACTATATACCCTTTTTTCTTAATGAATTGGTCTAGCGGTAGTTAAAGCCAAGTGTGGTCTAGCTGAGTGCTCCAGAGAGAAAACTGAACGGACACAAAGCCCAGTCATATTTTTCCACTTTATACAACACGCTTTGCAGTGTATTAGGAAATTAGCTTTGTGACAGCTGCAGGGACTTGTTGTGTCACTTGGGCAGTTTGGAAGCAGCCTGGTGTCTTTTCTTCCTCCTGTGCCTCCCTTGCTGGTGACTTTTGAAGACTGAACTGCTGCTCTGGGGCCTGCTGGGGTTCCTGGTTAGCCATTCAAGTTTACCTTCCCGTGCAGCCTCAGAGCTAGTGCAGCTAAGAAAGGCATTTTTCATGGACTCCTTTCAAAAATGGCTGCTAACCAATGCTTCTCATTACTTTATGTCCCCTGCTCTTCACACTCCCCACACCAGCCAGTTAATCATGCAAAAGCCAAACACTTCCTTAGTTGGTGCATGTTTGCCCGTGGGCATTTTTGTAGTAAATAGGCTCTTTTTATTCATACAGGTAGACTGTAGCCAAAAGTCTTAGATGATACTAAAGGTATAGGTTAAGACTCACCTCCTCATCTCTGTTTCTTAGAGAACTCCCTTTAAATTCTGAGTTGTGATGGTACACAATTACTTCTGAATTTAAGAAGAAATCAATAGATTCTTTGGAATGGCTATAGCCTGACAGATGTAGCTTTGGGCCCCGGCCTTGCTTTTGGAAGCAGGGTAAATGGTGTAATATTTAGTGTTTTTCCAAGGCAGGGCATGGTCAATTTTGATGAGGCTTATTCAGAACACAAGACAGGATAGAGCAGTGGTTCTCAACCTTTCTAAAGCTTTGAGCCTTTAATACAGTTCCTCATGTTGTGGTGACCCCACCCATAAAATTATTTTTGTTCCTTACTTCATAACTGTAATTTTCTACTATTGTGAATCATTATGTATATATCTGATATGTAGGATATCTGATATAGGACCCCTGTGAAAGGGTTGTTTGGCACCCCCTCCCCCCCAAAAGGAGTCATGACCCACAGGTTGGGAATCACTGGGATAGACACTTGCGAGTCACCAGCAGATTCTTCTCAGGGGTCAGGACCACGATGTGGCACATACATGAACCCATCAGCTACAGTTGCTTTTGTTGTTGGTTGACTTGTCACTGGGTATATTGTCCAGGAATTGAAAAATACTCTTTGCCAATTTGATTTTGCCAGGAAAGCTACCTATACACTTCGTGATGAGAGTACTGGAAGTTGTTATCCCTGAGGACATAAAACCCAACCCAAAGGTTTCTCTTGCTCTTTTCTTAGGAGAGGTTATTTCCCTGAGGACTGTAGTGTTGCAAGCCAGCTCACAAGCCAGTCTCTCCCTCTGAAGTTCATGTTAGGTACCTCCGTGAGTCTGGCCTCCACAGGAGTCTCAGGCTTTGATTTCATCTGCTACCCTTGTCCACAGGTATGAGTGAAGCCTCTGCTTCCTGTGTGGGTCCACTCAGCCTTTTTATTTTCTGTGGAGCCTTCTCAGTGGAAGAGACCCCTGGCCATATCCCGCCTCAGCATTTCCTATGTGGGTCTTTAAGCTCTTCCTGGTCTGTGTGTGGAGAGCTAAAGATAACAGAGGCAAAATCGATTCTTTCCATGGAGCCAAACTAAGATGCTGCAGAACAAGGTCCATCTCTCTCCATGGATTCAATTGACAGGAGGTTTGTTCAGTGGTGAAGATGGTAGCAGGTGGGTAGAAATTCTAGCAGTGCGACCCAGAAACAAGGGCTCACCACCGGACTTCTGCAGTTCTTGTTTCAGTTTCTAGAAGAAAGGGAGACACATCTGCTGATGGTTGCTTGCTCTCATACCTCATACTCAGGGCAAGACTTGGTTTAGAAGAACCTGGACGCCATGACAATTTAGAGGCCACATGCAAATGACCCTGTTGGGAGAAAAGGCTTCTGTCCACTCAGCTGGGGAAACTCAGAAGCCACCCTACATTCTCTTCTCCTCGATTTGTTGTGCTTTTAGCCCACGATTTTTGTTGAATTCCAGCCTAAACTAGAAAGCTACATGCCACTTCACAGGGTCACAGGGTCTCCCCTCTCTTCTGCTCCCTGGACCTCTCCTTCCCCCACAGCAGGCTGATGAAGGGACTAGACCATTCTCTGCCTCATGTTTAGTTTTAACTCCAGTTCAATGGTGTGGTTTGTGGCTCTCTCCTTGCAGTTTGAGTTCCTGTCTAAATACTAAAATCTATTGTTGGTCTCCACTTCTAGACAACATAATTGGATTGCTAACTGGCCTGAGCAATTAAGTGCACAACAACATGGTGGGAGAAAGGTTCCAACCCCTAATTTGACAGGATTTCTAATTATACCGAGTCCCCTTTGTAAGAGTGGTAAGAACTGAAGAATGCTTGAGACAGAGGGGTGTGTCAGGAGAGAAGGGCAGTTCAGTGGGCTTTGGGTAAGGTGCTCTTCTCTCATGGGGCCGTTATTACCAGGCAAAAGATCTGTGTCTTGTTTTCTGTTTGAAATGTGTATCTGCCATCTTCCTTTCTTTTGGGGTATTGGGGGACCATAACAAAATTGTTCTCTGTGATTTTCCAAGGATAACTATGGTTATTAGTAAGTTGTTTTAGGAGGTAGCATATTAGTAGGTCAGGATAAACATGAAAACTTTGTGGTCAAATATTTTTAATTACTTATAATATGAGATTATCTTTATAGGTCTATTTTTTTCAACTGTTCTTAGCAGATTCAGCCTATAGTAAAACCTAGGAAGTAAAAGGGCATTCCACCATTGGAGAAAATCAGCCATTGGCTAAAGCCATGGGACTCTGGGTATGGGGCAGTGGTTACAATGAACATGGAGAGGAATTCCATCCAGAAGGGCAATTTCTCTGGCTGCAGAGTCCTCCAGGGAATGCTTTTTCTTAAGCCATCCTTAAGGTATTGTAAGCTATTCGAGTGCAACTCTATATTGCAGGCTACAAAGTTAATGTTGTTAATGGTTAACATGACTTTTGGGGGTTTACTGATCCCTTAGGTGGCTTTGCCCCCAAAGGTTACCCATAAATATTTCTCATGTTAGAGATAAGCCACATATATGATGAACTATAAAACATCCCATCATTCCAGCTACTAGCCTCCCCTGAACCCACAATTCTTTGCAAAGAAGTGACTTATCCCAGGTGCCTGCACATTTTTTGGGATCATTAATTAACAACAACTGGGGTCTTTAAAACTGTGGCCATGTGCAAGTTTCTCCGTCTGTGTGTCTGGTGTGGTTCTTAGGCTCCACTGAGTTGAATGGAAATGAAGCCTTTCTTGGCATGTCTTTCTGTGCCTTAAAGGGAAAGATGTTTCTGCCGTCCCACTTGGCCAATGGGCTAGAGCAGAGAGGAAGGCAGCTGTCAGGTTCTTTTCATGCTCCCAGCTCAGATTGGAATTAAGTCACGAGTTGCAGAAACTTCTCTGGGGCTCGGTGGCAGACAAGATAAGAGGTCAGAGGAACTAAAGACAATGTGTGAAATCCCCAGAAACAGCCAAGCTCACTGAGGAAGAGTGGGGGCAGAGGTTGTTTGCTGTGCAGGGTTATGGCCTGAGCTTTTCATATTTTACTAGAATTTTCCATTTCAGCCAGCTCTTCTTCCACCATGTATTATTCTGGGTGGGAACATTATGCAGAAGAACAGCAGACATGATGAAAACTGCCTTTCATGGCTGGGTATTAAAGATGAGAGGACTATTACTGTTTATCCATACATTAAGTATTTTCCAGATACTTCTTTGGCTCACTCTTTAAATAAGGTGTTTGTGTAACAAACATTCATAAGTATTTTCAGGACACTCAACTTTGATTGCTTTTGGATTTTTTTTTTTTTTTTTTTTTTTTTTTTTGTGGGGGTGATGTTTTGTGGCATTGGGCACGGAACCCAAGGCAAGGCTTTATAAATGTGAGGCAAATGTTCTATTACTGAGCTGTCACCCAATAAAGAATATTAACATTTGAAAATCCCTGACATAGAGTTGCACTTATCTCTAGACATCCTTGCTCTTCCCACTGTCCTTGACCAAACCTATTTCATTTTCTTGTGTACATATTTTTTTCTGTACTGAACTGATTTTATTCAGGGTTCTAAAGAGAGAAAAAAAAAAACCTCTATTCTTGGCTGCAGTTATTTGAAATAGATGTCACCCTACTGAGCTTTTATTTTTTAATGACTGAAAACTGGCAAAACTCATTCTCTGGGAACATATGCTAAGTAAGCCAGGCCTTGTTTTCACAAAACAAAAGCATCCTGGGGACACCTGCTTTCAGTTCCCTGGAGTTTGTAATATGTTTTTAAACCTGATGATGACACTGCAGGCTCCAGAGCCTATCAACCACCCCCTTTGCCTTCAGTACTGTTCCCCCTTAGACCATGAAGCCTTCTGGCTTTGGAGGTCTCAGACAACAGAATTAGGAAAGCAAGGAGAGTTTTTAAACACAGATACAGGGTATAACAGCCGTGCTTCAATGTGGGTGTCCATTCTTACTAGCTGAGTGGACGAGGGCATGTTACTAAAAGTCTACAGGCCTCAGTTTCCTCGGACAGTAAGTGGGAGAGAAGGCTCTAAAATCTGGCTCCATTGCTGTTTGCCTGGGTAACCTCAAATACAGTCTAGGCTCTCACTTTGCTCAATAGCAACAAAACTGGGGTGATTACAGTACCTGCATCACAGGGCTCGAGAAGATGAGACAAGCAAGAAGTGGACTCCAAGAATAGTTCTCCAGATCATGGGCACTCTGTAAATGTTTGCTATTAATGCTATCATCCTCCATTCCTAGGAGGGAAGGTCCAAGGTTTAGTGAGGGAGATGCAGAAGATGGCAGGATTAATGTGACTCAGGGGAGGTGGCAGGATCAAGGAAACAGTCACACTCAGTCTCTGGACCACCACAGTGTGCTCTTTTACGTGGGATTAAGCCAGGATGGGTGGAACATTGGAAGGTTCCTGTTGGCTCTGACCTCTGGTGGTATCAACATCAACTGTAGGAGCTGTGGGAACTACTACTGCTACCTTTC
This sequence comes from Onychomys torridus, assembly GCF_903995425.1. Classification (NCBI taxonomy): domain Eukaryota; kingdom Metazoa; phylum Chordata; class Mammalia; order Rodentia; family Cricetidae; genus Onychomys; species Onychomys torridus. The sequence goes on along the minus strand of NC_050453.1, from coordinate 7,907,003 downwards.
CCAGACTGAAGCATGCATAGCTCTAAAATGCCTCTGAATTAAAAGCCAAATGATCTCACCATCAGCTAGGAAACCATTTCACTTTCCAAATGCCACTCTTAGATTTATTATATAGTTTGAAATGTCGGGTTGTCTTGGTCACATATTTGGGAGTGTTCATCTTGATGGTCAATGTGATAAGGTTTAGCATCACCCAGGAGACACACTGCTGGGCGTGTCTGTCCAGGTGTTTGTAGAGAGGTGTAAGAGAAGAGGGAAGGCCCATCCTGAACGTGTGCAGCACAACTCCATGGACTGAGGACCCAGAATGAATAAAAGTAAAACAGGATAGATGGAGTTGAGGAGCAACATCCACAGCTTTCTGTTTCCTGACTGTGGTTGCCATGTGATCACCTGCTCCAGGCTCTTCAGGTTCTGCCTTGCTCAGAGGCCATCTTCCTTCCTTGTTTCCAGTCTTTAGCTTGGGGGTTGAGGGTGAGGAGGAGGGTTTGCATTTCACACAAGGACACCCACACTCCTGGCCTTGTTCCAGGTGTGCCTCTTACAGAAGGGGATTTCCAAGGTAGTTTGAACTTGAGTGGACACTGTCCTAGATTAGTAATTATTGTTCCGTAAACCAAACTCTTAAGTAGCTCTCACCTACCCTCCTTCAAGTCCTTCCAGCAACTGTGAAAATCTACCTTCGCTCCTGTGATCCTTGTTGATTGACTCTGTCCCTGCAGTGAGGACCTAGCTTCAGGGCACATTAAACACTTCTTACCAAAAGCAGGAGTCAGCTGAGGCTCCAGGAAAATGGTTGCAGCCAAAAATGTTGGTTTCCCAGAGCATTTAAAGAGCTTTCCTTCTGGTTCTGAGACTTCTGCTTTTCTTCCTGTGACATCCAGATGCATCTCATTGGTCTATGTGGTACGGTACAGATCCTGCTTATTCAATTTATTCACTGAAAAGTAAATTGTGGGAACCTTGCTATCTGGACTAGTAACCCACCTGCCTTCTTCCTTCTTTCCTTCACATATAGTTGAGTGCCTATCATGGGAAGATATTTCTTTGGATCCTGGGGATGTTGTATTCAACAAAGAGTCTACAATGCTTTCTTAAGCTCCAAAAATGCCATTTTACTCAGTCTTGAAATCTTCTAATTACTGCACATACCTGTCAGTGCCTGGCAACCACAATCCCTACCTCCATTGAGTGGGCCCAAGGAATGCTGTTGCCACAGCCTCCTGGCAATGAGGACCATTGAGGAGTGCTCATTTGCCAGATCATACAATATGAAGCCCCAGCTTTAATTTCCTTGCCTCACTGTGTGCATATGAGTGGCCTGCAATTTGCATATGGGAATCCTGTCATAACAGTTTCCGGAAGCGATTTGTTAATGATCAAGTTCTCAGAATGGCCCTAAACTGGCTGTTCATTGATGTGGGTCTGGATAAATAACCCTTCCACCCTCCTATTTTGGGGACCATTTTTTTTTCCTGGCAGAATCTGAGCCACAATGAAAACTAGCCATCAGAATGAAATTTAGGACAGCTGGGAGGCTGTACAGCAAGGACTTTTGGCTCCACAGTTCAAATAATCACAATAGCAGTTCAATTTAGCCTTTGGCTGAATGGCTTTGGCAGGGCACAATGAAAAATAATTATTTCATGGCCTGCTTATTTTTCCCTTAACCAATAAACTCTCAGAGCTCTTCAGGCTTATGTAAATAGTCTGCTGTCAATGAGGTTGAGCACACTATCATATCCATATGTAGGAAACGGTTGTATTTCACCCGTGTAGGGTGGAACACAAAGCATGACTACTTGCTTAAGTGGTATGGATTTAGAGTGGGAAGGAGAGATGGAGGGGAAGAAATGTAAGGGCTAGAAAGAGAGCTCACAGTCACAGCTGGGAAGGAAAAGAAGAGTTGAGTCCCAGACTCTCACTTCAGAGGCTGGGACTCGGGTAGCTAGCTTATTTGATGGGGAAGTAGTGTTGCACAGTGTGTTAATTATGGAATAATTATAGGACCAATGTCTACTCCCCTGCAGCTCTAGCTATCTTGATTGTATGGAATAGGCCTCACAACTTCTTTGGAGTGCCTTTGTGTGAGAAGGCCAGAGTCAACCTCAGATATCGTTCCTTAGAAGGCTGCTTACCTTGCTTTTTTGGGACAAGTTCCTCATTTGTCTGGAACTTGATGTTCTATCTACTGCCCCAGAGCTAGGATGATAAGCTCATGGCATCAGCCCTGGCTTTTTTACATGGGTGTTCAGATTGAGATCTGGTCCTCTTGTTTTTGTGGCATGCACTTTCCTGAGTAAGCAGTTTCTTCAGTCCCACGTCTCAACACTTTTTGGTAGGTGCTGGTCCACTTTGCTGTCCTTATATTCTGTAGGCTTTAACTCTGTTTGTTCCTGATTCCTAAGTCCTTGCTTTTGCCTGGATGATTTGAATGGAGTCAGGAGATAAATTAAGGATGGTGAGAAACCTGACACCAGACCTGAAGCCCTTGAAGGTTGCTGCTCAAATCCCATCAATCGCAGGTATTTTCTATCTGCCTTTTCAGGTCAGCAGCCTCTTAGCACAGGGCATTGGTGCCACTTGATGGCCAATTCCTATTCAATGAGAGTCCCTGGATTTGCAGCTCACTTGGTCAAAGTGGATTGGTAATGACGTTGGTCATGGGTTTGATCCCTGCAGGAGCCAGTTAACTCCATTCTGTCCCATTAACCCCAGCCAGCTGCTGTACGTTGTGAGCGAAATCGGGTGAGAGAGGAGGAATGACTCACTACAGACACCCCCTCCTGGGCAGTGGCTTTGGAGTGCTTATTCTGAGCAGGGGGACAGCAGATGGGTCATTAGAAACAGGAAAGAACTGTGAGTGAGTGTGAGGATGTTGCTCTTGCCCTGTGCAAGTGAGAGTGTTGGGGTGGGGGAAATGTGCATTTCTCCCACTGGGAAAGAATAGAATTTTCTTTCTTTGAAAAGCCCACACCAAATCAAGCTTATCTGTATTTTCTTTCTCTTTCTTTATTTCACATGCATGTGTGTATACTGTGTGCATGCATGTGTATGTATGTGTGTTTATATGTATGTGAATACATGTATCCATGCAGGTACATGTGCACATATGTCTAGGGATGAGAGGTTGCCATAGGTGTCTTTTATCAGTCACCCTCTACTTTATTTACTGAAGCAGAATCTCTCATAGAAGCTGGAGATTTTATCATTTCAGCTGGTCTAGATTTGCCTGGGGATTCCTCACAGTTGCCTGGGATTATAGGTGGGTTGCTATTCCAGTTTGGCTTTGTGTGGGTGCTCAGGGTATGATGTTTAGCGCTCACGTTTTTTGCAGGAAGTGCTTTAATCTGTGAAGCCAGCGCCCCAGCCCCCAATCTCATCTCTCAATCCTCATGATTGAAGTTTAATGAGTGGCATTTCTTCTCAAAGTGTCTTTAAGAAATCGGTAGTCATGTCATGCAGTGGGATGAATTTCTCCATGCAAATGAGATTCGCCCAGTAATTTATTTACATTTGTTTTCAGCACAACAAATGAGGCCTCACGTAGCTTCATAATTTCCCATGACCCAGTCACCAGCCTGCAGTGTGTAATTTACTCTGATTTAGGCTGTTTATCTGATCTGTAGATTTTTCAACACTACCTTATAAGACTGTCTCATTTCACATCTTGTGATTTTCCTTTTCCTCTCCAAACACGTGTTCTGGGGCCCACTGGGGTCGACAGTGCTGCTTGCATTGTTGAGAGATTCTCTGTGGGAGATAGGAGAGTGGTCACAGCTCTGCTTGCACATGGACTGCTGTTGCCAGTGAGGTTCTGATAAGATGAGGAGGAAGGCTGTGTTCCCCTGGGTAGGTTAGTGCTGGTGAGAGTTACCGTGAAGGGCTCAGTTTCCTTGTCATCCAACAGCAGTCTCTGTGATTTAATGCAACTCTGCAGGCATCCTGGAAGACCACCTCTATGTCTGATAGACAAGCAAAGTATTAACTCACCCGGGAAGTTTGCTGATTTGTTATATTTTTCTAGGAGTTTTATTGTATTTTTTAAAATGTATGAAGCTGTGATATCAAAGGTACTTAATGGTTGGTGTCTGGTCCTAAAGAAATGAAGAAGTGTACGTGTCCCTTGAATTCGTGAGGCACTTAAGTGACACATTTCCCAAAGCGTTCCCCATGCGTCTCTGCTGTTTTGAGCTGGACAGTGTGAGGGAGGCATCCCAGGACCACTGGGACTTAGGGGAAAAGGTGAGAGGACATGCTGTCTGCCTGTGGCTTTGAACCATTTACCTAGGAAGGACATCACAGCTCGGGTCATTTTATTTGGGCCACTGACCATGAATAAATGGAGTAAAATGATAACAAAATAAAAGGCTCAGTCCATCAAAGTCTGCAAATTATGAATATTTTGTAAGTAAGATGACACATCTCAATTCCAATTTTCATAGCAGGTATTCTACCATACTTATAAAAATATGTCTGATAAGATAAAAGAGTTACTTTGATAAAATAAATTATAGAGGTTTAAACAATCTTATTTCCCTGCACAATAGGAATGGAACCCATACCTAAGAATTCAAATATCTTCATATTACCTGTATACTTTATCCTACCCTATAGTAAGGTCAGCTAACTTAGCTATTGGACCCATAACACAAAAATGTTATTTTAAATCCTTCCTATACTAATTAATCCCCAGTCTTACCTATCATTTACTTCACCATTTTTTTTCAGACCCAATAGTCACAATATTTAGCTCTGATCCTCTTTTAATATGAATTAGATTAGAAATAGGCCTATTAGCTATTATACCCCACTACTCATTGGCAAATCAAACCCACAATCCAGAGGCAGCAACAAAATATTCTTAACACAAGCAGCAGCCTAAATAATTTCATTTCTCTCCACCATATTGAACTACAAACAAATAGATGTACTAGATGTCAAAAGAGATTTTTAAAATGTTTGTTTTTCTGGGACTGGAGAGATGACTGGGTAGTTAGGAGTGCTTGTTGCCCTTAAAGAGGACCCAGGTTCAGTTTCCAATGCCTACATCTGAGGGCTCACAACCATCTACAACTCAAGTTCCAGGAGTCTGACTACTTCTGGGCTCCAGGACCATCTGCATTCACATGGTGCATATCCAGATAAGCAGGCATGCACAGAAATACAAATAAATTCAAAAATTTGAAAAGTAAAATATATTTTTTTAATTCTAAGTGAAACTTTCTAGTCTTATTAGATAAGCAAAACTTTAAAACTTTTAAAGCTTTCTCTGGGGTAGCTGTTGTACTGGGCCCTGAGGATGGGTACAATTCAGAGCACGCTGTGTTCCTTCTAATGAAATAGACCATATACATGTGTGTGTGTGTGTGTGTGTGTGTGTGTGTGTGTGTGTGTGTGTGTCATGTTTTCTTTAATTTTTCATCCCAAATTAAGCTGTAACATAGGCTTGATAGCTTCTCCGAAGAGCATTTAATGCCTGCAGGTATGGGCATGTTTTGGTCCTAGCAGGCTGTTCTTACAGTGTCTCCTCACACATCCAAATATTTCTCTGCCTGGAGCTCCGTGAACATGGGGGTAAGCTCAGCACTGTGCGAGTCAGCCTTCTGTCACTATAGAAGGACACCTGAGATACCAGTTTAAAAAGATGAGATGTTGGTTTTGTAGATAATGATGTCAGTAAAACATTTTTAGGAGGTTTTGATGCAGAGCCTATTGACCTCATTGTTTTGGGGGCTTGTAGACAGGCAGCCGAACATCATGCCGGCTGGAACAAAGCTCTCATCTAAAAGTGTCTGGGAAGCAAATGGGAGGGAGAAGGAGTCCAGGGTCCTTTGATGGACAGGTTTCAAGGGACCTAACTTCCTCCTACTCAGCCCTGCTTGTTAGGTTCTACTATCTTCCTAAAGTGCCAGTCTGGACACTAGGTTTTCAACACATGACCTTCAAAAGCCATTCAAGGTCAAACTGTAATAAGTACATAGGGCAGTTATTTTCAACACTCATTTGCCAGATGTGATCCCAGCATGTGAGAGACAGATGCAGGAGGATCAGGAGTTCAAAACCAACCTCAGCTACATAGTGAGGCAGAGGCTAGCTCTAGCAACATGAGACACTGTCTTGGAAAAAAAAAAGGAAATAAAACAATGCAACAGCAACACCAAGGAAAACAGTAAAAAGAGCATTTGGAAACAGTGTGAAAGGTCCGTATTTTTAGAAAATCCAATGGACCAAAAACCTTTCCTCTGCCTAAACGTTTTCCAATCCAAAAGTAAATCCCCATTGGCCCAATTCTATCACAGTCTCATGCTAGAGCCCTTGATTTGGTTAACAGAGGAGGTGAAAAGCAGAGCATTCTGTTTAATGTGAGTACTACACCATTAAGCCTTCTTCTATAAGAATGACAGAGAACAAACCCGCCATTTCTCTTAGAAATAAGAGACATCTGAACGGATTCCTCCAGCTTTCAAGTCACTAGGTGGTGTCCTTTCATATTCCTTTCGCATTTGTAGATTTGGCAAAACATTGTAGGAGGCCCCTTTGACTCAGGAAGCTGGCACACACTCTCCAAGAGTCGCTGTTTTAGCAGGGCATGTGGTCTAAGAGTGACCATGAGCACGTGAGCTGTGTGAAATGAGATACATTTGGGGTCTGATGGCGGAGGCTGAAGGGGCTGTTGGTGCTCAGAAGAAAGGTGAAGGGACCACAGTGGACTCTAGAGAGGAAGTGTTTGGGAGGCTGAAGAAAGATGAGTGATGATCACCTGGCGGGTCTGCTTGGGGAAGCACAGTACAGCAGTGTAGCCAGCAGAAGGGTGTGCTGGAAGTCACAGGTTCATCGAGCTGCCTGGCCTGTGGTTGGCCTGGAGTGTGGGCTCTGTGGTTCTGGAACCAGTGCTGAGCAGGGAGGTGACGCTGGGAAGAGGGATGGGATCAGCTCACACAAGGCTCTGCACGCTGTATTAAAAATACAATCTTTGCAGGGAATTAGAGAAAACCACTGAAAGATTTTAGCAGGAAGCTGTCATGTTGAAATTTCATTTGAAGAAGATCACTCACTCATAGGTGGAGGATGGATTGGGTGGTAATGGGGGGGGGAGGGAACCAGGCTAGAAGTCTTTCAGAGGACAATTGTATTTCACACCCTATTTTGGGATTATTTTCTTCCTATTGTGGTCAGGTCTGACCTAAACATGTGAGACACTTGGGAGTTACCATGGTTCCTTTTGACTGTCAACTTGACCAAGTCAAGTCACATGGGAAGGGATGCTCAATGAGGGATGTCTAGATCAGGTTGGCCTGCAGGCATGCCTGTGGGGGATTTCCTAATCAGGTTAGTTGAGGTGGGAAGAACTGCCTTGGATATGGCCCACATCAAATGAAAAGGTGAGAACAAGATGATTACCAGCAAGCATGCGTTCATTCAGCCCTCTGCTCGTGACCGTGGATGTATGTGACCAGCTGCTGCAGGGTCTGCTGCCTTGGGTCCCTTCTACGATGCTCTGGAATCTGGGCAGTGCCAAAGGCTCTTTGTGCCTTTTGTAAAATGGTAGAAATTTGCCAGGGTATTTATCACAGCAATAGGAAACAAAACTAAGAGAAAAGTGTTAACAGAAGAGAAATAAAGAGAAAAAGAGTGAGAATATCCAGTCAAGAAGGAAATGTAACAAGAATAATTTCAGAACTTGCAGAAAGAGAGGAAAAATTAATTTTTTTATTTTTGAAGTTAATTTTTAAAGTAATTTTTAAAATTTATTTTACATCCCAGCGGAAATTTCCCTTCTCTCCTCTTCCCCTATTCTCCCCTATTACCACCCCCCTGCTTTGTTCCCACCCTCCAATTCTCTCCCCCTCAGTCTCTGCTTAGGAAAGGGCAGGTATCCTGGGAGTGTCACCAAAACATGGCGCATCAAGTTGCAGTAAGACTAAACACCCCCTCATGTATTAAGACTGGGCATGGTTCAGTTGTCTCTAGATTTCCCCATCATGATCTTGACCCCACCCCCCTGCTCATATAATCTCTCTTCTCTCTCTTCAACTGAACTCCCTGGAGCCCAGCCTGGTGCATGATTGTGGATCTCTGCATCTGCTTCCATCAGTTACTGGATGAAGGCACTATGATGGCAGTTAGGATATTCACCAATCTGATTACAGGGGTAGGCCAGTACAGGCACCCTTACTGCTAAGACTAATTTGAGGTCATCCTTGTAGATTTCTGGGAATTCACCCATTTTCTTTCTATCCCCACTATGTCTCCCTCTATCAAGATGTTTCTTTCAATGCTCTCCTACTCCGTCCCTCCTCCAGCTCAACCATCCTGTTCCCTCATGTTCTTACTTCCCATCTCCTCCTCTCTATTGCTCCCCATCCCCAGTTTACTCATGGAGATCTCCTCTGTTTCCTTTTCCCAAGGTTAGCTGTGTGTCCATCTTAGGGTCCTCCTTGTTTTCTAGCTTCTCTGGAGCTGTGGGTTGTAGTCTGATTATCCTTTGCTTAGACTGACAGCTGTGGAACCTGCATGGGACCAGACTAGACCCTCTGCATATGGGAGACAGTTGTGTAGCTGGGTCAGTTTGAGGGGCTCCTGGCAATGTGATCAGGATCTATCCCTGGTGCATGAGCTGGCTTTCTGGATTCCATTACCTATGGTTGGACACCTTGTTCACCCTTGAGGTGGTGGTGGGGGAGTGGCTGGGTCCTGCCTCAACTGAGTGTACCAGGTTTTGCTGTCCCCCCATGGGATAACTTACCCTTTTGGAGGAGGTGGTTGGGGGTGCTAAGCAAGGTTGGGGGGATGGGGAATGGGAGGAGCTATGAGAGGGGTGTGTGTGGTTGGTGTGTAAAATGAATAATAATAATAAAAAAAAGACTGGGCAAGGTGACTTAGTATGAGGAGTAGGGTCCCAAAAGCCAGTGAAAGAGTCAGGGACAGCTCCTGTTCCCACTGTTAGGAGTCCCACAAGAGGACTAAGCTACACAACTGTAACATGTATGCAGAGTGCCTCGGTCAGTCCCAATCAGGCTCCCTGGTTGTTGGTTCAGTCTCTATGAGCCCCTATGATCCCAGGTGGGTTAACTGTGAGTTTTCTTATGGATTCCTACAATCCTTTCTCCCCTGTTCTGCAGGATTCCCCTATTGGCTATGGGTCTGCCTCTGTTTCCCATCAGCTGCTGGATGGTACCTTCTGATGACAATTGGTCTAGGCACCAATCTGGCCACAGGAGATGGCCACTTCAGGCTACTATCTGATATTGTTAAGAGTCTTAGCTGGGGTCATCCTTATAGATTCCTGGAAGATTCCCTTTTGCCAGGTTTTTGCCTGACCCTCAAATTTCTCTCCTTTCCAGTAGTCTTTTCCAGTACTCTCCCTGTCTGTTCTCCCCTCCAACCTAATCACTCATGTTCCCATCTCCACCTGAGAGAAGGAAAAATTTAGTCACCATCATTTCCATGTTGAAGAACAGTTCAGATGTTTCATAGGAAGAAGCTGAAGAACTCAAATGCAAAAATCTATTATCTATAGCTCTGAAATGAAAAACATATATATTGTTGTTTTTTAAATTTATTTTATAATTTTAGCCACAAATGTTATTTGGCAACAAAATTTGACCTTAACTGACTTCAGATTGTTTATTTTTCTCAGTTTATCCCATTGGTGGGGTTGATTATGGCTCCACTGAAGGGTTATGTAAGTATCACTGTGTGGTTTTATTTGATAGTCATAGTTTATGGTATTTTGTTTTGATGACAGGATATTTCTATGTTCCCCAGGCTGTCTTCAAACTCGTGACCTCCTGCCTCATCTTCTGAGCTACTGGAGTTACAGGTACATGCCGTTATGCTCTTCAGTGTGTGCCTTTTGTTATTTCTGATGTGACTTACTACTGCTGGTGGGAGCTATTACTATCAGCTAACATTTAGATATTGCCTAACACAGTTTTCAGAATATTTAATTTTTAAAATCTCAGTTGACATTTCTTTTCAGAGACTGAATGCCACAGATACTATTTCCCTATTCTAAATACATGAAAGAAAATTGAGCCATAAAAAGTCATATAGGGCCATGGGAAGGAGCTCAAGTTAGGATATCACTTTGCACGGTAGCAGGAGGACCTGAGTTTATGCACCAACACTTATGTAAACAGCCAGATGTGGTGGTCCAGCCTGGGGAGGTGAGAGGATTCACGGGACCTAGCTAACCAGCACAGTCAATTTGGTGAACTCTGGGTCTTAATGAGAGGCATTGTCTCAAAACCCAAGTTGATTATGGATGAAGAACATTCGAGGTTGGTTTGGTCTTCATATGCATGCTCACATCCCTGACCTAGCACACAGACAACCCCCAAGTACCCCCAAAACATTCCCCCAAACACCACTCCCCAGTTGAGATGGCTTGCTTATAACAACCAATTTAAAATGGTGTTCATCCCAACATGGCGGGGATGTGGCATGAAGTTCCACCCCAATTTGACCTGTTTCTGTAATTTTAAAGAAAATAGGCAAATGATCCCAACAACGAACTTGCAAAAACTGAAATGTGCTTTCTCTCTCTTGGATTTCTGCAGACTCTTTTTCTTCAGAGATCTTGTAGACAGGCAACCGAGTTAGAATCTGTGCTATCTGATGTGGCTTGGATGTGATCTTGCCTGGTAGCATTTCTTCTCAGTGGGTGTAGACCAAGAGGAGTTGTTTTTAGTTGAGTAAGGCCTTTTGATTTGACCAATGCCATTTATGTTATAATGTATTGGTGTTCCTCCTCCTTGGGTAGAACCTACAGTGAAGAGATGGGTGTTGTGCAACCTAGATTCCCTTTCACTTCATAAGAGAGGAAAACGAGAGAGCTAGCTCTTGGATAACTCATGAACATGGTTCTTAAGAGGCTAAAATGAGAAACCTTTTAACTGTGCACTGTAGAACATTTTGTCCTGACTTCTGATCTACAGCATGCTTATTGCTGAAGTCAACATCCTAATGTTACAGAAAACGAAAAGCCTACATCACTTATTGATTTGTACTCTGTTAAAGTGACAATAAGCTTTTTTGGTTATAGTCCCCCAGTAAAGTGGACTCACTGAATTTTTAGTTTTTTATTCTTTATGTGTTGTGAGGACATATGGACTGTATGGAATGCACTTGTATATATACACCTGGTATGATTTACAGTTTTCAAGGGAATTACATAAATATGGATAACTTTCTCAGGTTTATCATCTAGTAATGATAATGTTCACATTAGATTCATTTATAACAAATGGAACATAGTTTTGGAGACAATTAGCAGGGTCCAAGAGAGCCTATAGGGAGAACCTCTTTGGAAGGTTCTTTGTCTGAATCTCTTGGCAAGTCATTTGTAAGTATACAACTATGAGAGATAAGTATGAAAACAGGACTTTAAGCTAATTATTTCCCTCTGTCATGATGACAAAAAATGATGATGATGGTGGTGGTGGTGGTGGTGGTGGTAGTGGTGATGGTAATGATGGTGGTGATGGTGGTAATGATGGTGGTGGTGATGGTGGTGATGGTGGTAATGATGGTGGTGGTGATGATGGTGGTGATGACAGTGATTATGAAGGTGGTGGTGATGGTGATAATAACTGGGGTAGAAATTGGAGAAGGGGAACGAGAATGAAAACAAAGACAACATTCAGTTTGAAACTTAGCTGTGTTTTACTAAGTGGGATCAGAAGTGATAAGGTAGACATGGAGTTGGAGATGGGGAGACACAGTCTCAACTAAATTGCTAGTTTTATAGAATCACAAACAGAATGTCCCAAGAAGCCAAAGAAAGCCCCACTCAAAGTGGACAGCATTTTTACTTAAGATGATTTGATGTAGAATGCTTTTAAACTTTAGGATGGTAGAAAAGGCTCTCAGACATTCTGCTATTTCCACTCAATTGCATGAAGTGTCCAGTACATTGTTGGAAAGCCGATTTTACAGTACATAGCTTTGTCCAGTTGTAGGGCAATGTAATTGTTGTGGGTAGATTTAAATAATGTTAGGCTCAACTGTATTTTGTCATTTCTATGCAATATCTCAGTCTCGGTCATGACAGTTCTTACTTCTGCATTCCTTAGCATTTTCCGTAACGAAGTTTTATTCTAATATTTTCACTTGTTCCCTTAATAGCATCTTTCATTCTCCCACAATCTTTACCTAAGATTTGTACTGTCAGAATAAAACACTACTCACACCTCAAAGTTGGTTCTTGAACCAAAAATGAGTGACCATGACCTACCTGGGTACATGGGTTCAGTTTTACCCCAAATAACTCATCCCAAATGGAAATGGCTCCATGTAGTTTTTATAGCTACAGAATGAAAGGGCACTATAAATTAGGGTATTTTTTTCAAATATGTTGATGAGAACATGAGGAGGTATGTACTAGAGTTGAGAAATATCTGCTATAGGTGTTACCTAATAACGTCCACAGCTTTGGAATTGATGTATACAATGGCCTGCTAAGTCAAGACATCCTAAAAAGAATTTTAGCTGATAGTCACAAGGGCATTAGGTCATACATAGAGGTGGGCAAGGAATTGCTTTTAAGGGGACTAAAGACAGCCAAGGGGAATTTTTAACTTTCCAACTCTCACAGTTAGAGAGTCCTAATCAGTGAATCAGCCTTCTGAGGTAGTTATATCTTTTTTTTTTTTCTCCAAGAATTTCAGTCCATAGTATCTACCTGAACTTAATTAGACTTTTGGCAGTCAAATTAGAAAATCTGTCCCATTTACCTGACCCCTATATCATATCAACTTGAGCCATAAGCAAGAGAGTATGGTATCAACCAAGCCCACTCCTCAGTAGTATATTTCATTTTGTCTCACTCTTATTGTAAATCTAACTTAGAACCCAAGGTCCCTGGAGTGTCACATTGTGCCTTGCCACACACACAATTAAGATCTTCTTTGATTTCATAGATCTTAGGTAGATATTTCCAGTAGGTAAAACAAATATGATAAATGTTTTTAATCTACTAAGTGAATTTTCACACAACATAGTGCCATAAACACATAAAGTACTGGGTAATGGAAAAACACCCTCCTCCAATTCCTTCAGTGAAATGATCCAGGGGGCTAGAGGAGTCTGAGGGAAGTTGCATGAAAACAAATTCCCATCTCTTGTTACTTCCTCCAAGATATGAATTTCATTTTTTGGGGGGGGGTTTGGGTAGAACCCAAAGCATTCCCATGGGGAAAAATTTGCTTTCCCAGCAGGGGTCTGGATGATGGTCCTTAACAAATGCAAAGTTTGACATTCATATAAGCGGGAGCTAAACAATACCAATAAAAAGATAGTAGAAATTGAATGCAGCCAGAAAAAAATACAAAGTAATGCAAACACACAGACTCTGAACTCTATTTGAAAATCCAGCTACCAACTAGACTCTTCAGGGACCTGTACTTTGCTGGCATGGGGGAGCACAAAGAGGGACTTGCTTTTAAAAGAAAATAGATGATTGGATTCAGGCTCATAGGAAGATGAGTTTAGAAGAGGGTCACTCTTCATTATCTGCAGAGCAGACAATTCGGTGGGGGTCCTGCCTTTCTTTTTTTTCTATAGGGATGTTTGGAAAGTATTCAGAATTCAATTGCTTTGGGGAGCTATAATGAATGTCTGGGGAACGCAAGTCCTCAGAAATAAGAGATTTGAGCCTGATGAGAATTTGGGTTGGAGATCCTGCATCTCATTTAATGGTATATCCAACTTTTCAAGACTCCAGTTATGGCAGAGAAGAGATAAGTAGTTAGAAGTGAGAATAAATATATCCAACTTTAGTCTAAAGTAACTCACCCACTCTTTCTAAAATCACATATGTGTGTTCACATCTTTTGAACTATCTCTTTAAATCACTAACATGAGGCCATGGAAATAGCCCTTCAGGTAAAAGTACTTGTCACCAAGTCTGATAGCCTGAGTTCAATCTGTAAGTCCCACATGACAGAGAGAACTAATGCCTGAAAGCTGTCCTCTGGCCTTCACATGTACACACACACACACACACACACACACACACACACACACACACGTACACATGCATGCACACATGTACACATACACAATAAATAAGTATAATTTAAAAAAAGAATAAAACTGTAACATGAAGAAGTAATAAATGTCGTTCCAGACTGGAGCTCAGAAGGTAACCAAGTCCATGGCTGCACTAGCTGGGAATTTCCTTGGGAAGATAACTCAATGCTTTTTCATTACTTTCATTTCCTTCCCTAGATGATTTTTCGGGGGGCAGTATCAGAGAGGGAAGAGAATGAACAATCCAGGAGAGAAAACAATACCAGAAATCACGTGTCTTAAGCCCAAAGTTACAAATATATATGCAGAACTGCGCTGGAGAATGAAGGAGAATCGCAGGTTCTGATAGGTGTGTTAGGAAGGAGTCGCCAAGCAGTTTTCTATTAATTCTGAAGCACTTATACTATTTTTAAAATATCCCACAAACCTTTGCCTGACAAAAGAAGAGTATGAAATAAAGCTTTAGTCTCTGCCGTGACAGCTATTGCCATGGCAACCGGCCTGTCAATCAACACCCACTTCATCGAGCCTCAGAAAACACCCCCAGAAATAAATGTCAAAAGTCTTCTACAGGTTCCAAATTTAAATCAAACTTTAAAATAAATTAAAATAAAAACCCAAACACCCACAACAGTCACACACACAAAAAAAGTAAATTCTATTTTGGAAAGAGGGTAAGAACCAAAGGCCAAAAGATGTATCTAAGCAAATGATAAAATTTTTTTAAGATAATAAATTTTTCCTTTATTGAAGACACATAGAATTTCGGCAATCCTGCTGGTATGGATAGGCACACTTGTGGATGGATAGATAACAATATGGCTGTGATCAAATCTGGAGAACCCATGCTTCTTGCTCATGGTTCAGCATAAGTATGATCACTGAGAGGAGAGGTGAGAACCTGGGAGTGAGGCTGGGACAGGCAGCCTGAAGATTCAGTGGCTAATAGGAAGAAGTGAATGTCTCCAGCCTCTTCAGTCCTTCTATCCTAAACTTAGCCTCTGAGTTTGGCTTCTCTAGGTTGCCAATATTATTGTCAGTTTGTTGCTTTCAGAAACTCAAAGGAGAGATTTCTAATGCTATGGGTTAGGAGCTGTCTCAATTAATATCAAGGTAGATGTGCATTCACAGCTGTTTCCAACAGAATAATTGGGTAGCTGGTTTTCTTTTACCTCAAAGTTCATATATCAGAGGTTTGGGGCCTCTCTGAACCCATCTTCTCATTGGTTTTATTATTTACATCAGCAGATATTGATTGCAAGCTCTTATGGGCATAAACACACTTAAGATTTATTAAGTTCTCAAATTTTCAAAGAAAACAAGTCTTAAGTACTGTGGAAATGGATAGGCTTCTCAGAAGACCAGCCAAAGCCTTTAACAGCTGCCTGCTAGAATGATGGAGTTCTATTCAGGGGCAGATTTCCTGAGAAGCTGATGAAATTCAAACAGCTAGTCACTTCCCTTGCACAGATTGTCTCCAAGGGTTTCTTTATAATTTTCCATTGAGGTTTTTATATTTTTTTTTTCTTAAAGCAGGTGCAGTTCCAGTTGTATGGGCCATAGGTACTTCACGATGGGTATATGTCCTTGGTTTCAATGACAGTGGGTCTTTTAGGAATCAGGCCGTTCTGCAGAGGGGAAAAGAAGGCCATCTAAGTAATCAGAGAAAGTAAGTACACAGAAGCTAGTGATGAGATGGAGCTAAGGAAGAGACGAGGAAGGGTGGCCATGGTTAGGACCAGAGGAGGCAATTCCTGATCAAACTGGGAACTTACAAAGCACAGAAGCATCCCAGAAGGACTCAGAGGAGGCATAGACATATGGGTCCCACAGTGAGGTGCACCAATCTAATCCCAGAGTGTGATGGCCAACCTTGATGGTCAGCTTGATGGGATTTAGAGTCACCATGGAAACACATCTCTAGATGTTAATGGGAGTGTTCTTAGAAAGGCGTCACTGGTGAGGGAGGACCTAGTCTGAATGTGGGCAGCACCGTCCTGTGGATCTGAGTTCCAGACTGAATACAAAGGATGAAGCAAGCTGAGCAGCAGCATTTGCTTCTCTGGGTCCTAACTGTCGATGCAGTGTGGCTGCTGTCCTTTGTTCCTGCTGCCCTGCCTTCTCTTCCATGATGTACTGTCCTTACAGTCTAGCTGCCTATGAACCTGTTCTCCACAAAACCAGGCAATGATCCAGGGATGGACTGTGAGAAAAGCCAGCCTTGCTGTAGTGCCCACCTATAAATCCATGTTCTGAACACCAGATAATTACCATTTCAGTTGAGACTGCTGTTAGATTTCAAACAAAAGCCAAGTATCTAGTTTGGAAGCCTGATTTTTCTCTGTAGTATATGTATGCAGCTGGGATTGTATATAGCTATTTGTATAGTAAGCAGATCATACAATGTTTATCATATGATGCTATAAGTTGGATGGTGTCTAGTAGGTAACTTTGCGCTCCTTAGTATGTTTAATTTTTTTTTAAAACATGGCTTACTATAATCTATAGACCACTATCTTTGAACATGATAGCCTATTGGTACAGATAACTGGTCTACCAAGGACCAATGCTGTTTTCAGGTCTATCCTGCCTTGAGGATGGATAAAGAGCTAAAAGAATCTAACTTCTTTGTCTTGTTTCTTTCCAACCCTGCTGTCCCAATTCACAGTCTTGCTTAGTGGTATTTCCCAAGGTCATTGTTTCTCTGGTCTTTGGCTGTTCTATTTGAAATTTCTTAACCTCTTTAGACAGTCATTCAGTGACTGCCATTTTCAAAAGGTATATTGTGATGTGAAGATCTATGTACATCTTCAATTCAAGATGCTTGAATGAAAAGATAACCTTTGACAATGCTCAATTCTTTATGAAGATCACTGTGAGTACATTGCCAGACAGGCAGTGTATGTATGGGAGAATTCGTTTGAACAGACTTTCTACCAAAGGATAAATACACCCCCCAAATCACAATGGTAATCAGAGACAGTGTCTCATTTGTGATGACTACAAATCAGCTGGGCTTCAGAGTTGTGTCAACATGACACTGTTCCCACACTGAGTTGTTTTGGCTTCAGGGGGCTGTTTGCTTCTCTCTCTCTTTCTCTCTCTCTCCCTCCCTCCCTTTCTCATTTTAGCTACATTGGTGAGTGTTTCTGTCCTTTGCTAAAATATGTTTTTCAAAACTGTGATTAACAGACATTTTCAGATAGAGACATTGGCTCTCTTTCTTTGGAGAGGCACAGCATGTGTGAGCACGCGAGCATCAGAATAATGTGAAAGGGTATGGCTGTTCATGGGAACCGTGCTAATGACTACATCTGCCCTGCTCATTTGGGGCTGGCTGGAATAATCCTCACACTTCTGATTGGCTGATGTTTCTCTCTATAGTGAAATCTCTTCATTTTTGTGTCCCATCAACACAAAAGTCCCAATAGTTGGTCTGATCTTTGTGCTCTAACCGGAAATCACAACAGTTTAAAATTCGGGAATTGTACTCTATACAATCTGCTCATGAGCTACACAGAATTAGAGGTCTGGCACACTGATGGTTCTTTAAGCAACTTTTGGACCTAAAATCATCTGGCTAAATATCATTAACAATAGACACTGATCTGACTTAGCAGAGTGTCACAAAACCAAGGGAGGTTTTATTTTTTTCTACAATCTGTCAAATTTGTTGTTTATTTTTTTTCAATTGCATGAAAGAGTGATCTTATTTGAGTTCTTCATGGTAACTTTTGGACTCTGAAGTTCTTAGACTTGAGCACTTTAAGTCTCAAAGACAGTGATTCGAGCCTGTGAAAAGGACCTGTGTCTAATAAAAAGGGAACATTCCCTAAGATCCTACAATATTGAATTTTAATTGTTCAAGTGTGTGCATGCATATGTGTGTATGTAGTGTATATGCCTGCATATGTGTGTATGTAGTGTAGTGTGTGGGTGTGCTTTTGTGTTTGTATACATGTGTATGTGGATGTATGCAGATGCCAAAGGTCAATGTTATATTTTGAAACAAGGTCTCTAATTGAAACTGTAGCTCACAATTCAGGAAGACTAGCTGCCCAATGGGCTTCCTCCAGTCTCTGCCTTCCAAGTGCTAGAATTACAGCTGTATGCCATCTCTCCCAGATTTTTATGTGGTTGCTGCAGATTCAGATTCTGGTCTTAACACTTCTGTGGGAAGCACTTTGCCAATTAAGCATCTCCTCAGGCCCTAAAACTGAGTTTTCAAGAAGCATTCTTTGTGATCAGACCTGAAAGGAATCAGCTAGTGTCCTCCCATGACCCAGTAAGAGGAAAGGAAAGTACATAATCTTACATGTGGAGAATTTAGATGGGTGGGGTGGTCTTGAGCAGGAAGTGTTTTAGTAATGAGGGAACAGGATAAAATTACATAGAAGGAAATGAAGGTGACATATTGAGACATAAAATGTTTCTCATCTTGAAGAAATGTATTTCTACTTCTTCCAGGCAAGTGCCTCGACATATCCCAAAATAATCCCCCCAGGTATGCATGCAGCAGAGAGCAGAGAAAATCTGACCACTGAAGATTCTAAAGAAAGTTCTAGAAAGGTACTTCCTGGACGTCTGACCCCTGTGGAAAGTATCTGCCTTCTGGAGGGAAGATAGTTATTCAGCCAGTGGTTATAGAAGAATGCAGGGACCCATTCTTCCAAGAAGGAAGTAGAATTGGTTTTTCACTCAATCACAGTGTAAAATCTTGGAGACGTGGACTTAATTGATAAACTGAGAACCACTGTCCCTGATTAATAAAATGAGGTATTCCAAATTTCTTGAGGTGGAAGTTGGGATGCAGTTTCACGTGACAGCTTGTCATAGGCATCAGTGGCACTCTGGGGTTTCATTTATTATCCGTGCTTGTCTATCTCCTTTCTTACTCTGCTCTGGAAGTTCTCACAGCTACTGGCAGCACCATCCCGGAGGGTCCAAAACACTGAAGATATTTTCTAAGTAGCTTTTCAATGATTCCCTTGCAAGTTGCCATTAGTATTTTACATGCAACTATCTTAGAGCAGTCACTGGGGGCAGGGCCACTTACTTCACAGCTCATTCTGTAAACCTGAGCAAATAGTCTTTTTGCTTTGCTAAGTAAGGTTCACATCCATAGTTGCTGTGGCCTTGAGGTGAAGCCTTGTGATGATTTGTGGAGAGTGACAATTATGACATGTGTGGTGCCGACTTGGGATTGCTGTAGCTATAGTTTGTACAAGTGCCCTAATCTACTAGAGGCCCTGTTTGGGCATAATAAGGCTGCTGTTGAATTACATGCTCTGGAGAAGATCTGAGGTCTTTGATTTTCTTGGTACATTTTGTATTTATACCGTACCACTTCCATTGGATACATTTTGTCTTGCTCCACACATCATGATCTTTTACCTGTTCCCAACTATTTTCACAATTGGCCTGAAATTTCTTTTTATCTCATTCACCACTGACAAACTGAATGCAGTGTACACTGAAAAGGGGGAAGGAGGTGAGTGTCTCAATCCAAATAAGGGGGCTCTGTTTGTTATTCATAGAAAGGTTGGCCTCACCCTAGAAAATAGTCTAAGAATAAACGAGCTTTATGGGGACGTCCTTGATGTTTATGGGATTGAAGTCATACATGGTTGCTGATGGTGGTCCTTGGAAAGGTTCTCAGGCATTGAGTTGAAGAGGAGAATCCCTTGACTTAGTAGCAGTCTCAGAGCTGGTTTTGAGAATGTCCTTGGCTAGATGTGCTCTTTCACTTTCTCCCCTTTGGAAGGAGGTTGTTGAGTTAACAACTCTGTGGCAGTGTGGGAAAGGATCTCCTTATTTCCCTCACTCCTTTCCTCTCATAATTTCCAGGCACAATTGAGAAGTTTCATTCAAATTCCAACATTTGGGGCTGATGGGACATTCCACTGTGGTGTCACATATGCACTTGTGTATGGTCTGAAGAAACATGTCTCTTGCTCTTCTTGTGAACATCTTGTGACTTTACTCTGTCATTTCTGAACTCATTACTATCCTTTTAAAGATCTAAGGAAAAATCTTGATGGATTGTTCAAAGGCTTAAATCACACAAAATTAAAATTGCAACTGTAAGCTTTAAATGGGTGATAGGATTTTTCAAGTTCTTGTAGTGAGGCTAGGCTTTATTACTGGTGACAATAAATAGTCACAACAGTTAAAAATTACTCTAACAGTAGTTCTGAGATCTAATTAGTTAACTCCAACCATTGTTCTTTGAGCCAGTTCCAAATTATTGAGAATGTAGCATTAACTCCATGAAGCCTGTGTGGCTAAATGATGTTATCTGTGGATTATAGTTGTAGTAGGAATGAACTCTGGGGTGCAGGTCAGTGGTAGAGAACATACTTGGTGTGAATGAGTTCCTAGGTTTAATCCTCAGTGTCCAAACTAACAGAAACAATGACCTAAAACTACTTTCAAAAATAGCAACTAAATCATCACTTAGAAGAACATATCACCAGTCCTTAAATAAAAGCTTGTGGATATTTATATTATCCAAGTTCTTAACATGGATAAGTTCTTTTACCTATTTACATTTTTCATTGATGTATAATTTCATTTTTTTTCTTTTGGTTTTTCAAGACAGGATTTCAGCCTTGACCATCCTGGAACTTTCTCGTAGATCCACCTACCTCTGCCTCCCAAATGCTGAGATTAAAGGCATGAGGTACCACCACCCATATAATTTTCTTCTGAACATGATAAATTATGGTGACTAGTTTTAGTTTTCTACTCTTTATAAGAATAAGTACAAAATGCTATGGCTTCAAAGGCACCTCAATTCAAACAGCTCTCAGCTGTGTAAGTTAAGCAACAGTTTCTGGGATTTAAGGATGAACCAGTTCTGTCCTTAATTATTACACATTGCTGCACCAAAAATAAGTTGTAATGTGGTTGGGATAAAGTATCCATCAGTAAAGTTACTTTAGTTTAGATAGCATAGAAAATCTGTTCTGAGGGTCACAAGTCAAAATATCATGGGGTGCTTTCTGATCAGCTTACAGAGGCACCTTGACCAGTCAGAGAGACTTTTAAGTTGAGGAGATGGTTCAGTGGGCAAGGTGCTCACAATAGCTGCTGGCATGAAGACTTGAATTAAAAACCCAGACTCCACTATAAAAGCTGGTGCCGTAGTACCCATTTGTCATCTCTCTGCTTTTCTGGTAAGATAGGAAGTAAAGATAGACTCTTTGGAAGCTCCCAGACCAGCTGACCTGGTGTGTATAGTGGTAAAAATAATGAGACCTTATCCCAAACAAGATGGAAGGCATTGATCGCCACCCAGCATTGTCCTCTGATGTCCACACGCATGCCTGTACTCACATTCACTCACTAACACATAGCCACTTCCCCCATATACACACACTGTACATACACAAAACATTACCTACATGTATATACATTATATAATGTGTGTGTGTGTGTGTGTGTGTGTATATATATATATATATATATATATATATATATATACCCCCTTACAAGAACTCTGATTTATAAAGTCATAGATTTAATCTTTTATCCTATTGGTCAGAAAGGCTGTTTAGAATCACAGTTTGTACTATACAATGTATGTAGGGAGAATTATAATGTGTGGATGCCAGATTATCTAACAGGTTGCCCCAGCTGTTCTACATGATCCCATGTTTCTTGGTCATGGATCTCTTTTTTGTGAATGCACATAATTTTGAGTAGAATGTTCTTGAGTTTGTCTGCCTAATAAAGGCACACCACTGTAGCCCAGTGCGGAGAAGGTAGATCCTGGGTTTCCACCTCATGCCTGCTCAAGCTTTTCTTACTGTGTCTTTGAACTAATGTAGAATTCTTCAGTTCTTGATCCTTTGCAAGCAGAGGTGACTGGAAATGATTTCTGTTTAGAATCTTATAGGAAGTTCTTTGAGAATACCCCATTTATAGGGTTTTAAAAACATGTATTGAAGATGCCTTCAGAGCCTAGTGTATACAAGCTAGTTGAAACATCTCCTAGGCTGTTTTTGCCCAGGATTATGAGATCTCTACTCCTCTTTTCTGACCCGAATGAGTGATCTTTGGACCTCTGCTGGAATTTCTCTCACCTCACTGTCTCCACTTCAAATACTCTGACCTCTTTGCTCTTCCCTGAGTTTGTCTGGTTTGCTCATAGTGGAAGGTCGGTACATGTAGTATTTCCTTTGCTTGAAACACAGTTTTATCTGTTCTTCTTCTTAACTCCCTCCTAATTGAAGTCTTTCTTCCAACATGAACCTTTCCAATCAAGTCCACATCACCATACTATTGAAAGGCTCTGTCAAACTCTATACTACTGAAGGAAGGAATTATTAATGAAGGTGTAGGAGAGGCCCTCACTGCCTTCTACCACCTAAGGCAGGCTGGAATCATCCCCTTGACTCTGGTGCAGACAGTGCTGTTTGAAAGGGCTCTCTATAGACCATGATCAAGTGTGACTGTGATTTCTTTCAGGGGAGCCTTCCTTTCATTCAGAAGTCAGTACTTTTGCATTCCTGAACCTTTGAAGTTCCATCAGAAAAAAAGGAACAGAAAAAAAAAAAAAAAGAGAAAAGCACCTTTGTTAAGGTGTATGATGGGGGCCAGGTGGATATTACTTAGAGGAAGAAATTAATCAAACCATTCCTGTACACATTAGGCAAATTGTTTCACTCTGAGTTAAAAAGCAGCTGGGGAGCATTAAAGCCCAGGATGCCTACATGTACTTTATGATGGTCTTAGCTTATAGCCTTATATCGTTTTTTATTTCTCTATTAAATCAAGATATATCTCATTGAGCTGCCATCCCATATGACATGGAATAGTTCATTTCAGTGTGTGTGACTAGAATTGC
Source organism: Onychomys torridus (assembly GCF_903995425.1). Lineage (NCBI taxonomy): Eukaryota > Metazoa > Chordata > Mammalia > Rodentia > Cricetidae > Onychomys > Onychomys torridus. Next base: position 7,884,115 of record NC_050453.1, on the reverse strand, counting down.
CCCTGATGAAAGAGAATGGTACATCTGTTTTCCCCATGTACCCAATGTGGACAGCTGGAGTTCATATTGCTGTGGATGCAGTAGAGAAGATGTCACTTATGGGCTCAATTTGTCTCCCCAAGAGCATCTGAGTCCCACTAACAAATACCTCAGCATGTGACCTTACTTGGAAGTAGGGCTCTGTAGATAATCACATTAAGATGAGGTCATGAGCGTGGCCCTTAATCCACTCTGACAAGTGTCTTTATGTTGTGCTTTGAATGAGAAGTGTCTCCCACAGGCTTATGTGTTTGAACACTTGGTCTCCAGATGGTGGCGCTGTTTTGGAAAGTTGTAGTGTCTTTAAGAGATAGAATTGCCCCAAGCTTGTGGGGACTGTGGACAAGCTTTGACTTTTCTGAACCTAGCCTTACTTCCTGTCTGCTTTCTGTTTCCTGACCCTGAATGCAGTGTGTCTCACTGCCACCTGCACTTATTGTCCTTCTTCTCTGCTCTGATGACTCTATTCCTTTTAAATCCACAAGGCAAAATAAGCCCTTCTTTCCTTAAGTTACTTTTATCATAGCAATGAGGAAAGCAACTAATACACCTTATAGAAGGGGAAATTTGGGCAAAGATACAAGAAAAATGTCACCTGAAGATTGGAACTACAATGTCACTAACGAGAGAATCCTAAAGATTGCTGACAAGCCACCCAAATCAAGGACATAGGCACAAGCTCAAATTAGCTTGTAACTCTATGGAGAACCAACTCTGTGCCATTTTGATTTTGGATTTATAGCTGGGACTGAAACAAATTTCCGTTGTTGAAGCCACTCAGTTTGTAACTTTATTCCAGAAACTATGAGACATGAATGCAGAGGTTCTATCTTATATACCAGAGTAAGCACTGAGCACCACACACACTATACACTGAGCACTACACAACATGTTTAACATGGGAAAAAACTGGGGTAGAAGTAAAGGGGAATGGGACCACTTCTCCTCATGTAATGAAGTACCTGTCCAACCCATGTGTCCACATTATGCTTCTTGTTAATAATGGCAGCTTGAGATTGATGTACCCACCACAAACTACCCTTGACTGTCATTTAGGAAGCAGATCTGAAGTATGCCAACCACTCTCCTGTGGGAATGATCCAGTTTCTTCACTCAATAGAGAACACTTGAGCAGATTATAATGGCAGAAGCACAGAGGCTGCAAAGTTCTTCAGTGTGTCCTAGAATCAATCCAAGATTCCAAGTCATTTTAAACAGGAGATAATTAGTAACTCGAAAGAGAGACTCATCCAGTGTATGGCTTTGTCTCCACTAAAATGAACAGCTAATAAGGGGAAAACATAGTTTGTAGGGCACCACTAACTAAACAGAAACTCAACCCAAAGTTTTGACATCATTAAATTAGAACAATAAAATGCCTTCAATTGTATGTTCACACACACCTGGGTCCACTATGTATCATTGTGTTTAACTGCAAGCTCTTACACCAGCATCCTAATGTCTATTTGCTGGATGAATAAGTGAGCCTAGAGATTTTTAATCTAAGATTTGTGTGATAGAATACATTTTTATAGGTTTTTAGGTAGACAAGACCATTTCCTCTAGACTAGGAAGGAAAGCAGGGTGTGGGGATCAGGTGACATCATCTGTCTTCTCAAACTCATACTTTGTTAGATGAAATTTGGCCAGTTAACTTCTGAGCCTCCATCACTATATTATCAATACTGAGATTAAAAAGAAACCTTGAAAATATATTGTAACAATAAGATAATGTAGGTATGGTATCTCACATGTATGTATTTCATGAGCTCATTCATTACCCTGCTCTGTCTCTTTCTCTTGGTGCCAAGGACTGGACTCGGGGCCTTGTACATGTCAGGAAAGCTATTTATTACTGACTCTTGGTGTAGCCCTATGAATATTGTTACATACATCCAAACTCTGCCACCAATAGGACAGTTGCATGTGAGTTGACTTTCTCCTAGTATTGATGAGTTGTGAGCCATGTCCTGGATAATGCCTTCCTCTGCTGCTCTCCTTAAGAAACAGTCATCTATCTTTGTGAAGATACCCAGGGAGGGGGCATTCCTTTCTGGTCCAGGGATGCTAAAACGAAGAAGTCCTGTTTCCAGGATCTTCCTTGGCACTTCTCTTGGCCTCCTGGTGATCCTCGTGATCTCTGTTAGAAAAATTCAAAGGGAGTACATGGAGCATAGGAGGTGTGTGGGAGATAGGAGGAATTTGGGCATTTTCTTGTCCAGATGATTGACAAGCCCATTTGGACTAACTCTTATGGGAGGAAAAGAGTATGTCTATGTCCTTTATCAGAGAGCCTCAGCTAGATAATAATCTTGTAAGTTTTGTTCAGAAATATAATTCAGATTCCTGTCTTTTGACCCACAATCAAGTCCTATGGTCTTGTTTTTATTAGCTGTTGAGTATGTGTGTGGGGGAGGGTCCACCTTTCACAACCCCCAAGCTTGTCATCTAACTAGCTACCTAACAGATCACATATGTGTAGCTGGAGAGCTTCTCCGGGTCCTGCCAAGCCCTGGCAGTCCCATAGCTCACTTATAAAATAAACACACAGACACTTACATTATTTAAACTGCTTGGCCATTAGCTCAGGCCTACCATTGTCTACCTCTTACTCTTATATTCAGCCCATTTCTATTAACCTATACTTTGCCATGTGGCTTGTGACTTACTGGTACCTTACATCTTCCTTGTTCTGGTGGCTGCTGGTAGTGTCCCTTCCTGCCTTCCTCTTCTCTCAATTCTCCCCTCTGCTAGTCCCGCCTATACTTCCTGCCTGGCTACTGGCCAATCAGTGTTTTATTTACCAATCAATCATCCACAGCACAGATGACTTTGACCCCTAACCTTCTGCCCTGTGCTGTATTGTCTTTCTCCAGTGTTCACGTTTCATTTCTGTTGCTTGGATAAAACAACCCGAGACTGAGCAGCACGGGCGAGAAAGTTTACTTTAGTCAATACCAGGTTATAGACTATCACAGCTGTGAAGTCACAGCTGCAGGAGCTTGAAAGATCTGTCACAGCACATCCACAGTCAAGAGCAGAGAGAAATGAATACACACATGCTTATTACTCAGCCAGCTTTCTCTCATGGGGTCCAAGATGCCAAGCTTAGGGAATGGTGCCTCCCACAGTCAGGCTGGATCTTCTAGCCACAATTAACCCAGTTATAAATATGCCCCATACACATGCCCAAATGCCAACCTGATCTGGATAATCCCTCAGTAGGACTGTCCCTAGTTGATTTGACATTGTGTCAGGTTCACTGTGAAAGCCAGCCATCACCAAACACAGACCAATCATGAATAGTCCAAAGTGGCAAGCCCCTGTCACAAGTGGTCAGTTCAGTGGTTTGCAGAAGTGCTACTATATCTCTGGCCCAAAGGTCACAGGCTGTATGAGTCATTCAAATGTGAATGTCTTAGGTTATCCTGTCTGCCATCTACTCTCAAAGGCTATATATTCACTCGGGTTCTCTTACTGTTCATAGGTGATTTTATCATAGTCTTTCAAAATTATATAAACTTATCAAAATAAATTATACATCCATTTATATTTTTTCATGTCCAGCACTTTGGAGTTGATGAGATCTGGATTATTTCAAGCTGTGTGAAGGAATATTCCTAATTATCTCCAGGAACTGAAGTATATTCAAATATGCACATTGCTCAGACTAAAAGCACTGAAAACTGATTTGAAATCCTGATAATGAAAACAACAAAATGTCAGCAAAATGCTAAGTTATGTAGGGGCAGTCAAACAATAGACAAGATTATAAGTAGCTTTACTGTTGCAAAACAAGCAATAATGCCTAGATAGAACACTCGGCATTTGAAAACCCTATGTTTCGACTGATAACGCTCGTGGATAGAGAATAGCGTTCTAAAGTAAGGAGTAGAGTCAGCCAGTGTTAATGGGCAAAGAGCTCTGGCTAGGGTAAAGAGAAAGCATGCCATGATCAGCATTTAAGAGTTCGTTTCTGTTTTCTTCATCCTAACTTTCCACAGTAGCTTTATAACCAGAGAATCATAGACAGCAGCTCATATGTCCCACAGATAAACCATCTATTTTCATACTTCAGGGATTTCATTTTCTTGCATTATCAGAAACAAGTCCCTGGAAGGAAGCACTTCAACTCTTAAGAGGCTAGCTGGTTTCTTCTTGAAATCACAAACCTTTGGGTTACCAACATTAGCTTATCTGTTGTCATCAGGGTGAAGAAGTCACAAGAGGATGGGAGGGGTCAGTCCTGAGAACACAGAGCCATCTTTATGTAGATTCCTTTAGTGATTTAACGGAAGCAGGGAGGGAGCCAGACCCTGAGCACAGAAAGGGCTGTTGGTGCTGGATTTTCAGAGGAAAGCTATTTAGCCAAGGAAAGGGATGTCTTTACAGTTTCCACAAGGTCCAGGAAACAATTTAGATTTCTTGGTTCCTTCTCAATTCCCTTGAATTTTCTCACATTGTATGGTGGAAGAGGAAACTGCTGATTAGAAAATGTTCAGACAGCCCATGTCCTCATTCTAAGCATTGTCCATGTACAGTCATAAATCAAAAACAAAACCAGGAAAAATGGCCTCAGTGTGAAGTCATATAAATTCTCCCCTTATTCAAATTTACTCGAATTAAGCAGGAAGCTACCATGTATAGCCTGAATACAAGTTAGTAAAAGGTGTTGATTAGAGCAAAGTCCTAACAATTCAAAGGTAACACATTCAATCCAGCTTGCAGTTTGTGTCTTTGCCTTTTGTGCCTCAGAGGTCTCCCCTTCTCGGTCTCCCCAGTGAGCAAACACTTGGCCTACTCCTGCTCATCCAGGCAGGGAAGGTTAAACATGGACCTGCTTTCTGGTGTGCATGGCTGCTGAAGGAAGTGAGGCCCATTTCCTGCAGGAATACCCTGCCTGGAGCATCTCTGCAGGGCTGCCTCAAGGAGCTCTTGAGAGGCCAAGTGTTTTGGTTTTATCAAGAGGGGCTCATTATACCAAGGGAATCAATTCCGACCGACCTTAATAGGATGGGGAGTCAGACTGCAGTGTTGCCCCATGACAAAGAGAATTTAAAGTACCCTGTATTTATTATGCTTTCTGTCTTTAATTATGCCTGTCTTTAATATTCTACTGTTAGCGCCTTTAATGTTTTTTTCTTCTCCACATTTTTGGCATTTTTATGATTTGCAGCTCCATTCTAAATGGGCACATGTCATAATGTCATCCAATTTTATTGATAAAAAAAAAGCCCCTGTTTCCTGTGGCTTTTGGCCAAGGCATACTATTACTTATCATTCTATTTTTTCCCTGGATTATGTAGCCTGTGTAATGTAAAGTAAAAGATTGTTTCTCATTTGAGAAAGAGATTTAATACTCTTCTGCCATCATCTTGGGGAAGTGGATGGTGATCGTCAAGTCAGGTTATGGATAGCTAAAAATATCTCTGACCCACTGAGAGGGCTAGCAATTGTAGGGTGAATGAATAAACGGGATCAGGACTAGAGTTATTCCCTCTCTGTCTGTCTGTCTATCTGTCTGTCTGTCTCTCTCTCTCTCTCTCTCTCTCTCTCTGTGTGTGTGTGTGTGTGTGTGTGTGTGCATGCCCACCTGTTGTGCATTTGGAGGCCAGAGGACAATCTTTGGTGTCATTCATTGCTCAAGTGCTGTCCACCTTTTTTCTTTTCTTTTCTTTTTTTTTTTTTTTTTGGAGGCAAGGTATCTCACTCATTTAGAACTCCCCAAGTAGGCCAGGTGAACCACAAAGATCCTCCTTTCTCTGTTTCCACAATACCAGGACTACCACCCTGCCCAACTTCTTTCATGAGGGTTCTGGGTGTCAAAGGCAAGCTCCTTCCCCTTCTGCGCATGGTGCCCCTTCTGAAATGCACCTCCTTCTTCCTTTTCTCACCTCTTCTCTACTCTTCCTTCTTTCCCCCTCTTCGTCAACTCTGAAGGAGAGACACAGAGTGAAGGAAGAAACCATCCCAGCTCTCTCATTTCCCAGCCATACCCAGGGTTTGTTTCTAGCAACCACGAATCCAGTCCATCCGTTTTCAGCAGTTAAGGTTACGCCCAGAACTCTCTAGCAAGGAATACACTCCCATTTTGCTCTTTTGTAAATAAAAACCCTCTAGAAAGGCCAAGGCTTAATTTCCCTCAGTGGCCCACCCTTGGAATTTTGGCTCTCCTCAGACTCCAGTCCTTCTCTTCTGCTGTATGCAGTGGCTAGGGGCAACAGAGGAAACAATGATGAGATTAGGAGGCGAGACTGGTTCACAGCACACCCGAAAGGATAGGGCAACACAGTTATGAGAGTCAGAAAAGGCTGGACACCACCCTGAAAATTCTGACCTCTTTTATTTTCTCATGTTCTTAGGGTCTATATATCTTGTTAGTGATCAGGAGCTTGCAAGTGAATGAGACTTAGCTCCTACTTGAAGAAGATAATATCCCTGCAATGTGGGGAATGACAAGACAGGGCATGAGTGCCATACCCAACATAGAACTTGGAAGACTCTGGATATAGCCCTTGACAAAAGATCTCAACACCTCATGACTTGCTGTGGAAGTGTGTGCTTTATAGCAAGAGAGGAAAGGAAGCCAGAATTGTGAATCATAGGATCTGATTGGTTCTGCTAAGGACTGTGGACCTCATCCTGAAGGCCAACAGGGTCTACTAGGAGGCTTGAACCAAGGCAGTGACATTTTTGGGGAGATACTTTGGTAATACCCTGGAGAAGGGTAAATTCACAAGTAGGAACACAGTCAGGAGGTTGGCAGGGGAGCAGAAGGAAGTGGTGTTAGTTGCCCTCCTGAAGTCAGTATTCGGGGTGATGTGCATAATACGAAGAGAATGGAGGGAAGGCTGCTATGCTGGGTGTAAACAAGGAAGGGGGGATGGACCGAGCATGGTATGGGGCTCCTAGCTTCTAAGGAAGGACACTACTTCTGAGGAGTCTTCACTTGTCTTTGATCTGTAAGAGCAGGCTAGTGCTCCTAAAAGCTACCAGGTCAACATCCCTGAAGGCCAGTGCTGTCTTCTGTTTCATTATAGCGGACAGCAAGAGAGGCCTGTGGATTTCTGTGCAGCTGTGCAGAAATTCTGCAAAGGGCCATAGATGGTTACAGACATACACCAGGACTATTGAGCAGTTTGCGCTGAACTGAGGTTTGTTGGATAAAAGGTTAAGATCTATTTCCTAGGGCTGAGGTGATAGCCAGGGAAGGGCTTGCCATGCAAGAGTAAAGACCTAAAAGTAAAACCCCAGAATCCATGTCAGTAATAGCAATGGTGTGGAGATGCTGGCTTTTAACTCCAGTGCCAGGAAGGCTGAGATAGGGGGATCCCTGGGGCTCACTAACCAGCCAGCTGAGCTGGCTTGGTAAGACTTGCCATTGAAAAACTGTCTCACAAGGCAAGGCAGGCAGCTACGGAGTCATGTCATGTGAGGTTGTCCTTTCAGCTCCACACACACACACATGTACACATGGCCACAAGTGCATTTGTTCCATATGAACATACATGTATATTCATGTAGTTACTTCTTAATGTTCTTTGTGAATAAGTTTATTCAGAATAGTTGTTCCTCTCTCTCTCTCTCTCTCTCTCTCTCTCTCTCTCTCTCTCTCTCTCTCTCCCTCTCGTATGTGTGTATGTGTGTGTGTGTGTGTGTGTGTGTGTGTGTTTATATGTGTGTACATGTAAACAATACTTCTTCCAGGTCCACTATCACTTCAGAGGCCCTCCTTACTACTTCTGAAATGTTGTGGTATTTGTGAAATTGATAACTAGGAACTGGAGAATAGCTACTAACTCTTTTTTTTTTTTTTTTGACAAAAGCAAGCCAAATAGTACAGGGGTAATGATTTGTTTTGGTTGTCACAATCTAAACTGTATTTGAACTGATAACTTCAAAGCAAGTCAATTTATTACCCATTACCAGTCTCCTGAGATACATATTCTTCTGTAAGCATTTGTGTTAACCTGGGTGTGATTGTTCATGCCTATAATTACAGCATTTGGGAGGCAGAGGCAGGAGGATCAGGGATTAAAAACTAGCCTTGGCTCCATAGATCAACCTGGGCTACATGGAACACTCTTACCCTTCCATTCTCAAAAGGAAAATAAAATTTAAAAAATGGGTGTTTTAAATAACCTGCTATGGGAAATGTAGCCAGCAAAGCTATAGTTAAATAGATATACTCACATTAAAAACTTAGAAATGCACTACACACTTTTTTTTCTAAAAGGAACCTCTGTAGGGAGTAAAATATGAATGAATGAAATGATTCATTTTATGGAGTAATTAAAACAGTGGCTCCCGTTTTCATCCATCTTACTCATGAAATAAAAATATATTGAGGGAAAAGTGATATTTACCTGGAGATGAAATTTTAACATATGAGGCAGATAAAGTTGGTTTTTCTAGAGGAAGAAACTGAAAATGAGCTGCAGATCATAATTCCAATAGAAACTCATCATTATGGACTGGGAGTTGGGGTGAGATCATCGTGGAACGGGAGCCAGAGTGAGCGCAATCTCTACCCAATATTTTTTTTTTGAGGCACAAATGTAGCCAGGAGTGACTCATTCAACAGGGTGCCTCAGAGGTGGAGGGTCCTGGATATAAATGGGCAAGGCTGCAGTACAGGAAAACAGTAACCTTGGATCTGCCCTCGTCATCTCCCGGTGAGTTAAAAGAGATCCACTCCTCTGATTCTGCTCTGTGCCTTTGTGGGTCCGTACTGCAGGGCTACTTCAGGTGACTCAGATGACTCTTGCGTCTGTCTGTCTCTATTCCCATACTGCAACTAATAGAACTTTCCTTCTTGCAGGCAGTTTAGCTAGAAGGAGCATGGGATGTGATGAATACATGTGGGTTCTGCTCCCTGTGCTCCCCTAAGAATGGGCAAGGGCAGCTAGAACTGGGGTCTTGGTGTCTACCAGATAAGGGAGCAGAAGGAGGGAGCCGGTAAGTGATGGCTTTCCCCACTCTTCTTTTATTTACTATGTGGTGATATCAGGGTGGGATACCAGGAAGAGAATGAGATTTAGAGAAGTCTGGGTCCAGTTTTCTGGAATGTCTTATTTGCAAATATGTTTTAAAGGGACGAGTCAAAGCATTCATCCATCAACTACTAATTGAGTTTTTACTTATTGCTGAAGATCCCGGACTTAGCATTGGAATTGGGTTCCCACTTTTACGGAACTTACATTCTGCTTGGTAGTGGCATCTCATAAAACACTGGGAAAACAAACGGAACCTCAGTGGGTGATGAAAGGCAGGGTGAGGGCTGAAAAAGAGCAAACAGAGGCAACATTTAGACCTAGTGAGGAGTGGGAAACCTGTTTGCTGTGGTGTGTGACTAAAAGGCAGGGCTATGATAACTTGAATTCAGTGCATGGCTCACAGTTAGCAGCAGCTGGCCAGTGGTAATTTATGAACCCAACTCGGGGTCCTCTGTGTACACAGTCTGTGTCATCTGTAAAGAATAGGGGCTTTGGTTTAGGACGTATTTGTAGTTGAATTCCATGTCTGCATAGACAAAAGATTTTTATTTCCATTTGTAGTGTAATTCTGGAGCGAGCTAAGAATGTTTCAAAGAAAATCAGAATAAGTTCCATGCTTCATAAGACAAATATCTTACAGATCCCTGTCCCTCATCAATACAATTAAGTAAACATCCATACCCATTGACTTTGTGTCAGGCAGTATTCTGGGTCCCTGGGAACAAAGACATAAACTAGAGTCTTGGCCTTCAGGGAGCTTGTGCTCTCTCCCTGTAATAACTTATGACTCTCCCACTATTGGTTTTAATAGAATCATCAGGAGGGATTTATATGCTGACAAGGCTCAGAGAGTTTAGAAAAACAAGTTGCACTCAAGTGTTAACTTTGATGTTTGTTTAGTTTTATAAAATATGTAAGAGGCTTTTCCATTAGTGAATAAGACTTTGAAAAAGCTTTCAGAATCTCATGTCATGAGTAGTTAAATATCACTAAAGGAGAGTCGCAAAGCCTGACAGCTTGGAAGCTTAAGTACTGCATGCGGTTTGGATGCCTGGCCAAAGTGAAGCCCCCATTCCTGTCCTGTTTGAGGCCACACTGGTCCAGCTGATTCATTTCATCTGCAAAAACCCAGACTCCATGGGACTCCAAGTCCACTCAGCAGCTCTCTGTTATTTTTTGGCCTTTGTAAGCAGCATGGCATCCCCTGGCATGCTGGGAAAAGTTAGAGACAAACCTCAGACACAGGACATGTAATAAGGATGGGATGGAGTGCAACTTGGGCAATGGGTTTTCTTCTTGAGACCCAAGTAGGGGCTAATTAAGTATCACAAGCAAAACACACCCAGGAATTACCTTTTAGACACTAGTTGCTATTTGCAGCAAACTGTACAGTGGCATCAGATAAAATACTTGCTTATTGGCTTACCCTAAATTTCGTCCACATAGCCATGCTTTACGCAATCTCCCATCATCCTTTGTCCCTTAGTCTTCAGAAGTATTTCACCTTTCTTTTCTATGTAAGCTTCTCCAGTACACACACACTCACACACACACACACACAAAATTATACTCACACTTAATTAACTTGGGGTTGTTTTCCCCAAATGCATGGGGAAAGCCTCATGATGAAGACATTATTTTATGTTCATCTTTGTCTACCCAGTGTTGTATCTGAAGGAGGGAGAGGTAGGGGCCATGAATATTTTCTAAATTCTTGAGCTTTGATAATGATGGAGGGTAATGACCAGCAGCGGCAACAGGCTTTTGGGATTCATGGGAGCCTTCCTGGAGACAGAATCATGGGAAATCCACACAACTCTTCTGTTTAGAGATGGTGTGCCTGATATGCTTTTTAGGGCCCAAAGAAGTGGAGGAGGAATGAATGATTTGTGCAAGTTCTGTGATACAAATGTAGTGTTGTTTCAGATGTTAAAGGAACATTATGGTGAGGCTAACAAGCCTTTTACAATGGGGGCTTGTAAAGTATTTTACTTGCCTGTTTATTTTTATAATTTGAATGACAGGTACTGTTATTTCACTTTACAGTAGGATCCATTGTTCCTAATTACAAGATCCTTGTGTTGTAGGAGTTGGGGAGTTGACCCTGGAGAGTCTGCAGGACTTGCGATGCATCCGCTTTGAATCTGTTTCCTGTCCATGTCACCCTTTGGGTCACACCCTTTGGTGACAACACAGGCATTGTCTGGAAGGTTAGGCCTGAAAGTATGGAAAATATCTAATGACATTCCATTATGAGTTCACATAATTTTATGTTTGAGACAGGGGCTTGTGTAGCCCATTCTGACTTTAAAATACATGTGTAGGTGAAGATGATTTTTAATTCCTTACCCTCACATTTCTATCTCTTGTGTGCTATGATCACAGGCACGCACACCACAGCTTGTTTATGTGGTGACAGAGATCAAACCCATTGCTTTGAGCATGCTAGGCAAACATTGTCCAATGTCACATGCCAGTTCAAGTTCACCTAATTTTAAGACCCATTGATTCCCGAGTTTAACAAAGAATTTCTTAATGTGCTGTGGACCACCTAACTGGAAGACAGACTATTTTTTTTAAGTAAATGTCAGAAAAAATTTCAGTGTTTGGTGATAGAGAACTTTCCAGAACCCCTTTCCAGTAGAAAATGACTTGTCAACAATCTGCTTCAGGGGCTCAGGCAGAAATCTATGGAAACTAGGTGAACATACAGGGGATGTGAGCCATGGATCAGCAAGTGGACATAGTTGTGTGTGAACATACAATTGAAGACGTTTTATTGTTCTAACTTTAATGCTGTCGAAGCTTTGAGTTGAATTTCTGTTAAATTAGTGGTTCCCTACAAACTATGTTTTCACTTATTAATTGTTCATTTTAACAGAGACAAAGCTGTACATTGGATGAATCTTTCTTTTGAATTACCTAACTAATTATCTCATTTTTAGTTTTGTCCTGTGTGAAATGAACAACACTCCAACTCTTAGATGAGAAATTTCATAAAAAATATGTGTCAAAGCACCACCTATACTTGTACTGGAAGAATATTTGCTGCAATTCTATCCAGTGGCAATTAACTGTGATGAACTCTTAGCCATTCAAGAGGAAATGGTAACTTGAGACATTTTGCAGATGTACAAGGGTTGTATGAGTCACGTTGCTGTGGTTCTGATGAAATACCAAGATTAAAAGCAACTTACAGAAGAAACGTTTTGTTTTGGTTTAGTGTTCCAGAGGACTGCAGTCCATAACAGCAGGCAGGCAAGGCATGGCCTGCAGTCAGGAACATGGCTGATCACATAGGAAGTAGAGAGAGGGTGAAGAGGATGTGTGAGAAAGCCATACACTCTCCAAACCCGCCTCCAGTGACGTACTTCCTCCAGTGATGTACTTCCTATAGTGAAGCTGCATCTCCTAAAGGTTTCAGAACTCTCTCAACAGCCACCATGGGGGAACCAGTGTATAAAACATAAGCCTATGGGGGGCATTTCTCATCTAAACCATCGCCAATTTTTTTTCCGCTGCCCTTGATCAACATTATTTTTTCATTCAGTTTTACTGGAATAATTATTCATACTAGATCCTCTTCCTCAGGATGTGGTAAATTACAGGTACTAGAGCAGAAGGCAGCCCCAGAGGCAGCCAATGATGCTTTCCCAAATGTACAGATTTGTCTAGGAAAACAAGCAAAATAACACTGGACAGGACCAGAATCAAAGACAGGGAAATCTGTAACTGCTATTTACCAAAACCAGAGAATTCAAGGACAGAGTGATACATCCAGTGATGCAGAACCCACTGTAATGGATGATGAGGTTCTCAGACAGACAGACAGAAACTTAGAATCATCCCAGAACCAAGGGCTTCAGGTGGACAGCAACGCTAAACAAGGAACCACATGAAATAAGCAGCAAAAAGGAGGCAGAGAGTTTGCAACAAGGCCCTGTGTTCATCCACAGAATTGTGCCCTGAGTGTGGAAAGTCACAGTAAGTGAGGCCTGGGTAGATGAAGTGGCTCAGCAAGTAAGAGTGTATATGGCTCTTGCAGTGATCCAGAGTGTAATGCTCAGCAGTGACACCAAGTGGCCCACAACCACCTATAGCTCCATCTCCAGTGGATCTGGTGCCCTCTGCTGGCTTTCGTTGGTACCTGAACCCATGTGCATATACACACAGATACACATACATGATTAAAAGTAAATATCTTTTCAAACACAAGGAGTGAACAATAAAGGATCTGATTAGTATGAGAGATGAGGCACAGAAGCAGAGTAAGATGAATGATGGACACTCACAGTTCAAAAATTCACTACAGTGATCATACAGGACTAAATCCCAATGAGAGATTTTTGTATTTCACATCTCTTATTCAAGGAAACTAGAAAACAGAGAAGCTGGTGAGTAAAACTACAAGAGAAAAATAGTAATTATGTACTTCTTTCTTTTTTCTTTATTTTTCATTTTTAAATTTTATTTTTATTTTTTATGAGGAGGCTTTGCTTTCCTAGCATTTTGTTTGAGTTCCCATAGAAACAGACCCCAGGGACAAAGATTCTCAGCCATGTTATATATGGAGAGGTGATGTCAGTAGAATCGAATTTAGCAGAGAAGAAGGAGTAGAAGGTGTTCACACGTTGTCTCTGGATAGTAGTATCCTACTGGAAATTTCTGTAAGGTCAGAGTGACCCCACCAAACATGGAAGGAGATGGGAATACATTTCACTGTTTTTCTTCAGTCACGTGTTGGGTCTGACTACAGTAGGGGATAGATTTCCTGGCACCATTTTACCATCACAGTAGACAGAGAATGAGCCCAAGTTGCACATGATGGCAGCCTCTTCTGCACTAGAGAGACAAATGGGAAGAGAGAAACCCTGCTCTGTCAAGGGTGTTAACAATCCCAGACTTAGGCTCATGGGGTACAAATGGTAGGAAAAGAGAACCCCCATCAAACCTTTGACCCAGACTCCACTGCAAGGCCTTGGTGTGAAGCTTAAAGGAAACCCTCAGAGTATTAAGTAGGATGGCAATGGTCACCTTTAGTACTAGAGGGAGGGGTCAAATGTTAAGTTAATGTTCAATATTAGAAAGGCATTTCCAAGCAGGAAGCAGGAGTCAGCAGTCATATTTCTCTCCCTGGAGAATCACCAGTCTTTGTGTGGGCCAATTTCCTAAATGAAACAGTTCATAGTTCTCTACCTCTCTCCTTAGCTCTGTGAGAGAGAATATAAAATTAAAACTGCAAAATTGGCACACAAGTAAAAGTAAATGTTAGGCGAACGTGATAGCACTACACCACGGAAACTTGGCCGAAGTAAAAGTAAATGTATTTGTTCAGAATAGCAAAGAAAATCACAATAAAAATTTTAATTTAACAAAGCTTACAAATATCACACTTAAAAAGTCAGAAAAACAAAATTCTAATTAGCTGTTGGATAGTCTTCCTTAAAATATTTCTCCCTTTTTTTTTTTTTTTGCTACGTGCTCCTTGATTGCTTCTTCATACACCAGCCATGATTTTGTAATCCCATTTTATATGAAGAATAGAGAGATAATTTAGTCTTCCCTCTACTATGTTGATTAGATTTTTAAAAATCTATTATCACTAGTTTGAAAAGGCTTCCTCAGTTACACTACTGATGATTAGAAGTGTTAAATACATTTTTGGAATTATTGTCAACATTTTCAGAAAACCTTATCAAACTTCTTACATGTATGAGCTATAGAGAGAAGTTTTTGTTTTGCTTTTGAGATGGCTTAGTGCATTTGGAACCTTCTTTCTTTTTCATAGTGATGTATGTTCAAAGTTCAGTCTCCCAAGCTCTGCACTGGATCTCTGCTTTGTTGCTGGGCCTGTGTTCTTCACTTTTGTGGAGAGGTGTTGAAGAGAGAGGAACATTCCTGTAAATTAATATTGGTCCATGGGAACCATAAACAATAATTTGTTCTACATGGAAGTGTTTATGATGCATGCAAATATAAACTATTAAACCAAAATTAAATATATTAACAATACAACTTTCCTTCGGCCAAATTCCAAGAATGCTTACAGTCACACCTAGGTCAGAGGAAATATGGAGGAGAATTTAGAAATCAATTGTAGTTAAAATGTATTGCTTTAGGAAATGCCATCAAGATCCACAACCATATGTAGACTGTTGTGGGATGTTCTGTATGTCAAATGTGTTGCTCTGATTGGTTAAAATAAATAAAGTGCTGATTGGCCAGTAGCCAGGCAGGAAGGATAGGGTAGGCAGGACAAGGAAGAGGAGAAGTCTGGGAACAGGAAGGCTGGGAGGAGACACTGCAAGCCGCTGCCATGAGAAGCAACATGTAAAGACACTGGTAAGCCACAAGCCATGTGACAAAGTATAGATTTACAGAAATGGGTTAATTTAAGATTAAAAAAAAAGGTATATAACAAGCAGCCTGCCATGGCCATACAGTTTGTAAGCAATATAAGTTTCTGTGTGCTTTCTTGGTTGGGTCTGAGCGACTGTGGGACTGGCGGGTAAGAGAAATTTGTCTTGACTATGGGCCAGACAAAAAAAACTCCAACTACAGTAGACTGTAGAGGGAATCCTATGGTGAGGAAACTTGAAGTTTAGAGATCCTTAGCTTTAGAGTCAGCTTACATTTGCCTGCAGCATTGCTTTGGGAAGCTAACATGCAGCATTCCCTATGTACCACACTGTCTGAGAGGTAAGGGTTCCAACTCTCAACCCTAGTGTGCATTGGCTGCATTTTGCTTAGTCCTTTTCTTCCCATTCCTTGGCGGATGCTTCCTTATCCAACCCAGTTCTGCTAGATCAACTCAAAGATCTGAGTGCCTTGTCCTCTGAGAGCTTTGTTACCAGCTATCGCAAGTGTCCTTGTACATAATAAAGCCATGGTAGTTGATGAACAATACCAGACAAACGGCTTCAACATAAGACTCGGCTGCTGTACTTTCTACAACATAGAGTAGTTGAATATTATCCCATTACATACAATGGAAAGATTGTTATTTCAAAATGATAACCCTACCATGTATATAAAAGATATAGTAATGGGGAAATTGGTCTACCATAGCGAGATATGAAGCCACTGACAGAGATTTTTGTCATCAGAGGAACAACTTTACCTTGAACTAGTTAAAGAAAGCATCTTCCTATGGCCTGGTCTAAAAGTGACACTTTCCTCATATTTCTGAGTTTTATTGACCAGCTTTTTCTTCCTTTTTTTCATTTTTCTTTATTAACAAATTTTCTACTCACTCTACATACCATCCACAAATCCCCCCTCTTCCCTCCTCCCACCCCCAGCCCTCCTTCCCAAGCCACCCCGCATCTCCACATCCCCCAAGTCAAGGTCTCCCATGGGGAGTCAGCAGAGCCTGGCACACTGAGCCTAGGCAGGTCCAAGCCCCTTCCCACTGCACCAAGGCTGTGCAAGGTGTCACACCACAGGGACCAGGTTCCAGAAGCCTGCCCATAGACCAGGGATAGATCCTGATCCCCCTGCCTAGGTGCCCCCAAACAGTTCGAGCCAAACACCCATCTTCCTTATCCAGAGGGCCTTTGACCAGATTTTCCAGTGTGTGGAAGTTCTTTGAGGGGAGGTACATTTGATGGTTAAAGCTCTACCTTGTTTATCTTTTTACCTTTTGCACTGGGGAGATCTAGATGGTTTAGCAAGCTATTCAAATAGAATGTCCCAACAGTCAAAAGGATCCTGGTAAGTATCAGAGGCTGCCTGATCTGCCAGCCTCTGACATATGTCAATATCTTTGGAAGCTGAGACTTCTCATGGACTCTATCACCATCAGTAAGATGAATTTTTGTAAAAAGTAGTTTGGGGATTTGAACCTGCTCTGAAGGGGTTTCCACATGGGCAAACTCCATCTTGACTCTGAAGTGAGAGACCCACTTTTACCTGAAAAGAAGCCATTGTGATAATGAGAAATAATAGTTACACACACTAGTGATTTGTATGGAATTATTCTTGAGTTTATTGTTTAATAAAGAATATCCAGAAATATGCATATAAAAATGTCATTGATGTCACAGATGAAAAAGCTACCTACAAGTATTAATGGGACTCATTCACTGCTTTATGTACCCCAGCTTCTCCTGGGACTCCACAAATCCACGTGCATACAGACCCCATTCAATTGGACAGGATTGCATATTAGTTATGAAGTATCTACGGATGGCCTGGGTTATGCAAATAGTTCTCTAATGGACTCAGTATCAGACTCTCTTCTATAGCAGGTAGCTTAGAAGATTTAGTTCAGGGAAGACTTTCCAGAGATTTTTCAGTCATGCTTTCCTGAACAGATTTTCTTTTATAGACACCTGGGCCAGCCTCACTGCACAGAGTCTTCTGAAACACCCCTCTAGTCAGCATTTTCCCATTATAGGAACGGTTAAATTTATCAGGTTTCATCCTCAAAACAGATGTTTGTTTCTGTCAAGACATTGTAAAAAGCATCTGATTTGGCGATCAGAGAAACAAATACTTAGGAGTGACAGATGAGCATCACTTGTTTAAGACTTCCCCAAATCAACCTTTAGTGTTCAGGGTGCTCCTTCACATTAAAGTCAAATCAGTGAGCATGGCAGCAGCCTGTTCCCTCACAAACATGCAAGTGGTTTGGGATGGGAAGATTTTAAAAATAATCTAAGCTCTCAGTTCTTCAGAAAAAAAAAGATGTAGAGAGAAGAGTCTGTTCTTGCAAGAGATTCCCAGGGAGCTGGATCTAGCGCTGGCTTCTTTTGTTTTGTTGAAACAAAGTGTGAGATTCTACTGAGTCCTCCACATGGGAGATTCTGGATGTACTCATGTACTTTGGTTATTTATAGCATGGCGGCCTCCACCTACCTTCCCCCTTATTACCTCTTCACCCCTCCCCCAGACTCATGGTGGCCCTGTATTTAGATCTGATGTGTCATCTTCTATGCCCACAGCAAGGTTGTACCCTGACAAGGGTGGCAAGATGTGTGGTTACTTTACCATATGGAGGAGAGATCCATTGGAGAATTTCTTACCTTTGGGAGATAAGTCTTTGCTTTATATAGGAAACCCAGTTAGCAGGCAGGGCCCTTTTGGTATCATCTTATAGAAATTTTTTATGATATATTAGTGCACATTGCAAAAAATTCAGTTCTATCATTGGCTATCGCTCACTCGGGCGAAGTAGATTCATTTTATTTATATACGTATATTTTTATGCATCAAAATACAGGCTCTTATATTCATATTTTGGTAAAATATAAACTTGAACAACAAAAATTTTAATCCAGATGCATCTTTAATACCTGATTTTGAAAAAGATGAAATAAGTACTTAAGATATATCAGAAAATTACCCCCCCCAAAAAAATCAGTGCCATCATGCATGATATCAGTTCTTATAACAGCAGAATGCATGCTAAACATATTCCACAAATCAGTCACTGCACTGAGTACCAGGGAGGCAGCGATGTGCTAGTGACAGACAAGAAAGCAGTTTAAAGGGCTATGTAACCTCTTCATGCCACTGTCACATCGGACCCCAACTCAGATGACCTGACTCCTGAGGCAAACATTTTAAACAGCAATTCTAACTGCTTATAGCCTCATGCGTGTGAATATAACATTGTTGACTATCATGGCCTACACGCTTGCAGGCAATGTTACCTTCTATACAGTACAGGCAGGTTCTTAGCGTTCATCAGACTGGTCCACATCTTGATTCAAAGATAGTCAGATAGCTGGTCAACTGGCCTCCTGTAGTATTTAAGACTAAGTTTGGTAACCGACTTGTTTTAAAGTGGCCCGTTATCCTCCTTTCTCTTCCATGAGAACTAATTTCTCTTTCCTCCTGACTCTGGAAAGTGTGTTATAGGAATGCAAGGTGCAGAGCTTACCACTGCCAACCTGTAGCATGTGTCTGGGCGTGGTGTGGGATCTGTAAGTGGGGGTGGGGTGTGGTGTGCTGAAGGGCATATTCGGGCACAGTGTGCTTTAGTAGGGACGAGAAAAGGCAGACTGGGAGAACTCTCACTTGTGCTGCTCTGGTCTACATGTCCTCACCACCCCTGCACAAAACAACTTTCAACCTGCTTCTTTCAGATCTAACAACATATTAGCAGTTATAATGGTAGTTCTTTCTTCTCAGAAAGCCTGTGAACTTATATCAAATAAAAGACAACACTATGGCATGGCACCATGGGTTTGTATTTTATTTTCCTCTTTTTTCTTGGGGTGCCATTGGGTGCAGCTGAGCTGTTACAGAGGTGATATCTTTTTTTTTTTGCAGTTAAAAATCACTCATTTTTTTTATGGGGGGAAAGAACAAGACCTGGCATTTGGGGGAAAGATTTTTCTCTAAAAGAAGGAGGAGAAAAATGCAGGGAATAATGAATTCATCAAGTTGAAAATGCACAAGGCAGCGAAGCGCTCAGCCTTCAATACATGGCAAATGGAAAGAGAGCTCCCATTACTGTCGAGATGCATGGACACAGCCCCGCTAATCGCTTGGTCATGCTTGGGAGACACTAAGTCATCACAGGCCCTGACATGGTGAGAACAGGGTGCAGAGGTTTGTTGTGAGAAAAAATTGTTTATTTAACATCCATAACCACCAGTCCTCCCTACTTCAGCCCTCATCCTCAGATAAACAAGCCTTGGTTGGAAAAGGTGTGTGTGTGTGTGTGTGTGTGTGTGTGTGTGTGTGTGTGTGTGTGTATTCTACATTCTACACAATAGAAGATCATAGATAAAGAAGGAATTGTACAATAAGTGACATTTCGAATGAAGGGATTAATTTATATTGCTCATGTTAATTCTTTGTCCCTCATATGTGCATCAGTACCATATTAAATATAAAATAATGGACAATAACGCTAACTGATGATGATGTTTATACGCTAGACCTGTTTTGACTTATTTGTCCATGTTACTTCATTGGCTCCTTGGGGTAGCCCTGGGGTTACTATTCTTACCCCCATTTCACAGAGAAGAAGTGGCCGATCAAGGTCATCTAGGTCAGAATAGTAGAGTCAAGTAGGAAACTGAGTGCAAAGCTGCTGTAGTTGGCTACTTGTCCTTCGTTAGCTTATGGCCTTTGAGAGATGCAAAGGAGCCCAAGGACAGAGTATTCAAAGAGTCAAGGCTAGCCTCTCCTGCCAACATGTGTTTCATTGAGCACTATGTGTTTAGTGTAGAGATAAAGTACATGAACATGAAATTCTCTCCTGGTCGTATTCTTGAGTAACAGAAAGATGCACTGGATTCGGGGATGGGCTTAAAGAAAAATCACTCCTTCTTCTGAAGTTGCTTTCCGTATATACTGCCACACAACCCCTGACCAAGGTGTCTGGCCTTAGTGCCCCCTTGGTGTATAGACAGGGTACAGATGAACAGCATTTAGCTGAGACAGTGGACTGATCAGAGCTTTGTTGTTGTTGTTTTCCAAATAAGGTAAGAATGGATATGCCAGCATAAGAGAAGAAAATTAGTGAAGGAGAGGACTACCTGGGACATTCTAGAAACTACCAAAGATACAAACTATTGGTTCTGTGTTACTGGAGCATCAAATGGAAGATAGTTGAACAGAGACAAGAGAGGTAGCCATGTTTAGTTAACAACCTTGGCTATGGTGGATAATACAACATATGCTATGAGAAATGTGTTTATCTAGAGAAGTGAGGGTGTGCAATAAAATAATGGAAACCTGTGAAGGGATGGGCCATCGAGAGCTTCAGGAGACAGCACAGCCTTGTGGGATGGGTTGGACGGAGCAGGAAGCAGTCCAAACTAGAGACTGGTGCAATGGTGCCTGGATGAGGCATGGATAGATCAGTGCCTTTGAAGCTGGAGGTCTGGTTAACAGTAATATCCCACTGATGGAATAGACAAGGAAAGAGGAGGGAGATGGGGAACGAGGGAATAGGTTTCTGCTTTGATAAAAACAACAGTGATAACATCAGTTGTCAGGACGAGGAGGGTAAAAATGGAATGGGCTTGGAGCTGACAAATACGTTTTGTCAATTCTAGACTATCTGGGAATCTTCTGGGATGCACTAGCTAGAGCTGTATAGAAGCAGACGAATGCACAGAACTCAGTTCAGCAAAGGACCATGTTTGGTCAAGCATCGACAGCAGGCTTGAGGGCATAACTAGTGAATTTTGCTAGGAGTTATCTCTCTCTGCTTACTGCTGAACATAGATGGTATGTGCTAGTGCCCTGTACATTCACACCTGGGCTGGAGGACATAGGATTTAGTAGACCAGCGATGGGGTTATTCAGCATTCTGTGAGAGAAGGGCATCACAACTAGAAACCGAGGCTTTAAATAGGGCAGATCCAAGGAAGGGGAGGAAAGAAAGCTTTATATGGGAAAGGCCTTGGGTTTAGCAAAGTGATGTTTGAAAGACTTGATTGAGAGGCATTTGAGTCAAATACTGCATCCGGGGTTATGGAGTTGTAAAGGCTTTAGAAATTCTTTTAAAATAACTGGCAGTTCAATGAGACATGCAGAGCACCTTGGTGTCTCTCTATTCATGTTCCAGATCTACTCTAGAAAGGCTACCCTCTTAAAGAGAAGGATGGAAATGAGAGGTCCACAGAGGGAGGACCTTGGCTGCCTCCCCTTAGAAGTCAAAATGGCCCACAGTTTCCATAACTGAACACAAGGACACATGACAGAAATGCAACTCCTGTGCTTTGGGGCATGCGCACAGAGCTGACTCCTTTCTGCTTGGTCACTGAGGAGTGTGGTCTCCAGGAGCTCAGCACATAGCACTGGGTGCTGACCTCCTCAGAACTAGAATTGTGGAGACATTGAAACCACACACTGGATCCTCAGAGCTGAACTCATAATACTCCGGAGAATCCTTTTGATTCTGGAAAACTATAGGTTAGTATATTTGGTCAAATTCCAGGTTATTTCTTGAGTGAAAAGAAACAATTTGTATGGGGCTGGAGAGATGACACAGTTGTTATGAGCACTGGCTGCTCTTCCAGAAGACCCAAGTTCAATTCCCAGTGTTCACAGGGTAGCTCACAAATATCTGTAATCCCAGTTCCAGGGGATCTGGTATCCTCTTCTGGACTCTTTGGGGCACCAGAATGTGCATGTTGTATACACTCACATATGCAGGCAAAACAATCATATGCGGAAAATAAAAGCAAATAAGTCTTTTTAGAAAATAGACAACCTGTGCTCTTCGATGGCTTCTGGAACCATCTGTACACTTTGGGCCTGGGCCTGACAAGCTGGTTCTGTAAAGGATGGATTGTAAATATTTCTGGGTTTGCTGTGCATACAACCCCTGTGGCAGATCTGCTCAGTTCTGTACCCCCCCCCCACCCCAACACACACACACAAACAGCCCTAGGCAGTATGAAGGAGTAAATGTGGTTGTGTCCTAATGTACCTTTGTTTTTAAAAGCAGGTAGATGTGTCTAGACAAATACACAGAGGCATGTGAGCACACTTGGTGATAAAAGAAGCCATGGATTTCAATGGGAGCAGGGAATGGTTTATGGGAAGATTTGGAGGAAAGAAAGGGAAAGGAGAAATGTTGTAATTAAATTATAAAGTCAAAGTCAAAAAAAAAAATAGAAAAGGTTGGTAGATGGGCCACAGGTGATCCAGTCAGTGAAGCTCTTTCTGCAGAGTAAGGAACCTAAGCTCCACCTCAGAGCTCACATCCCAAACTAGATGTGGTGTGGCTTGTCCTTGTCTTCCCCATGCTGAGAAGGCAGAGACATGCAGGTCACTGGACTCATTGGTCAGCTAGTTGAGCCTAATAGACAAGCCTTAGGTCCCAGTAAGAGACCCCTTCTCAGAAACAGAACAGAGTGGACGGTGCCTGAAGAAGAAAGACACCCAAAGTGGTTCTGTACGGCACTTCCTGCCAACAAACCCAAACCCAAAGGAAAGTAGGTAGAATTTGGGCCAGGGCTACAACTCCGTGACAGAGTCTTTGATTCAAGACTCTGATCTTCAGCACCTCAAACAGCTCAGACCAGGAGGAGGTGACAGGATGGGAGTCAACCCTTGGATTAAGTAATGCCACCTCTCTGTCTCAGTTTCAACATTTATCCAGTTTGTTAATTATTTCTACAGACTAGACTATGGAGATTACATTTTAAATGATACCTAGAGGAAAGTTAGGTATCCAAACAAACACACAGACACAGACACACACACACACACAGACACACACACACACACACACATACACACACACACACACACACACACACCACACCACACCACCACCACCACAAAAACAAAAGGAGAAGGAGAAGGCCAAGCCAAGAGGTTGAGACTGAATTGATTTTCATCCTTCTTGATTGTTCACGTAAATGGTGCGCTGTACAGAGTGTGAACAGGAGGATGGCTCCATGCACGCCTGTGGCTGCTATAGACTCTAGAGGCCTCATTATCGGACTAATTGAGATAAGAAAAGCAAAAAAGCTCTAATATCATTTATTTTTCCCTCTGGCACTTGGTTTTGTCCAAGCTTGCTCTCTCTTTCCTTATGTAAGCTGTAAGGGAGGAAGCAGACTCATCTGAGTGAAGTCGGCAGCTGATGGGAACAGCAAATGAAACACAAACCTCATTATTGAAAGGTAATGGAAATGGGTCTAATTGGCAGTTCAGTTCCTACAAAAAGAAATTGCTGCAACTTCTTCCCTGCCCCATATTTCTTAAGTGAGAGCTGCCTTTGCACAGTGAGGCCACAATTAAGAGGTGTTTAGGGCTAATGCTACCAAGGATGCCAAGGATATTGCTAGGTAAATGGCAGATGTGTGGAGACACTCATTGTGAAAGTTACAGCTGCTGAAGGGGAGTGTAAGGAAATCGAATTGCCACTTGGATGAGAGAGTCCCTCAAGTCTGTGTCATTTTAGAGTAGCACCTGATGTGGTTTTCTCCAGCTTGGTTTTCTGTGGAACTACAGGGAGACCAGAGTGGAGGTGGAAAGGGCGGTGACCACTTTCATACACACAGAAGCATTTTCTGTACTGGTGTGGTGGGTTATTTTCACATAGAGCTTCAAGTGAGCTATTGGTCAGAGTCACTGTAGTAATGCCTAGTTCTCATATTGCACGTCTCCAGTGACTAACATTTTTTAACTTCATTACATTTATAAAGCATTTTAGCAGTGGTTTTATTAGATGTACCTTTTGTTGAGAAACTTTCTTTGGGGATTTCATGTAGATTTTGAATGCAAGGCAATACATACTTTATGGCTCTTGGGGAGGTGTGAGGCTAACAGGCATCTAGAAGGTTTTCAGATCCATCATGGAAAACTATTCCCTTTGAGATGTGTTGCAGAATGATGCTGGGCAGGGGGAAAATGGCTCAGTAGGTGAAAATATTTCCTGCTCAGGTTGAAACCCTGAGTTCAGATCCCTAGAGTCTGTGTACAAAGCTAGGTGTGGGGATGACAAGATGGTTCAATGGATAAGGGTGCTTGCAGCCAAGCCTGGCCACCCAAATTTGATAACCAGAACATATATGGAAAGAGAGAACCGACCCCTCAAAGTTGTCCTCTGACCTCCACATGTGTGCAGGTACCCAGGGATGGCCCTCACCCAGGTAAATAAATAAATTTTTGTTTGTTTTTGTTTTTTAATGCTAGGTGTAGCTGTTCACAGGCCTATAATCCTAGCACTATAGGGGTATGGAGACAGGTTAAGTGAGAAACGTTGTCTCAAGGTAATATAGTGAAAAGTAGTGAAGAAAGACACTAAATGGCTTCATCTGGCCTCTGTCATATGCATTCACACATCCACATGCACAGTTATACACACACAGACATGACAAAACAGGATAATTTGATGCTGATATTTTTGAGGAATGAACAAGGCTAATATTTTTTGGAATAGAAATTATAAATTACTTTCCTTTAAATTGTGTCTGTGAAGACTCCTATGGGGATATGAAATGAAGTAGCCGATCAACAACAGCCCCAACATAAAAGATCTGTTCTGCTTCCTCAGCTCGCTGCCTCCTTCTTAGCCTTCTTGATTAAGGATGGCTCTTTGCAATCAAATAGATTAGATTCTAGATCTATTTATCTCTAGCCTTTTCCCTTACGGCTTAAAAGCAGAACAGCAGGATATATCGAGTTCTGAACTGAAGCAGATATATTCAGAACTCTATGAGTACCTCTGTAAGGAGCCCTGTGTATTTCCAAAGTGCTTGAGAGTCATTTATCTCTGACTTCCTGGAGACTAGGGCCAGAGTAAAGGAAAGGGCCTTCAAGATCATCTGCCCAATTGGCAGTGCCACTGCATCATGATCAAAGAATTTATGGCTCCAGTTACCTGAGCTCAACTCTTGCACTGGCCTCCAGGGTACTCTGGTTTTCTCCTTTGAAGATTAGCTTGACTAGCACTGCATGGCTTGTCTTCCTTTTGGTCTTTCCTGTTCTAGAACTGTCCTTGATCTGGTGGTCACATGGTTGTGTTAAGCATCAGCCTGGTTGATAAGGGGATCCAACCTCATCTCTAAGTTCCCAGCTGGTGTGTGTATTTATTAAAATTGTCTACCAGGACAGCTGCTCTTAGAGTACTCTAGCCAATATGCTGAAGAATCAATATGATATATATATATGTATATATACACACACACACATATATATATATATATGTATATATACACACATATATATATATATATTAGAATATATGTTGATTAATAGTAACATAAAGTGAGTTGCTAACCAAAACAGCAACAATAGTTGAAGAAGACACTGAATGAGAATTAAATCCCTACGTGCAGTTCCTTTTAAAAAAATACTAATAAATTTCTTTAAGCCATCTGAGAAAATTCTGGGAGAAAATGAGAAACTGTACCCATTGTCCTGCTGCAGGGGTCGGGGGAGAGAGACTTGTGTAGTGCATCCAGGGAAAGTCATTGAAAATGCTAATTCTGTGCCCACTGACTAAAACTTTGAAGGACAGGTCCTTGTCATTGGACTCCTCAAGAAACAGCAGAGCAGAAATAAAAATAGATCATTGACCAAAAATAACCCTTTCCAACTGAGAAGTTTTAAAGGGCTGCAGCCCTTTTTTTTCCTGTTTAAAAAATTATAAACCAAGCTTTTTATTTCTCATTCGGAGAAAGTTGGAGGCAGATATGTGGGTGGTTTATGGTTATAAATCTTGGGAATCTCTGTTGAAGTTAAGTGAAGATGTTTTTATTTCTGCTCACTATCTTATTTTGGAAGAAGAATACCTATGAGACTCAGGCCCATGTAATTGTGATGTTGGTCATTTTAGAGGTTCATGTCTGTTAGTTTCTTTTGAGAGTTTAATGTAGTTGAATGTTACCAACTTTTGTTCTTTAAATGAACAGTCTTGTTAACTGTAATAGAGTTATGATCATCCACTTCCATTTAAATGTTTTTTGGTGTATTTGGTGTATGTATGTGAGTATACATACCTGTGAGTGGGAATGAAAAGACCAGAGGTTGAGCTGGATGTTTTCTTCGATGATGATGATGATGATATAAATTTTAATTTCCTCTCTTAATTTCATACATGAATACATTATATTTAAATAATATACATCCCTCCCCTCAACTCTTCTTGGACACCTTTTCCCCATCTCCAAACTTCATGTCATATTTGTTATCATTATCTTTTGGTAGTTCTTTTTTTCTTCCTTTTCCTTTTCCTCTTCCTCCTCCTCTTCTTCCTTCTCTTATTCCTCATTTTGTTATAACCCACTGAGTCTAATTAGTGCCACAACTATGTACATGACTAGGGTACTGTCCACTGAACCATGGATGACTGCATGACCTCACCACTGAATTAACTAACTCTCCTTCCCCCAGTAGCCTTCAGTCGGTCTTCAGCTACAGCTGGTCCTTGTGAGCCCTGTCCATCTTCATGCTGGATGATGATTAATTTAAGCTTGGGCAGGTTTGTAACAATAACCATGGCTGTTGTGAGTTCCAGTACCTTACGTTTTGAGACAGTGTCTCTCACTGAACCTGGAGTTCACTGGCTGACTAGATCAGCTGGCCAGTGAGCTCCAGGGGTCTTCCTTTCTCTGACTGCCGAGCTGGCATTACACATGCATGCAGCCACCCCCTATCTGGTATTTTACTTTATTTCTGGAGTTATAGCAGAGTGTGTAGCTGAGTGGCAGTGATATAATGTCTGGATAGGGATGATTCAGCAATAGACTATCATAATAAGGATGGACATAACAGCCCCTAAAAATCAAGACTAGCATTAGAGTGCAAGTTCAGTTTGGAATTTAATCACTCATCCTTTTATTCTTTAGCATGCAATCATTGACCCAGCTGTGCTCTGAATGCTGGGGCACAGCCATGAAAGTTCTTGGCTACACACAGCTTACAGTCTCTTTTAACAATGATTCAATAAGAATAATGAAATGTATATCTTAGTGAGAAAGAAAAGAACAGAGAAAGAAAAGAACAGAACAAAAGGGATGGAGTGATTGGAGTTGTAGGTTTACATTAGGAGAGGTCCTACTTGGAAAATGACCCAAAGAAGTTACATTTTATTTTGTTGGGGGTTTGAGGCGATAGAAATAGGGTTGGAAATGGCACTGGAATAATCTTTGTAGAGGAGAGAGCAGGGAGGGCTGATGTTGGCAGAGACACAGGGTATGTGGGCTCCTTCAGTTGGTGTCATGGCCACGCCTTTTACTCTGACTGGGATTAAACCATTTATAGGATTTCAGGACGAGGCATCACGTGGTGGCGTGCTTTGGAAGGATCATTCCCACAGCTGTTGGAGAGCAGATTGAAGAAGAAGGCCTGGGATAGGCCATGGGGAGGCTAATGCTTTTTTCCATGGAAGAGAGAATGGCTTGGTCTGTAGGAATAAACAGAGCTGAGAGAAGTGATTAGATTCTGTTTGTACTCGAAAAGTTGTGCAAACAGGATTTAGTGATGGTTTTGATGTGACAGAGAGGGAGAAAATCTTGAAATCAGAGACTCCTAGCCTACCATTTTAAAACTGGTCCCTGTCGATGAGGGGCTGGACAGGTGGAGCAGTCAGCCACAAGCAAGGACTTGTGCTAAATCATTGGCGCCCGTGTGAAAAACCACGTGTACACCTGGGAGTCTAACATTGGAGACAGAGACACAGGACGATCCTTGGGACTTGATGGCCATCCAGTCTAGCTGATCTGTTGATCTCCAGGTGGGCAAGAGACTTTGTCTCAAAAGATAAAATAGAAAGTGACTGAGGAAGACATCTGAGGTTGATTTCTAGCCAATGCATGTATTCACACTTGCGTGCACATCTCCACAGACATACACATTCACTAATATGTACATGTACTTTAGTATCAATTAACAAATATAACACATCAATCAGAACACTGGAGAAATATGTACCTGTACTGTGCTCCCAAGATTAAACAACTTTTATTTGAATTATTCTAAGTGAATATAGGCAGTAGGGATTATATCTCATTTTTCATACTATGTGGGAGAGATCTAGTGCTGTTCTCTGAGCAAGCTTACCCAGTGAATGGGAGATGAAGCCCTGGAACTCAGGTTTCCTGCAAGCTTAGCATCTTACTAGCCATCCTCCTGGGTCAACACTGGGGTTGTGCTTATACCATCTCAGCATCTCGGTCCTCTGAGGAGCTGAGTCACTATGAAGCATTTCTGATGATGTTATTGGGTGTCACTGTGTCATGGGAGGTGCGTATGAGAAGATGGAGCTGCTGACCTGCAGGGACGTTCATTTGCCCTTGGCATGCTTTTGTCTTGGTAACTAGTGTACATTTCACTCGGTTTAGGCTACTTCACTTTCATCCTGTGACTGGGGTGATTTGCTGGTAGTTGTTTGTGGCTTCAGGACACCTTGAATCTTTGGAATAAAGCAAGATTAATTAATGCAACCAATGGTTGTCACCATGACTTCAAACTCCAGTTGCTAACCAATCAACCCAACATCCCAGTCACTACTCTTTAATGAATATGGGCAACACTTGATAATGAGTTAACACATCAAGTTCTTTGGCATGCTTAGAAAGGCTGTCTTACCACTTGACCTGGAAGCTGGATTTGGGGCCAAAGAGAGACTGGCAACTTCTATTCATGGAAAGTTTTATATGTATATATATCCCTACACAAAACAAAGCCCTACATATTTAGTTCATCACATGTAATAGCATCGAAACACCTTAACCTCAAAATCATTAGTCTTAAATATCTCAATCAATATGGATTCTCTCAGAAATCAATTTGCAGCTACAAATATGATTGTTTAATAATTCACAAGCCGTGGGCCTCCAGGCTAGAGAAGATTAGTATAGCAGAAGGTACAGAGGTGGTTTTTCACCTCAGATAAGATTTCAATTAAAAGAGGACAGCGTCTGTGAAATGTACTTTCACAATGGCTACGTCCGTCTTTGATGTCTGTATATATTTTGAGGTGTATGTCCTACTGGGGAGAGATCAATTCAGTTGTGTTTCATTGTTCATCCTCAGATTAGAGTTATTTAGCTATCTTCCTGAAGTATCATAAATATTTTATTAAGACGAATCATCACAAATTTTGGTTTTACTTACTAGATTAAAAACAATAATTTTAAATGCCTAATGGCTGGTACTGCCTCACACTAACACTGCTTGCTACAGAATTGGGGAGGAAGGACACATGACACTTGAGAGGTATCTGGTAAATGTTTCTTGGCTTTCCTGTTTGGTATGAGAGAAAGTAAAGTTTATTTGGTAACCTTTGCATGCAGGGGCCCTTGACCAATGGTGTCTGTTTGGGTGACACAAATGAGCACGACCTGTGATTCTACCTCACATGCAACTTTCACAACAGACTGTTGATTGTACATATACTTTATTTAGACCCAGCTTCCTGCCCACTTTCCATCCCGCCATTACATAATGTGGGAATAGTATTTACCAGTGGTCTTTCCAGGTCACACTCTGATTCTTCCTTCCCTGTCTAGTCTCCACCAACTTCTCCAGCCCATGAATCTCCATAAACCTCTGTGAGGAAAGAGCTACCCCCACCCCCACAGCAGTTTCTCAGCCTCTGACTGAAATGTTCTACATGATTTCATAACGGAATAGATAACTGTTGGAATGGGGGTTGCCAGGGTCACTACTGTACACCCTGGAGGATGTCCTGTCACCTGAATGACTTGGTTCTGCCCCCACCCTGGGCCACACCCCCATGTAGGGCTGGATGACCTTTCTGTCTATTTGCATAATCTTCCTTCCTTAGATTTATTCTCTGTGCCTGGGTCAGAAAATGGGGCTCATTAATAAACATTTATTGAGCACCAACAGGGTATTATGTTCCAGACATAGTCCCTTCCCTGTAGGGTTGGAATCCACAATTTTGGCTCCCAGCAGTCACCTCTGCCCCGATTTTGAGAAGGGCAAGTTATCCAAGCAATTGAAAAAGGACATTCAAATATTTGTGTGCTTCAAAGGGAGATAGTCCTTCATCTAAAATGTCCTTCTAGATGATCAGAACTTCTAAATATTCCATTTGCCTCCTAAAGCGGAGTGAACTCCGAGTTTCTGGATTCAGATAAGCCAGGATAAGGTTAAAATATTAACATTCTCTGATAATAATTAGATTCTCGGGTTAAACATCTGTGCAGTTAGGTATGAGGCCTGGAAAGGAGGGGAAAAAAAAACCTCATAAAAGAGGAGAATGTTGTCAAGGTCATTGGCATATAATTTTTTAAAGTCATTTGGGCTAGGTAGCCATTGTGCTAAAAATCCGATCAGTAGGCAAAGTTGAAACCGGCACAAGGCTGTTGGGATGTGTGAAGCTTTTTACTGAAGCATGATAAATAATTGAAAATGCCTTCAGCAAATTCCTGCCTTAATGGGAAAATACTTTGTCATGCAGTTTTTCAATTAGTACCCACTAATTCAAATTGGTTTATCATTGAGCCAACTGCACATTAGATTTTTAGTGATGCATTTTTCTCATCTTCGTTTTTGTTTGTGGATTTTTCAGTTGGTAGTAAAACTTGGATGGCTCCTCTAGCATGTCTCCTGGTAGTTCTCTGCATTTTTTAAACCATTGATAAACACCTGAAAGATTATAAGGAGATAACCATGACAGGCTCCCAGTGAACCTGACCCTGGAGCAGAGGGTTAGGTGAGAGGCTAGGACAGTCAAAGTCTGGGGAGAAGTAGTGATCTTCCCTTGTACCTCAGCTTCCCTTCAGACTCAAGCCTGTCCACACACGTGGGCTTTGAAAGGTGCACATATCTCAGATGTAAGATCTTGTTTGCAGATTTCTATAGAAGGCTTAATAGTTAAAAATGAGGCTCCTAAAACACCAGCAGTCAATCAATTAGGTATTTATTAAGAGCTGAAGGTGAACTCGTTGTTGGATTAGATCAATTGTTGCAGTCAGTAGAAAATAAAAGCAATTTATCTCTGTATGCTCCCCCATTTGATGGAGGGGAAAGCAGCCCCAAAATAAGTAATGTGGACACAAGGAGGAGCTTCTCAGCCTTCATCCATTCAGTGCTTAGTGAGCACCTCGGCATAGAGGCCACTGATAGGGCAGTTTTCCTTTAATATTACTGCCTCCCCCACTATTTAAATATAACTTCTATAAGACTATTGATGATACATCTCTCCTGTGTTTTCATAGCTCAGTGTAACAACTGGTGCTCAGTAGACATCGAATGAAAAAATGCATGAATATATGAATGATAAAGTAATGTTCTTCAGATTACCCAAGCAAAGGGACAGAATGTAGGAGACCTGAAGGTCCAGCAGGAACTAGTGTAGGAAGAGGGAAGAGAGGAAGGAGAGAGAAAAATCTTGCTGGGTAAGGCATGGGATGTAAGACCTATATTAGCATGCCCCAAGGTGGAATGTATAGGCATAAATCTAACAAGACCTAGGCAATCTGTATGAGCAAAACTGCACAACTCATGAAAGAAATCAAAGAACTAAAGAAACAGATCATTACTCCATATTGATGGGTAGGAATTCTCAATATCAACAGGATGTTGGTTCTTCCAAACCTTATCCACAGACTCAATGCATCACCCATCAGAATCTCAGAAAGTTACTCTGTGGTATTGACAAACCAATTCTTAAATGGAGGTAGAGCTGCAGAAGACTTAGGATAGTCAATTCTGTATTGAAGGCGAAGAGCAGAGTTGGGGGACTGACAGCAGACTTAACTGGAAGTGCATGGCAATCACAGCAGTATTGGGAAAAGGATAGATTCAGAGAATGATAAAGTGGAGTAGAGGGTCTGGAAATCCAGTAAAATGTCAATTGATCCCCCAAAAAGAGAAACAAAGGGAATCTAAAGGAGAACAAAGTGTTCCTAAATGAGGCTGGGTCAACAGGTGTCCACAAACAGTGACCAAATCCTACTGAAATCTGATATTCTTCACAAATATGAACTCAAATGTTTCACGCAACTAAATGTAAGAGGCACAAGTACCCAGTCTCTGGAAGACACCATGAGAGAAAATGGCACTGACCTCTACTGTGGCAATGAATTTGGGATGATACCAAAAGTACAATTAGTAAATGAAGGACATATGTGATAACACCAATAAAACTTTAAAAAATACTTGGGGAGGACAGTCTTCTGCAAGAGAAAATGAGAAAACAGCTCACACACTGTGGGAAATGGTTTGCAAGCAATGTAGCTGATGAAGGGCTGTGAGGCAAGTGGTACAAAGATCTTCAAAAACCAATAATCCAATTCAAAGATCTACAAAAGATCCTAACAGACACCACTAAAGAGGGTTGGCAGATAGCAGATAAGTGCATGTAAAGACACTCCACGTCCCCTATAGTTGGAGAATTTCAGATTAAAGCAACAGTGGTCAGAACGGAACAAAAGATCTTGCTTAGGAAAGTATATTAAGTCCTGTTGAGATGGGTGGGCACACAGGAGTGCTGAGCTCTGTGGCCTGAAACACAAGGAGGGTCAGACAGAAAGTGATCGGAGAGCCTATGGGCTGAGAGTTTTGTTCTTCTCACTTCAGAATGCAGTGTTTGTGCTTTTAAAAGCAACTGTGCTGTGTGTGCTTGATTGGTGTTGGCAACTGAGGGCTATTTGTGTGGTGTTCCACAACATGGTGGTCTTTACAACAGACAATTTAGAGGAAAAGGTGGGTCTAGCTTTACTCTCAGCAGAAGTAAACTGAGGTTCCCTGGATTCTAGAGGTGAGCACTGTGGGGGAGTGAAGGTCTGGGAAAAGAACCCTATGAGGCAGCACTCTGTCCAAGTCATGTGTGAGCCTGTATCTACTTAGGGCTTCCACCTTCAATGACTAGTTTCTGCTCTGTTGACTATGACTCCTGGAGATGAAGTAGAATTTGAGAGTGAAAGAAGAGTAATGAGTGTGTCAACAAGAGAAAGACCCCCCCCAGACATAACACACACACACACACACACACACACACACACACACACACACACAGCACTAGAGCTAAGGTATGTGAGAAGCCCGGACCACTCTTGGGGACAGAATGAGTAGATGCAATTTGTTAGTGCTTTGTCCTCCAACCAATTTCTTTCCTTTCAAATAGAAGTCATGTCATTACTTCATTACTTTGGCTGTGGGCTACACACTACAGTGTCCACATTGTCTGAAGCTCCTAGGAAATGCAGACTTCCAGTTTCTACCCCAGACTGACTGGATCTAAATCTGTGTTGTAACAGCGTCTTCAAAAACTTTGTTAGCATATTGAACTTTGAGAAGAATGACCTAGAAGGTCAGTTTCTAATTTCGAATTCTTAGATTGGAATGAAGCCCTAGAGTATAACTAGAACGAGAGCCATCTCTCAGTGCCCTGGACCCAGCATCTTATCCCACTCGCAGTACCTGCTAGCATCCCAGGGTACTGTGTGCATACCTACACATTTATATTGTTTAAAAGAGTGGCTCCCTGCAGGCCTAGGAGTGTATCTGATTGAGTAATCAGTCACTGAGAGATGGATTCAGGCCATAGGAAGGCTTACAACAAGTCAAGCGGGGAATTGGGGTTCTATACATAGAGGATTTAGAAGTGGGATATGATCCAAAAGAAGTACCCTCCCTGGCCCTGTAGACATCTCATACACTGAAATACGGCTGAAGGCATTGACTAAGGTGTAGAGTGCAGGTTAAGACCTCTTCTTGTCCTCATGTGATGGTCTTGCTAGTTGAATGTGTCTCTGAGTATGAGATTATCCTGGCAATGACATTCTATCTAGGGTTTCTCCAGCCAAGGCAGCAATAAAAACTGGAAATTTCGAGTTGAAAGTTCATCTCTAGGGGCTGAAAATCATAAATCTGCTGGAAAGTAGCCATCATCATAGAATGCCTTTGGGGTTGACAGCTCAAATTGAGGTCTGAATTTCATGTCATTTGCATTGTTTAGAGAAAAAAATGTGTCTCTGGGATTCTAGGGGTAACATTAACCCTTGGCAAAGAGAAACTATCAATGAGGGGGAAAGACAGAGCCACGTAAGTGTCTTCTAAGTTACCTAGTGCTTGACATGCCCATAATACATTTGGCTCACATTTCCGTGGTTAATCAAGAACTAGCTCCCCAAAGATATTTTGTACCTTCTTTCAAAATCTGACTCTTCATCAAATGGAATTTCTCAGAAAAAAATAATGAAATGTGATTAGTGCAAATGTCTCTGAAATTTATTGTACTATTAAAATCCTATTGGGCCTTTGTTTATGAAATGTATTTTTCTGTATTTGAGGTTTAGGAAGGCATGATAATGAGGCTGTGAAGATTCATGGCCTCTTTTCTATGGCTTAATTTAGGCTCTATATCAAATATGTAAAATAACATTATATCTTCCCACCACCTCTGTGTATCATACATTTTATTATTATTTCCCTGCCAGAGAATTTTTTCCCCTTCTTTTCTCCTTTTATAAATACAGAACTACCAACAGTAGGGAAATTTTTCATATAGACAGCTATTATCTGAACCAGAATGAAGAGCAAGTTTGGATGATAAGTTTTCCTTCCAGGTCTGCCTCTAGGGTCAAGTAGACACAGGCTTATGTCACCACCCTCTGTCCTCTACACACATCCTCTTTTAGCAAGTGCATACTCCACTCTCTACTGCCATTGTCTAAACTCTTTATTGCCTGTGAGCATCTCAGCAGAGTTGTCCATGGGGTACAGATAGACATGAGCAGGCTAGACACACACTTTGAAGAGGGTGATGGGATTGGAAGTATATCAATGGCTTCAGAAGGCAAAGTTCTTTGATGAGTCTTTTCAGGTAAGACTTCCTTTATCTTTCCATGAGTAAGTCTCAGATTTGTTCCACAATTTCCTTGCTCTTGGCCTGTATTATGGTACAGATTTTACATAATTCCAGAAGATAAAGGCCAAAGACCTACACAGTGACAAGAAGTCCTGTCTGACCCTCACCATGTCTCATAGCTTGTCTCTCTCTGGTGTCTCCAGCCCCATAAGGACACCCTGTTATCCTCTCTTGGATCCTTATGTTTATCTGGCTTCTGTTTAACATGTTTCTGCATGCCTATGGTTGTACTTAGAAATCACCAAGACTTGTTTTGTCTGATTAGTATGTTGTCTTCTTTAAGATAGTACCTTCAACTTTTTACCCTCTGGTAGGCCTGCCTGACTTTCCTGTCTCATGCCAACCGTTTGATTGAATACTTTCGGATCACTTGCTTTTATGATATAGTTTTGAATAATGTCCCTCTTTCCCATGGAACAGATTCTCTGAGGCTGAGACTGTGTTCTCCCAGCATACACTGCAGAGTCCTGCACAGAGAAAGCCTTACACACACACACACACACACACACACACACACACACACACACACACACACACATATCCTGTGGGGCAGTAGTTCTCAACCTTTCTAATGCTGTGACCCTCTAATACAGTTCTTCATGTTGTGGGACCATCCATACAATTATTTTTATTGCTACTTCAACTCCCAAAAGGGGTGAAGCCCACAGTTCCATCTCCTCTCAGGGCAGCCTGCATAGTTAATATTTGCCACAGTGTCATTAAAAGGCTGTACAGGTCAGAGGCTTATTTGTAAAAACTTTATTTGGAGATAATGAAGGGGGAGAGAGAGGACCCCACTCTCCAGTTTTGCAAGAGGGAGCCAACTAGTGCTGTAGTGGGGAGATAGTTAGATGCTTTCAAGTCCTTGGTGGACCCAACAAAGATGGCATAAGTGTGTTGGGAAGTAGGGCTGATTAGTGAGCACCAGTTACCTTGAGTACAGTTCTGGGTGGCAAAACCACTACCCCTCTCTCCACCCTTCCATTTCAGACAAGATTATAATTCTCTAAACCAATGATGGTGTATCGCCTCAGAAGCCAACTGTCTTGTCTCTGTACTCCACTCTGGACACTTCCTGCTGCCTAGTGCCTGTGGCCTTGACTGTCATTTGACAGACCCAGCTTTCCTCTATATAGACAAATCACATGTATGTGGTGCCTTCCTGTGTGCAAAGTGTTGTAAGGGCAGTGCCTCATTAAATTTTCTAGAAAGTCAGTGATTTCAATTTCATTTTCTCTCCTTTCACAAAACAGCTGTGAGCCATTATGGAAAGTGCCCAGGGTCTTGTGGCTTACACATGGCATATGTGGGTCTTAAACCCAGGTGTTTTGGTTCGTAAGCTGCAACATCAGAAGCCACTGT
The DNA here is from genome assembly GCF_903995425.1 of Onychomys torridus. Taxonomy (NCBI): domain Eukaryota; kingdom Metazoa; phylum Chordata; class Mammalia; order Rodentia; family Cricetidae; genus Onychomys; species Onychomys torridus. The sequence continues at coordinate 7,847,446 of NC_050453.1, read as the reverse complement.
CCACTTGTATAAAGAGGGATGCTAGACATTGGTCTTCTTTTGCTCACACCAGCATTGGCCTCAAACTCACCATGCAGCTGAGGGAAAATTTTGAGTTTCTGATCCTCTTTCCTCCACTCAACAACAGCTGGGCTCACAAGCATTACCTCCGTGCCTGAATTGCATGGCACAGGACATTAAACCCAAGGTTCCATACATGCTCTACCAACTGAACTCATCAGCCTTGTAGTGGTTACTTTTGTGTCACTGTGACTACATACTAGATGGAGACATCTTGATTTGGAGCCTGTCCTGGACTAGCTCTGTAGACCAGGCTGGCCTTGAACTCACAGAGATCCACTGCCTCTGCCTCCTGAGTGCTGGGATTACAGGCATGTGCCACCACCGCTTGGCTAGATGGAGACATCTTAAGGGGGGTGAAGGTTCATTTGCTTCAGAGGTCAGGGGATACAGTTCCTCGTGGCAGAGGCAATGTGGTACAGTAGCTTGTTCAGTAGCGGTGGCAACTCCCCAAAGTGGCTTCTCTTATGGTACCATCCAGGGAGCAGAAAGGGAACCAGAAGCAGGCTGGGATAGAACACTATAGAGCCCATAGAGACACCCTTGCTCTAGCCATGCTTTCCTCCCCAAAAGTTCCAGAACCTCCTGAAACAGTACTGTTAATGAAATGGCCACACATGGGAGCCTCTCATGGTTACTTTACATCCAAACCATGGCCAAGTCTTTCTACTCCTTTGTGTGAGAATTAGAAGAAAGCTTTAAAAATTAGACCTTCTGTTAGAGTTGAGAGAAAGGGGGAAGGGATTTTGTCTGGTTTATATAAATTACCCAGCTATTATTCAGGAACCATCATCAAAAATTTTCTTAGGCAAAATAATTGCAATAGTGATCTTCTCACTAGATCCCTACTCGGTAATTCTTTTAAAGTGAATAATCTGTAGTAAAGATTATGCCTCAATTTATTTTGTGTGCCTGTGTACGTGTACGTGTGCGTGTGCGTGTGCATGTGTGTGTGTGTGTGTGTGTGTGTGTGTGTGTGTGTGTTTTCTCTTTTAGCCAAATGGTTTTCAATAGCAATTACTGAAGTGTCAATGACCTTCTCATTCAATGGAATTAAAAAACTTAAATGAAGTTTTACTAGTATCAGTCTTTGCTGTCATACAGGTAATTGAGAAGAAGATGTATGCTACAACAATGCCACCTATGGTTAGTTGCTTTTCTTTGAAGCAAGGTAGAATTTGGTTTCAACAAAGAGCAGCCTAAAATAAAGTCTGGCAAGTGTGTTAGCACCCCCTTTTCCAGTTGTACAAAGAACTAAACAAATAGGAAGGTAGAGGATTCCCCTTGTAACTACTTGTGGAAAGCCAATACCCAATTTTAAAAACAGTTCGTCACAGGAGATAATAGATGTATTAGGTGTTTTCTGAGAGTTCACAGCTTCCTCTCGTTTTCTGTATTGTGTCCTTTGATTTTTTTCTTTCTTTCTTTTACTTAGATTAAATTTTCAGTCTTTTCCTTCATGGCTTACTTTTTAGTTATTATAAGAATACTATTCCTTTGATGAGTGGAAAGTCATACAAATATTCATTAGTATTGTCTGGGTTTTTGAAGTTTGTTCTTTACAGCTTCCTGGGAGGCCTTAATTTGTTGTTGTGTGGAGAGTTGGGAGGGGATTCTTTATGATTATTCAACTGTCCAAGAGCCATTTACTGAAGAGTTCATTTTTTCCTCACAGCTATGGGATTTCTTTTGTAGATATACAGTTTCCATCTGGTATAGTCCTGATGCTAGAGCCCTCTGTGGTTCTATTGATCCAGCAGTCTCTCAGTGGATAATAACATTGTGTCAAACAATAGCTTTATGGTATATTTTCATTTCTGATATCAGCAGGATAACCAACAAATAAAAGCAATTCATTCATATGGAGGAGTGCAGGAGTGCTGTGTCATCCATGATGATGGCAACCAGTGACCCAGGGGTGTGCTATCTAGTGAGAAAGCAAGAACACTAGAGGGGAGCACAGACAGTTGAATTCAGGTTGTCTAAGGGAACAGAACTGACTGACTGACTGACTGACTGATGATTGTAGTAGGTATGTATGTTTGTGTGTCTATATTAGAAGGGGATTCATTAGTATGGCTTACAGACTATGGTCCAAGTAGTCCAGCAATGCTGTCCCTCAAAGGAAAGACCAAGAATCAGTAGTTGTTCAGTCCATGAGACTGGATGCCTCAAAGGTTTCAATCTGGTGCTAGAGTCCTAGAAAATTCCTAGAGAGCTGCTGGTCTTCCATCCCTATTGGAATCCCAAAGGAGTAGGTTCTAATACCAGTGAAGGAACGCCTCAGGAGCAGGATAGATGAACTCAACAGCGAGAGTGAGGGCAAGCAGGCAGAGATCAAAAGCTTCTTTTCCCATGTCCTTTTATGTGAGCTGCCATCAGAAGGTATGACCCAGGTTAAGGGTGGTTCCTCCAACTTAAATGGTCAGCTGTACTCAGCTGCCTGGGTTTTAGTTGATTACAGATACAGCCAAGTTGCCAACTCACAACTGTAGAGTGCTATCTTTCAGTAATAATAATAAAAAAATACCCAGTGTATTTTAAGAGTGGATTTGTGTGATAAAACTACTAAGGAAATCAAAGACTAGTACTTGCATATTAAAGGGGGCGTTCACTTCAGAGGAATGCGCTGGATACGAGTCCAGATGCCCTGCAGTAAGCCTTGCTTACATTGGGAACACAGGAAAACTCCTTTTTTTTTTTTTTTTTGGTTTTTCGAGACCGGGTTTCTCTGTGTAGCTTTTCGCCTTTCCTGGAACTCACTTTTGAGACCAGGTTGGCCTCAAACTCACAGAGATCTGCCTGCCTCTGCCTCCTGAGTGCTGGGATTAAAGGCATGTGCCACCACCGCCTGGCTAGGAAAACTCTTTGAATTCTTACATTTCATATAGAACTTATGTGATGTATAGTTACTCTTCAGTTTTACTATGGCAAAAAGAAAGTACACTGTCCACATATATGTGTTATAAAAATTTTATAATAGAAAATGCAAGAAGGTCCTGGAATATATTCTTTTCTATGCACTGAATACTTCTTGAATGTTCTCTTTCTAATTTAAGTTGGCCCATATCCCCATCCGTGTGCTTATGTAATGTTAAGGCAAACTGATAAAATATAATAAAGCTGAAATCCTGACTGCAGGAGTGACTAGTGATAAGGATGTGACAACTTACTTAAATATTCTTGGCTTCAATCTAATCTGTAAAGTAAGGCTATCCCTCAGGAATATTTTGTGAGGATTAACATGTAGCAGGCTCTTATACAGGGTACATTGCCCATTTTATAATCACTTCACTTACCAGGAACTCTAAGCTTGTGTATAAATACAGTTCTATGTATTCATTACTTTTCCTGTTGCTGTGGCCGAGTACTTGAAAGAAGCAACCTGGAGGTGGGTTTCTTTTCCCTAAGGCTGGGAAAAGATGCCATCTATCATGGAGTAGAAGTCCTGATGTTAGCAGCGTGATAGAGCTGGCTACATTGTGTCTGTAGTCAGGAAGCAGAGAGCTGACCAGGAGAGCCAGACTCCACAACTTCAAACTGATCTCCTGTGACCCATGGTCCTCCAGCAAACTCCCATCTCCTAAAAAAAGTCCAAAATAGTGCTACCAGCGGGGGACTAGTTCATAGCCACGAGCCATGGGGGACATTTCACATCCCAACCCCAATGGGCCCGATGTGTATACAACTTTTAATTTTGTTCTTGAAAATGTATGGCTCACATGTATCCTGGTTAGTTATGACCAGCCTATAGCCATCTGAGAGATGAGTTGTTTAAATTCGTCTGGGAGCATGTAGGTGAGGGACTATCTTGACTGCTAGTTGATAAGGGAGAGACTGTGGGTGACACCATCCAAAGGTCGGTGGTCCTGGGTTATAAGAAAGCTGAGTATAAGACTTGGAGAGAGGCAGCAAGCTGGAAGCAGCCTCCATGCTTCCTGTTACACTCTCTTACTAGTGAAGGGATTTTGCCAGTTAGAGGCAATGTTGTGTGCAATAGCAAGCAAGCTTGTCTTTGAGTTCCCACTCAAGTTTTTGCCCTCGCTTCCCTTAACAATGGACTGTAATGTAAGCATAAGCCAAATAAGGATGGACCGTGATGTAAGCATAGCCAAATAAGTCCTCTTCTCCACAACGTTGCTTTTAGACAGAGTAGCAAAGATGAAACTAGGGAAAAAAAGGCTTCTTAAAATCATTTTAAATTTCATGGTTTTTTAAAAACTGGTTTCTTGGAAGAAACAAATTTAAGATTATAATTTTAGTAAGCAAATTTGCACCTTGTAATTGATAAATAACAGTTTGTTCATTAAATTGATAATGACTCCTGATATATAATCTTCTCAGTACTTCAGAGGGTTAAAGTTTTGTGAAGAGTAGATAACCAGGCATGAGCAGGAAAGCTGTAGAGGGAATGGGGAGCACTCTTGTTCTCATTGTTTGGATTTTGGTGTAGGAAGAAAAAGGAAAGAAGAAAAGAAGGAGGTTGGAAAAAGAAAGGAAGATGGGGCCAAAATAAGAATAAAATAAGTTTTAGTTTCATCTTAATGTTTCTGTGGAGAAGATAAAATTGAATTGAAATTGGGTATAGAGACAACTGAGGATGTGGTTGCTAGTTCATGTAGAATATTCTAGAAAGGCCAAGGGAAGTGAGACTGTAGGTGGGTGTCTGGGACAGGAAGCTTCCCAGGAGGCTATCCAGGTTGGTGACGAGCTGCTATGGACTTGGGTGGCTGAGGTACTGGCAATAGGCTACATGTCCTTGTGAGAATGAGTTTTCAGGACCGAGCGTCCAGAAGATTGTGTTGTGCTCTACTGGACATGTCAGGATTAGGACCTTCACTAGAAGATACAAATGTTATCAGACTGCTTTCAGCGGAGGGATGATGCTATTTGGCATACTTTTTAAAAGTCACTCTTTAAAAATGGATTGGAGCAGACATATTACAAAGGGAGAGATAGATATGACTAATAAGCGTATGAAACATGTCAACATCATCAGTTATCAAGAAAAGGTGAATTAAACTACAGTAAGGGAGAATTTCATACAGAAATACTAAACTGGAAAGAAACATTAATGAAAAAATTCCTGCTGACGGTAACCAAATGTATAATAATGGAACATGAGCTGAAATTAAATCTAGTGTGCATATGTGTGTGTGTGTGTGTGTGTGTGTGTGTGTGTGTGATGATCACACAAATATTTGAAAAGCAGTTAGTTTATATGAAATCAAAATTTCTACCCTATCACCTAACAATTCTACTCATATATTTGCCCATGAAAGCATTGGTACATTAAAACGTGAACAAAGTGTTCATAGCATATTTACTGATATAAATAAACCTATGCAATAATCTTAAGTGCTCATTAGCAACTACTGAGCAAACTATGGCATATTGATAGAATGGAACGCAGTAGAATGTTCTAAGCTACCTTCATTGACACTGATGAGTACCATAAATGTTTTATGGAAAAGGAAACCAGATATTACCTCTACCCCCCTCAAAACAACAACAATAAACAAACAAACAAACAAAACAAAAACATTGTATTCTCATTCTTATAAATTTCTAGAATAGACAAAGGAAGCTTTGATAATTGAAACTGATATTTTCCTCTGTCAGGAGATTGAGTAGACCATGTCATAAGGCAACTTCTAGAGCAGTGCCTCTCGACCATCCTGATGCTGTGACCCTTTAATACAGTTCTTCATGTTGGGGTGACTTCCAACCATAACATTATTTTTGTCGCTACTATAATTTTGCTACTGTTAAGAATTGTAAATATCTGTGTTTTCCGATGGTCTTAGGGTGATCCCTACAAAAGGGTCATTGGACCCCCAAAGAGGTTGTGCCTCACATGTGGACAACCATTGTTCTAGAATGATAATAATGTCCTCTACTTGACTGTGGTGGTTTTAAGAATTATAAATTTGTTGCCAGGTGGTAGTGGTGCACACCTTTGCTCCCAGCACTCAGGAGACAGAGGCAGGTGAATCTCTGTGAGTTTGAGTCTAGCCTGGTCTACAAAGCAAGTTCTAGGATAGCCAGAGCTGTTACACAGCGAAATCCTGTTTCAGGAAAAAAGAATTATGAATTTGTAAAAAAAAAAAAAAACCTATCAAATTTTACACCTCATTTGTGTATGTATGTGCACGTGTTTGGTGTGTGCATGTGTATATGGATTTGTGTGGGTGCACATGTTTGTGACAGCCAGAGGTCACTGTTGTCTGTCTTCCTGAGTTGTTCTCCACTTTGATTTTTGAGACAAGGTTTCCCACTGAACCCAGAACTCGCTGATTTGGGTAGGCTGGACTGCCAGAAATCCTGGGGGATGTTCCTGTCTCAGCTTCCCTGGTGGGGTGGTTATGGCCTCACTCCATTTTATGTGGGTATTGCAAATCTGAACCCAAATCCTCTTGCTGGCATGACAGGCAGTTTATTGACTAAGCTATCTTCTGAGCCCTAAATTTTAAACTTTAAAATTGATGCATCCTATTGCAAGCAGTGATTAATAAATTTACTAGCAACTGAATGTTGTCATTTTCAAAAATGAAAGGTAGGAGAGGGCAAACATGGAAACAAAGATGCCAGGACAGTGGCCTAGAAGAGGAACGATGGTGACATGGACCAGTTGGGTAGACAGATGACACCTGGCCACCTAGTTAGGGATGCCTGAATTGCTTGAGAACATTAGAGGAAGAGTGGATAATGTCCCTGAAGTTTTTGTTCAAGCTGCCAGAAGATGGAAAATACTGGAAGTGGGGGTAGATTTGGTTAAAGAATGAAACTAGAGTCATTTTTTAAAAATATTTGCGATTCATATTAGTTATGCAAATGTGTGTTCACAGTAGGAAGATGAGTGAGTTCTGAGCTCATAGAAGATATGTCAGTTGGAATCAAAGTTTTGGGAGCTGGTAGGTATGCAAATTTTACAAAGAGTAGCTATGACCATGCAGGCAGGGAGTATTAAAAAATAAAAGGGGGGGTAGGGGTGGGGATTTAGCTCAGTGGTAGAGCGCTTGCCTAACAAGCACAAGGCCCTGGGTTTGGTCCTCAGCTCTGGAAAAAGAAAAAAAAAAAGAAACATAAAAGGGATTTAGCTTTTTAATACTTATGGCATAATGAAATGAGAAATAGCCAAAACAGAAAATGGGAGACTCAATTCAGCAAGGAATCAACTAAGCCTAAGTAAGACTTCTTGCCCCTACAACCACTTTTGTTCGTTGTTTAGAACTTTTGATCACAGTGATCTGGTGTTTCTGTAGCCTGTGTATAAATGTCACCCACAGGAATATATATATATATAATTTCAAGACTTATAGAATTCTAAGGTTTCATTTATTTTAAAAAATTGTTTCTTGACTGAAAGCCTGTGACAGATACATGATGATCATTTAGTTGACAAAAGCATTACCCACAACCTCTCTTATTGCACAATTTTATGATATCTTATAAAAGACTTGGCCATTTTTCTGTTATCTGTTGCTGACTGCTGGACATGGCACAGGATAGTTTTGCCTGTTCCAGTTAATTTTCTTGAGGCTGTGACTGAATCATCAATAAATAGCCAAGTTAAGGCAGGGAAGGCCTATTTTGGCTTATGCTCAAGAGGAGGCAATGCATTATGGTCAGAAAGGCATGGCAATTGGAGTGAGAGGCTGCTGGTTGTTCTGCAACTACTCAGGAAGAACAAAAATAAAGAGGAAGTTAAGATGAGCAATAGCACCTCAAGCCCTACCCCCAGTGAACCACTTCCTCCAGCAAGGCTGCCTCCTGGAGGTTTACAGTCTGCTCAAAAGGCACCAATGACTAGGGTGCCAGCATTTGAGCCTGTGGAGAACATTTCACTTTCCAACCATAATGTATGATGACTTCATTTTCAATGTAGCATCATAGGTTGCATTTCTGAGGACATATCAAGAGATTCAAATTTCAGTTGAATCCTGCTCCAGGTACTACTGATGGTGGAATCAGATGAATTCCCCAGTTCCCACATGCTCAAACTCACACTGAGATAAGATATCTTTCTTCTCTGCCTGCCAGCTAGCAAGTATCTTAATTGAGGAAGTACACACATTAACAGAGGTCATAGTCATATGTACACAAAAGCCTTGATGATCCAAGGCATGCATTTTATATACCTTTAGAGCCCGATTGCATCACTAGAATATGCTTCATGATCTTCAGCAAATTTTATATAAAACCCTTTTGTTTACACATGCTCAGATCCAGTCATGAGGAGCTTTTGGATGTTCTATGTTGAAAATAACACATTCATTCTGCTTTTGTTTCTCTTGAAAGGTCCAAGGTCCATCATATTAAATTATCCACCAAGAATAGGAATAGGGACTGAGAAATGGCTCAGCGATTAAGGGCACTTGCTGATCTTACAAAGGACCTGGGTTCCATTTTCAGCACCCACATGGCAGCTTTACAACAATTTGTAACTTCAAAGTCAGGGGATCTGATGCCCTCTTCTGGCTTCTGTGGGTGCTACATGCATGAGGTACATAAATACATGCAGACAAAACACTCATGCACCAAGTGAAAATGCATAAATCCTTTTAACAGAGAACTGGGAAGAAAGGTGCTATGTCCAGGGCATACAGTGAACCTGAACAAACTCGGTTTTGCTGACTCTAGTTCAGAGATTGTTGGGTGTCTTCACAGAGCATTCTGGAAAAGGGTCACTAAGAACGTGTGAATGTGTTTTCAGTGGAACAGGGCTGTATTGTAGTTTCAAATGCATTTCATTATGTCAAAATATTACTTCCACATTTTAAAAAAAGCATGCAGTTTTTCAGTTAAAATGCTGATGGAACTAGTGTAAAGTTTATTTCCTTTAGAAGTTTTTAAAGATTTGAATTTATTTATTCTTTTATTTGTTATGGGTATGGGGATGGGTGTTCCTGCCACAGCACATGGATGGCCCTTGGGAGTGAGTTTTCTCATTCAACCCTTGGGTTATGGGGATGAAACTCAAATCATCAGGCTTACACCATGAGGGCCTTACTTGCTAAGGCATCTCATCACCACTTGTCTCATCACTGAAAACATGGTGAAATTAGATACCATGATTCAATGAACTGGGGTGACTATGAGTTGATATCCTGATATCAAAGGATAATAGCTCTCTTTCTCCAACTGAGAAATAGGAAGGAGAATATGGTCCATAGAAAATCTAAAAGAAAGCTAGTATAATATGGCATTTGACTTGTTTTTATTTTATGTAGACTATTTGATAATTTTCATTGTCTACCAAATGAATAAATGATAGCAAACCTTTCTCTCTCTCTCTCTCTCTCTCTCTCTCTCTGTGTGTGTGTGTGTGTGTGTGTGTGTGTGTGTGTGTGTGTGTATGTATGTGTTCCATATGTGTGAATGTATCCTGAGAGGCTAGAAGAGAGCATTGGATCCCCTGCAGCTGGAGTCATAGGTGGTTGTGAGTTGCCAGATTTGAGTGCTACAAATTGAACTCAGTCCTCTGGAGGTACAGGAAGTTTTCTCAATTGCTGAGGCATCTCTCCACCCCTAAAATGTGCTGGGTATTTGAAAATAGTATGTGAGAATATTTGAGCTAAATTTTATATGATTTTAAGATTTATTTATATTCTTCCTGTCTGATAAGTAGAGTGTTGCCTGCACAGTTCTGTGATTTATGATGACATCCTGTCCTTTCAGAGATAACACTGTTATGCCACTGAACCCAAAGTGGGGAAGTCAAAAAGGCAGTGTGATAATTATGGGTCTGAAAGATTGCCTGTTAGTTCAAAGGGAAGCATCCTGGGTTGAGAGGGAAGTTCATGTCCAGGTAGAGTGGCCAGGAAAGAAGAAAGATAAGCAACTCCCAGGAATATATGGTCATTGCCACAAGTAGAATTTTATGCTTAGCATTTTCCTAACATGTTTTAGGAAGTGAAAAAAAATTAATGAAAGGATGGGGGGAGCTAGGGAGGCTTTAAACTTTGCACTATTGCATTCCTAAGATAGGCTTTGGGAAATAGGGCTATGGGGGGGGGGCATAAATGGCAGCAGCTGCAGCCATGCAGAGGCAACTGCTCAGCATATGTACGTGCAGTTGGAAAATCATTGTCTTGCAGAGAATGCTCGAAATTGGTCCCTAATGGCCTTGGTTTTTGTCATATGGTCTTGATTATAAGGCTAAAATTGCATTGCCATGCCTTTAGTGTGAACGAGATGGATGGATAATTACTACGTGCCCTGAATACCTTTCTGCATGGGGGAACTAGGGCATCCTCTGGCCACCGTAGCGACCATTTCCACTGTCTGTCAGAAAAGCTTTGAGAGGCCAATTCATCACCATCCTGGTGGGAAGAAATGGAATCGGGCCTTCTTTAGTTAGGTGTCCATGCTTCCCATTTATATGCATGTGCAAATTGTAGACACTGAAGTGGCCAATGGGAGTGCCATGAGGTAGTATGTTAAAGTAGCAGGGGAGTTCCTGGAGATGAGAGGTCTGAGATGGAAAAGCTAGATCTCTAGAAAATGTCCTGCTCCTGGTGTTGTCTGTGGGCTTTGATTGCTGCTGAAGCAGTGAGGAAGCGCCAGGGGTTCACTCTGAGATGGTGCAGGAAGTTTAAAATTATCACCAACAGGAGCTGTCAAATAAGAAATGCCCGAGGGTTGGTGATTTTAGATAATGAGCAGGAAATAGGGGTTGGGGAGATAGTTCAATGTTTAGACACACTTACTGCCCATAGCGAAGGCCTCGTGTTGGTTTCCAGCATCTACATATGGTGTTTCACAGCTGCCTACAGCCTATGATTTCAGTTCCAGGAGATCCAACACCCTCTTCTGGACTTCCTAGGAACTGAGCATGGCTATGATGCACATGCGTACATACTTGTAGGCATTCACACATGCACGAAAAATAAAAATAAGTAAATCATAGAAATGAGAGAGAGAGAGAGAAGTAGGTTTTCTGTGTGTGAATATTACTTTTAACAGACTTTAATCCTTCAATGGCCTCCAGGAGCCTTTTAAAAGGTGACATAATGATACTAACAAAATGTCTGCTGCTCCTGCAGCTGAGGATAAATTTCATGGCCGTTTAGGAGTGGTTCTTATCATCCCTGCTGGTGGGAGCCTCAGGAGAGGGAGCTGAGAGGAATAAGAACAAACCTAGTGCTTTGCCAGAGGTGAGGGGCCTGCCCTGGGATCCCTGACCATGAGCACACACCTCCTTTATCATGGGACATTTACGACGGTCCTACCTTGCAGGGAGGTAGCTACCTTTTGCTATGTAGCCCTTTGCAGAGTATGTACAGTTTTTTTTTTTTGGGGGGGGTGGCAGTATTATTCCTCACTGAGCCTTGAACACGGAGGCCAGTACCAAAGGGAAAAGCAGATTCCACTTTCCTGAACAATTAGTCTAATCGGAGAATGACATGGATCCGAGAGAGAGTCTGCATCAGACATCAGCCTAGGAAGCTTGGTGATTGTGATATATAATTTTCCACCCAGAGTCCAGTGTGGGTGTCAGGATTGTAGCTCTACACATCAGCTGGTCAGGTTTGGCCAAGAACATAGCTGTCATGCTAGTCTTACTTGGTTTTGATGCTGTGTCCTGTTTAAGACAGAGAGTAACAAAACATCCAGTGAGGACGGTACCAGTGAGACAGCTCAGACGGAAAGGCCATCAAGCCTGACAATTCAAGTTTGAGCTCCAGCACCCACTTACATGGTAGAAGGAGAGAACTGAAAGTTGGCTGTCCTCTGACCTCCCGCACGTGACACGATGTTTCCCCCCATCTCAAGTAAATAAATAGAATAATAAAGAAAATGAAAAATGAAAAAAGAAGTTAAGGGTGGATGTTTCTTTGTAAATGAAAGAAAAGGGATTATAAGGAACTGAGCACTATCTGTGCATAGGTGGTCATGTGTGTGTATGCATGTGTATGTGTATGTGTGCATGTATATGTGCATGTGTATGGCCATATATATGCCTGTGTATATGCACACACACACACACATATATACATGTGTATGGACATATATCTGTGTATATATGAGTATGCGTGTGTATATATATATATATATATATGTGTGTATATATATACTTCTATATGCACATATGTATATAAATGTGTGAATGCACATACATATGGATGGATGTATATATATGGACTGTGTATGTAAATGCACATACACACACACACACACACACACACACACACACACACATATATATGTGTGTGTGTATGCATGTATATGTGTGTATGTATATATACATATGTGTATTCCTGGGAAAGGGTTTATCAAGGATCAGACACCAGTAATAGTTGAGCCAATATAATTAATGCAAGCTTTTATTTGATCTTATCTGCATAGTGATGCAGTTTGGTTACACTCATTATTGTCCTGTATAGTAGTTAAACCCGGGATTCTGGGGCAATCAGACACGAGGGTTATACTATCCTGGTACTGTTTTTAGCTTTCACTGCCATCGAAAGCTGCCAAATTAGTAGCATTTTGTGATTCCCGATTTAGCTCTTAATAAGAAGCAGAGCTAAAAGTAGCCGACCAAGCAGCTGAAGACTCATCACAAGCCAGGAAGATCAATAAGCTAAAAAAAAAAAAAAAAAAAAAAAAAAAGTAGGAAAAGTTTTTGAGTGACAGCTTAAAAATGGAAAATTTAAATATATACCACTGCCTTCTGCTCCATTGTGTAAGGCACGGAGCCCATTTGGGCTGTGTGTTTTAACAGTCGGAAGGTGATTTATTCGAATCTCCAGGTTTGTGTTTGTGTTTCTGCTGTAAACTATGCTCAGAGCTATGCATCTGCAGGAGGAGTTCGGACCAGGAGTGTTGCCTAAGCCTACCATGGCTAGTATTGTTCAAAGTGTAGTTTATTGGGCTATAAATGGGAACATCAGTATTGACACTTGCTGCATGATCTAAGTCCCTGAATAACTTGCGTGTGATGCCTTCGAGCCACAGAGTGGGAAGTGCTGAGTGTCCATTCAAGGCACAGTGTCCAGCCAAGGGGTATAGTAAGAGGAATTTGTGACTCAGTTTTAAGCAGTCTCACTTCCCACAACCACTAACTTTAAACTTGGTCTCATGGTCAGCGTCCTGAGAAAGTCTACTTCTGATCTTTCAGCATGTGAAGATTCCATACATTAAAAACACATATATAAGAGGCTAAAGAGATGGCTCAGCAGCTAAGAGCACAGGCTGTTCTTCCAGAGAGCCTGGGTTCAATTCTTAGCACCCACATGGAGGCTCACCACTGTCTCTAATTCCTGTTCTAAGGGATCCTATGCCCTCTTCTGGCCTCTGTGAACACTGCATGCATGTGGTGCACAGACATACACATAAAATAAGAACAAATAAATCTCTAAGAAATCCTTATGTGAGAGAAGCAAAGATTCTATATATTAAAATATATGTATGTGAGAGAAATGCAAAGTTAGGATGAATAATAGGAATACCTTGGAAATGTTTCTACTTCCTGAAGTGGGAGACTCTGAGCATCCTCCCCTGATTTTATCCTGAAACAGTTTTTATTTTGTGGGCATTGGTTGCACTTTTATTGGATGTGTTCCTGTCTAATTTATGTAACATGATCAATATCTTCAATAATTGTGTAAAATAGTTCATGTTGTAAATAATAATTATTGCCTGGAATAATGGGGGGCAGTTTCTGACTGGGAGTTGAGCACATGTTTCATCTTCCATGTTCAAACCATGGCTTCAGGTTGGTAGGAAGTTTGTCATTATTTATTGGTTCATCTAGAACTTTTTTTGGAGGATTGATTCCTGCATGGTGCTTGATGTTACCATATACAAGGAAGCTTAATTTCTTTTGTTGAAAATCAAGATGGTATTTCAAGACTCTCCAAATTACATCAGATCTCCTTCATTAAAGGCAATAAACAATGAAAAGGCTCTTCCTTAAATTTTACTTTAGAAATCAGAGGCAACGTGGTACTGTGAAGATGGATGAGATTTTCAACTGAGTTCCTAGGTCACGAGCATTGGAAGGGAACAGTCCTACCTGTGAGGCCATTTCTTTTTTCCTCAGCATGTGGAGGTTGGGTACCAGCTTCATGGCAGACACTGTGCTGTCCTCTGGGTGACTCTCTTTGTCCCTTGATATTCTTGGAGATGGAGAGCCCTCTGGACACCCAAATCCCGAGATCTTCAAATGCTGTATAAAATGGCACGCTATTGCCTATCGCCTAAATGTTAAATATGGTTTGACTATGACACGAACAGTGTGCACTGTTAGAGCAAATGGCGGAGCCTGAGTGAGCGTGTCAGTGCAGAGTTGTTTCTGAGCACTTCCGGTGTGCATGGGTTGAATCCACACTTGTGAAGCCCCAGGAACAAAGGGACTGGTAGCTAGAGTAAACACATTACATATTTATCCTAAAGACATTGTCAGGCTGCATCAGTTTGGAGAGACAACTCTGATGTTATGAAAAAGTTTATTTCCTCTGGAGTGAACAAGGAAAAATCAAATACATCACATGAGGCCAAATGTATTTTCTTTTCTTTCTTTTTTTAAATTTTTTATGTTCATTGGAGTTTTCTTGCATGTATGCCTGTGTGAGGATGCTGGATCTCCTAGAAATGGAGTGACAGAGAGTTGTGAGCTGCCATGTGGGTGCTGGGAATTAAACCTGGGTCCTTTGGAAGAATAGCCGGTGCTCTTAACCACTGAGCCATCTCTTCAGTGACCAAATGTACTTCCACTGCCTTGGGTCTTCTTTCTATTTGTTATTGAATGTGGTACAGAGTTCACTGGCATGCTGACGATTCCATGGAATTTCTTTGCATATGTCACTCAAATATCTTAATCTCAGGAATTTATTCAGTGGTGACAAGAGGGAGATAAATCCAGGTGACACGGAAGGATAGACAGTGCCATAGACTTTGTCAAATACAAACCTAGACATACCTGAGAACGGAAATCTCAGACAAGGAATTGCCTCCACCAGATCGGCCTGTGGGCATTGTCTTCATTGCTAATTGATGTGGGAGAACCCAGCCCTCAGTGGACAGTGCCATCCCAGGGTACGCAGGCCTTGAATCACCATGGACAGTGCCATCCCAGGACATGCAGGCCTTGGCCCTCTGTGGACAGTGTCATCCAGGGTACACAGGCCTTGGCCCTCTGTGGACAGTGTCATCCAGGGTACACAGGCCTTGGCCCTCTGTGGACAGTGTCATCCAGGGTACGCAGGCCTTGGCCCTCAGTGGACAGTGCCATCCCAGGGTACACAGGCCTTGACTCACCATGGACAGTGCCATCCCAGGGCATGCAGGCCTTGGCCCTCAGTGGACAGTGCCATCCCAGGACATGCAGGCCTTGGCCCTCTGGCCTAGGCTGGATGAGAAGGGTGGCTGAACAAATGAGAGAGCATGCTAGTGAGCAGCATTCCTCTGTAGTTTCCACTTCAGCTCCTGCTGAGGTTGAGCCCATGATGGATACCTTGTCTGCCCCCAAGTATGACAGAGTTCCGTAAAGAGCCCAGAGGACTTGAGGTAATGCTGTTCTATCCTCCCAGATAGTCTATTACACAGTGGCAGAGGGATGGCAGGGAACCAGGGACCTGAGAAATCTAGGACGTTTTTCTTTCCCTTATTCTTTGTTGCCCCTTTTTGTAGTTAAAATACACAGCTTCGGTCTGAAAAGAAGCTAAGATCCTTATGTAAAAGCTTGTAAACAGACGCCCACTTGTGCCATCTGCTTTTCTAACACAAGTGATTAAGCTTCTGAGCTATGATTGTTAAAATTTTTAAAACACAACAACCCCAAACACCTCCAAATAGATGCCTTATGCAAGTTTGTGAGGGGGACACATACGATGTCTTATAGAGTAAATAACGTGGAAAGGTTGAGACAAGCTTGTGAACTTCCTCCCTCCCCCCACTTTCTCTCTCCATCCTGCCACTCTCCCCACTTCTCTCTTTTCCCTCCCTCCATTATGAGTGTTATGGAAATGTATGATTTATGCACTTGAGATATGCTACCGAGTCTACATTTTCAACAACCTGAAATGAGCCCTTATTTTTACATTCATTATTATTTTTGCCCTTGATAAAGAAACATGAATGCTCAAATGCATATGTGTGCCTGTGCACATGGAGAGGGTGTCTTAGTTCCTTCTAGAATATATTAAAAGACCTAGGCTATTTGGAAATTATGAATTCATACTCTTCGTCCATAATGACTGAGGAAAGTCAGGTCAGAGGGAAATTAAGTATGTTAAGAGCTCTCCTTTTAATTGTATAATATCGATACTGCCTTTGTAGTTAATTTCCTTGACAAGGTGTGGAGCATATGGTTTGGATCCTTCATCCATTTCTAACATGGAAATGACTCTAAATTGGGACATTTCACGTAGGTGACATCGCTGGAGAGAAAAAAGAATAAGCATCACCCTGGACTGCAGGGCTATGGAAATACCTTGGTGTCCTAGCTGGTCACTGTTGGAATGGACACCATATATGGAGGACCTCAAGTCAGATGAAATCTGTAGGTGAGGAAGCAGTATCAAATCTGGCCTGCGGGTCCCAGTTCCCCAGCCATATCCAGTCATAATCAGTCATAACCAGTCCTTACCCGTAGATCTGTCATATCTACTGGAGGGGAGGAAAAACCAACTAGGAAGAGTGTTTAGTTCTGGCTATGGCAATTCAGGTATCATAGAGACCTCCATGTGATAATCTATGCCCCAACATGACGATCAGTTTGATGGGGTCTGGCCATTCCTTGTGGCCCATACCAGGTGCTGACCATACTGGTCCAGATGAGTCATTAGGCACCTTGCTGCCCTGGACCTCAGTCAGGTTGCTTTTTCTGCATGTGGAATTTTCACAAATCCTGGGACATATATACCCCCTCCTACATGCTAAACATGTGTTCTTCCACCGATCTGTACCCCCAGCCCTGACTATGTTATACAACATCTCTCAAATTCTTCCATACAATGCTCAGCTCTCAGTCGACTAATTGAACTGATGGTATAGGCCTGGTCTCCACTGCCAAGGGTTTTGTAGGAGATTCCAGCTGCTCTGTTCTAACAGAGACAGTCCTGCCTATATCTCTTAGAGTCAGTTCTGTGTGTTAGAAACAGAATAAAGCCTATGCGTGGGTGATGCAAACCTGTGATTTATTAGTTCTGTTCACTTCCAAGTTTATGTGAGGCCACAAACTTTGGAATTTTTTAAAACTAGCAACTCAGGCAGTGCTCTCTTAGAGAGTGATGCCACCTAGTTAAGTAACCATAATGAATGGTCCCAGGGAGAAGGTCTCTGAGTTTTCTTATGATGGTGGAGAGTGAGCTTCTCTTGGGGTGGGGATGGGGGTGGGGAAGTGACAATTGTTCATTTTTCCTGGACTGCTCCCCCCTCCCACAAAATGCCCCCAAATTCAGAGTTAGGACTTACTTGACATGCTGCTTCTTGAACAGACCGGCTAACAGTCAGTATCCTAGAACAAAGTCCACTAATTGAATTTCATCCACCAGGCTGAAATCTAGCAGCCACAGAAGACTCAGAACACTGGCTGGGTTTTATTTTTTCCCCCTTAGGTTAGAGTCTAAAGTCATTTTTTAAACGTGAGTGATGCAATTTCTTGTATCTTTCATTTAAAATGCTACTTGGTAAACAGCGGTGCAGATTAGTGTATTTGTAATTTAAATGAAGACCATACATCAAGCCAGAGTCTGCAAAGAAAGGAGAAGTTTAGGGAATGATTCATGCCCCCTCTCTGTGTGATCTACTGTAGAAAATAAATAGGTGAGGAAAAGCCGGAAAGAAAAGGTCTGTGGATTTGGGGAGACAGAAACTGAACTATCTCTAGAAGTCCCCCCCCCCACCCAATAGCTAAATCTTTGTTTTCTTCAAGCACACTAATAAATTCTTCCTAATTCATTTTTTATTTTCTCTTGGGGTCTGCTTGCTGATTTGCTTCAACAAAGGAAGCATCATGTTACACCTTTTAAATAATTGATGGTTCTCAATCCAAGCCAGCTTCAAGGAAATTCTGAAAATAGGTACCAATTGAGCAGATGCCTCCTTCCTCCCCACATTCCCTCCTTAGCACTCTGTGCTCTTAATGTTTGTTTAATAAAACCACATTCCCCTCCCCCCTTTTTAACCTCCTGATGGAGCGGTAATGCTGTGTACCACAAGGGTTTGGGTATTACCTGATACTTGGCATCTCTCATTTCTTTCACGCCATTCTGCTTTGTTAAAGATTACAGAGAGCTGTTTGTTGTAAGTGGAAGTAATAAACAGCTCTTAATTAATCAGCAGAAATAATTAGCAAAAATGTTATGTCATCTTCAGCACCAGAGATGGCTTGTTGTGAATATAAAAGGGGAAAAAATGGGCTTAAGAATTGTCCTCAAGAATCTGCAGTAAAATTTTCACAAGGACCACACCACCCTGAAAGCTGGACCAGCTGGACCCTTGCCCATCTCCAGCAAGTTCTGGAAGGTTACAAGAAAATGAGGTGGTATGTGTTTTTCCCCAAGAGTGAGAAAAGGTTTCTATTTTGCCTCCCTATGGTTATCCCTATGGTATCCCTGTAGTTGTCTAAGGTTTGGTAAAGCCATGTTGGCTTTCAGGCCGCCATGGTTGGTAGAACATTAGACTGGTCCACAGAGGTTCTGGCTTCTCCTCATGAGTGTGTAAGCCAGATTGCCATCCAGGGTCTTATTTCCATTGCTTGTAAAGTGTTGGCTCTAAGTTAGCGCTTCTCTCTCTCTCTCTCTCTCTCTCTCTCTCTCTCTCTCTCTCTCTCTCACACACACACACACACACACACACACACACACACACACACACTCGCCTCTGATAGTTAGCAGTGGCCTTCTACTTTCCAGGACATGAGAAGCCATACTCAAAGGGTTCTAACCTGTATGAACAGAAGGTAAATTCTCCCTGTTCCTTCTCATTGTTTTTCTTAGTCATTTAGTAGTTTTTTTTTTTCTCCCTAGATACTTTCCTTCTTCCTTCCTGACTTACTACAATTCAGAGACAATGTGGAAGAGGAATGTTCAGCTAAGTGTTAGACTTGAGAATTTTGCCTGAATTATTGAAAAAAAAATCACATACTTTGAAAATACTCCTGTCTTCATTCACAAGAAAGCTTTCTCTATTAGAAACTGCACCAAGTCATTTGCCTACATTGTTGAAATGGGGAGGGGGCAGACATTGAGAAGGCTGACTCTGGAATCCCGAGTGTGAACTCACATTGAGGGGAGTTTTCTGCTTCATCCATCATGGGACAAGGATGTATCTAAGTTAAATAGGTTATTACCCACTTCAAAACTGGCTTTGTTTCTCACCATTCTATTCTATTCTAGTTTTCCCTTGGTAAAAAGTTTCCTGGGAAACACTGAAGTTCTTTTTGCTCTCTCTTTTCCCAGCAAACAGTAGTCCCTGACTAGTATTACCTCTTCCGGTGGCCTTGATGGAACCAGCCCCTTCCAAATCCTCAAGAAGTTAACCCTGTTCAGACCCACATGAACAGTGCGCGACAGGAAGTGCAGGAAGCAGAGCCGCTGCTGCTGGCCTCTTCTGTCTCACTCTGCCCTCAGTCCACATGCAGAGGGACAGAGGAACAGCATGCCTTTCCTTCCAGAGCACCTTTGCCTGTGCTGTCTGCTTCCCGGTCTTGACAGCACATGAATTTCCCGCAAGCATATGCTGCTCGGACTTTACCTGAGTGCAGGCAGGTTCCCAGGCTACGCGGTGTGGTGAGCTAGATGTAACAGGGGGTTTTCCCTAAGGGGAGGTGTGTTGTCTGTGACTGTGATGCTGTGATGGATTCAGGACTACGATGTACTCAATGGTTTCTCTCTTTCTTGGTGTGTCCATTTCTTAGCATGGACTAGGGACTCAGTACCAACTTCTGCCCTCTGGAGGTGAAGAGGTACTTCCCTTTCGAAGGCAGTGCCTGTGAAATGCAGAGGCTCCTGCAAGGGGTGGTTTAGGGGCAGTGGTTTTGTGGTAATTTATGTTCACACACGATGCAAACATATTCTGTGGGCTAGGGAGGCAATCGTGATGCTTGCTCCCTGACCCTCACACATCCCAGCTGGAGTGGGTGGTGTTATTCATGCTGTGAGGGATGTGAAAGATGTCCCCTGTACAATATACATCCAAGCCACTGCATCTGCTAGTGCCCTTTCCTGGAATGACTTCTTTGTTGTCGGCTCATCCATCCATCCATCCATCCTCAAATAGTTAATGGGATATAAGCAACTTCCAGTTTATAAAACTGTGTTCCCGTCTATATTTTTTATCTGTTTGGGATTCGTGAAAGCAGGTAAGATGAATAGCAGTGGGTGTTCTGGGTTACCCACAGAAATCCTCTCACTCAATTTTTCTTGTTCTTTTTGAGACACGGTAACTTGTAGCTCAGACTGGCCTTGAATTTGCTGTGCAGCAGAGGATGACCTTGGACTTCTGGTCCTCTTGTCTCCACCTTCTGAGTACTAGAATTACAGCTGTGTACCACCATGCCCAGTTTGTGTGATACTGGGAATGGAACCCAGCGCTTCTTATATGTTAGGCAAGCACTCTGCTCATTGAGCTACGCCCTGAGCTTGTGTAACTGAACTTCTGAAGATTGCTTCAAGGACATACCTTACTGTTTTCACTATTCTTCAATGTATTACACACACACACACACACACACACACACACACACATATATATATACACACACTATATATACTTATATTTAATTAATTATATATGTGTATATATATATATTTACTAAGAACTTGTCCATCTTGGTTACTTATCACTCCTAAAACCAGGATTTATTTTGGGGGTAAATTGGGCTGCATTTTATTAAGTTGCCATTATAGAAGAAATAGAAATTTCTTCCACATGTCTTTCTAGCCATCATCTTCTCTCACCTAGGGACCTTTAGGGTACCTGGAATCTAAGAACTGGTTCCTAAAGCCATCATTATAATATAAATGTTTTGAATTTTCACCTATCTAAGCTATGGGGCCTGACAAATAGTACACTTTGTTATTTTCAACAACTTTAAGAATTCTATCACCACAAATGATGTTTTTATGCATGTATATAATGTTCTTTGATCATACTCAATGCCCCATTACTCTATTTTGTCCTTCACCCTCTCTTCTTCCCCCCTGTAAATAGTTCCTGTTCTAGACAAGTAGTGTGTTTTATTTAAATAATTAAAATATTGTTTCTATTATCATTATTATTATGTGTGTGTTTGTGAGTATGTGTATGTGTGTGTGTGTGTGAGAGAGAGAGAGAGAGAGAGAGAGACAGAGACAGAGACAGAGACAGAGAGACAGAGACACAGAGAGAGAAAGACAGAGAGACAGAGACAGAGAGAGGGAGGGAGATGAGTATATGTGTGTGTGCATGAGGCAGCTTTGTCCAGTTTCTACTCTCGTGCCCTTATGTACACTCTGGTCACCAGGCTTGTAGGACAAGTGTCTGTACCCATGAGCCATCTTACTGCCCTGAGTAACACATTGTCAATGTCACCTGAACACTGCTGCCATGTTGGTCACAGCCATGGTAACTGTGTTCAGATGGCAACCTGACTGCTCAAGTCAGCACCTGTACCCTGTTCCTTCTATTCCTCAGCTTTCTTTAAACAACACAAACCCAAATGAGCTTCCCCGGGCTTCTCGCTCTACAGTGCCATTTGGGTGGGATCTTTCCTAATGTTTCTTTACACTCACACAAATTACAGCTTTTCAACAGGCCTCCTGTGCTCACAATCCTGGAAAATAAATAGGGTTGGCTTTTTACATTTGTGTTTTCCTGCCTCCTGTCTCATTCTTGAGAGTACTGCAAACACTCTGGTTTTCTCTGCCAAGCAGCCTCCTCTCTTGACTCTATTCCCTGTCAAATTCCAGCATACACCAGACCTCTTCCTCCTCTCTGGTCCCAGTAAATCTTCAGCTCGCATTCTACTCAAAAATTCTTCTCAAAATTACACCTCTGTTTTCCAGTACCCCAATATTTCTCAAAGCAAATAAAATATGCTTCCATATGGGTATTTTCGTAGCTTTGGGATATTGAGGAGGAGCTTGGACTGAAGCATCAGTCTTGGCCATTTGTCATGCATTGTCATTTTAACCCCATCCTTGCCAAACAAGTCTGAGGCAGGGTTTGTGCTGGATGGGGTGAGTGGAGGACTATGTGCCTGAAAGGTGTCCCAGTGAACAGACTTAGCAGTTTTCTGAAGATAATGCATACATCTCCTTGAAATGCTCCCTCCTAAAGTCTACAATTAGCAAGTTGATGCCCCCAAAGAGTGTCATGAAAAAATGGGCTGGTGCCATCTGCCTACTTAATTGTCCCACATCTTTTTTACATAGATCATTGTACCAGGCCAAACATCCAACCAGTTATTAGGAGCATCCAGTTACCTGTGGGCTGTGAGCTTTACTGTGTTTCTTCCACAAGGTGTAAGTCTACATTACTGTTGCTCAGAACACCTCTTGTATGTAACAGTAATGATGAAAAAGTGTCAAGTCCTATGTAATGGTCTCCTTTGTATTTCAAAGTTGGAAAAATACAAGCTATTTAATAAGGTTTGACCTAACAGCTTCCTTTGATGGATATGCTTGCAGAAACTACTTTTGTTCACTTTTGGTTAAAACCTACTGAGAAGTTACTTTGCAAATGAATGCCTTTCCATTCATTACCAAATAAGAAACAAAGCCCTCATGTGCAGAGAAATGCATGCAATTTTCAGACTGATGCCAAGTGAGTCCATTGATCTTGAAAGAATGTTTTTGTTTTTATTTTTTCTTCCAAAAGCTACACACGGTGTTATAATGGGAAATACTTTGAAACCCTTACTGGTGCATTCACTAAAAATAAGAGAGGAATGGAAGATTAATAAATCCAAGAAAACTGAAAAGAAAAGAAAACTTAAAATTAAAGACTATTCCTTGGTTGGGGTGTTATTACAGCCCTGAGTGTATATATAGGGAAATCAGAGACTTGCTAAAGGCTCAGAATACTATCATAGCTATTAATGTGTGCTCAACTCTATTGCCTGGGGGATTTTATTAAATGCAGTGGCCAAGAGAATGACCTCACTTTTTCTTTTCTTCTTTTCCTCTTTTGGGTTGGATCCTTGCTTGTATTACATAAATGAATAGAGCTATTTGCTGGTTCATCAATGAAACGACCTTAGATGGCGAAGATGTAAGGAAAGCACCCTACACTAACACTGTTGCAGTTTGAAAGGTAAGCTCCTGCCCATGAGACTTGGAGATGCCAATGTTCTCTTAAGATCTGTGTGACATCATGCCCCCAATACACATTTGTGGGTCAAGGAGCCCATCGATATCTTTGTCTATTACATTGTGTTGTATTGGTGAGAGTTCATTTATAACCAATGAGAGTCAACAGAAAGATCTGATGCTTTCCTTATTTAGTCTTTTAAAATGCAAAAGCAGATTTTTTTTAAAATAGGCATGATTTGATTATGTAGCCTTGTCTTACTATGCAGCCTTAGCTGGCCTGGAACACCCTATGTAGATCATGCTGGCCTCAAACTCAAAGCTCTGCCCCGCCTCTGCCTCCCAAGTGCTGGGATTATAAGTGTGCATCACTATTATCTGACCCCGAAGTCACATTATTGAATGCTCTCCAGGGCTTCATTGTATTGCATGTGCTGGTGGAAGATGTCATGTGTGGTTGGGGTCATGAGGCTCCTTGCCCAAGCTGTGCCCTTGTTGCACTGAGATTAGTTATGCTGACCTATAAAATGTAGTTGTCAAGGTCAGCCCATTTCTGAATTCTGTATGTTGGTAGAGTACAGAGTATAAAATAGTACTTTTCTGTGCATCTTGTGCTGTGCTTATGACAGGCAAAGCTCTCTGATGATTCTAGCTTCCATAAATGGAATTACAAACTCATTATCTACTGAATGCTCTGTTATTTCCATGGATAAATGTTGGATTTATTTTGCTGCACTTTTCGAAGGAAAACTATAGATTTCCATAGAGAACTATAGGTCACCATCCATTACTCTGCTGGTATTCTAGACTTAGCTCCTTTGCTTGGACCTATGAACCACACAGAGATGATTGTCACAGGAGGCTTGTAGGGATGGGGGGAGGGCCATGCTTCTTTCAGAGTCTCCCATATAGGTGGAGCCCAGGCAGAGAAGGCTATGCCTACTGCCTCCTCCAGATAGGAGCGGCAATGGCATGCCTACTGAGCATGTGCAATATGGCCTGCTATAAGACTGCTTGTGCAGAAATGAATGCCCTCTCTGCCCCCCAACCCCGTTCTTCTCTATGGTGCTTGCTCCTGAGCCTTCTGGAGCATGGCAGGCCTCTGAACATAGGCAACAGGTTTTGGCTTCAGTGTGAAGATGGCACTTTCTAAGCAAAATTCCTTTCACATGGAACCTGAGTTGTCTCTTCACAAATCAAGGACATTTTGGGAGTGGGAAAACAGGTTTCAGTTCTAGAAGTGGCGAGGAATCACTGTGGCCTTAGTTTTGTTGTCTCAGGTCAAACCCCTAAAAAGGAGTTCTGGCCCCAAACCCTTTAGTCCCATGAGTCTGGGGAATGAGATGTTGTTTGTAGTAGGATCCTTTTTCTTTCAAATGTTGTTTGCACTTAAATCTACTTGTCTGAATGGTATTGTTTCAGAAAACCTGAGTGTGCTTCAAATGCATGCCTGCTGTGCTCACGCAAAGAGGGTCAATTATTTGCACATTCAAAGTAGGCTGGCTTTTATAAAGTATTCATCACAAGATTACTTTAAGTAACAGTTCTCTTAGAGAGTTTTTAAAATAAGACTTGATTTGAAAAAACATTAGTGGTTCCTCTCCTGACTTTTGGACAACACATCTACTTTAATGTGAAGCAGATTAAAGGTTAGAAATTGTGGAATGAGGTTGTAAGTGAACTACATAGTAATGAATGGTGTGGTGATGGTAGTGGTGGTGGTGGTGGTGGTGGTGGTGGTGGTGGTGGTGGGGTGTGTGTGTGTGTGTGTGTGTGTGTGTGTGTGTACAGATGGATTCCCCATGTTTGCTGCTTGTGTGGAGGCCAGAGGTGAATGTTGGCAATCTTCTTCAGTCACTCCCCAACCTTATTTTTGAATACAGGGGATCCTCCTGTCTCCATGCCCCCATAACTAAGGCCTCATGCACCTGATGTTTTACATTTGTGCTGGTGACGCAAACCCAAGTCTTCACGCTTGGGCAGCTATCTCTTTCCTCACCGGACCATCTCATCGACCCAGGAATTAAGTTTAGGAAATAATTTACTTTTGCAGAGTTCTCCAGAGAAAGCACTGCCACCTCTGTTGTTGCCAGAGTACATCAGAGAAAAAGGGGGTGGGGGAAGGCAGGCCAGTTTGGGTTTGGGAAAGAAAAATAAATCTGTTTGTTTGGACGGTTGCACTCTGCATTATGCATGTACGTAAAAGTGAGGTTTGCTTTGATCCTGTCTATTAAAAGTTTATTTTTAAACTCAGACTGGGCAGGAATCCAGCAATGCTCTTTGTCCTACAACACATCCTGGGTTTTGGGTCCCTAGCCTGGCAGAACCGTGGCTAAGCAGGAGGAAGTAGGGAAAAGTATGGATGGTTGATGGGTGCTGGGTTTTTTTTTTTTTCCTCCCTTCCTCCCCTCCAGTTTTGAAATTCAAATTGAATGCAATTTTCAGCTCATTTGAGCCAGAATATAGTGTTGCTGAGCTTCAGTGGCTTCTAAATTCAAAACTCACGGGAGGAAACAGATATCGTCTGTCACTGGGGTGGGAGAGAGGAGGCCACACACTTTATTCGGAGGACGCAGAGCCTTAGTCACTAATTCCAACCTTCCGAGGACTAATCATTCACCAACCAACTGATCAAGTAATCAATGAGACCTTCAAGCCACCCAGCTCATGAAGTCTGGGAGTGGCTCCTCACCCCTCGCTAGCTCCTAAGAATAATTGCTCGTCTATTTTTGTATCATGGGTATTTTAATACATTTTCATTGCAAGCTGAGGCAGAATATCTTTGCAATTTTTTTTTTTTCTGCCCTTCCTGGCTGGTTTTTTTTTTTTTTTTTTTTTTTTTTTTTTATTGTTTTCATCTTTAGTGACTTCACCAATGTCATTTACTTATGATTGAAAATTAGCAGAAGGCTTGGTGTTATCTCTGCAGGGACAAAATTTGAGCAATGTTTTATCAAATAGACTGTGGGGGAGAAAAAAAAAAAAACTACTTCTTTCTCAAGGCAAGCCTAAGTGCCAATTAAAAGGGGAAGACCCACTCACATCATACTGGAGCCTGCGAGTGTGGCTTATCTCCAGCATGGATGTTTCAGGAACCCTTGAGAATGCCTCTCTGCGAATTTCTGACACACTGGATATGTGCCCTGGGAATACAAATGGATTCCAGCGATGATGATTTGACATCCTTCCTCTGATTTCAGAAATGATGCAGAGTGGCGGTCCTGCTCCTGGTGTGTGTTACAGGCTTTAGCCCCCGGTGCTTAGCCCTGTGCAGTTAGTGTGAGCCAAAATTTCCAGGGACAATGGAATCCATTTATTAGCCCTTATTAGGCAAATTTACCATTTTTCACTCTCAAATTCCAAGAGAAAAATTTATGATAAATTAGATCTCAGTTTGTAGCCATAATACTTAGAAATGCAAAATGTTTATAGTACGAGTAGGCTCTGGCAGCACATATATATTTATATAGATAGCATGTGTGTGTGTGTGTGTGTGTGTGTGCACTTGTGTGCCTGTGTGTGTGTGTGTGTGTGTGTGTGTGTGTGTGTGTGTGTGTGTGCTTGTGTATATGCACTTTGCGTTACACTCTCATAGCCTCTGAGCATGTGCCTGCAGGGACTTCCAAATGCTTACTTTCATTTTAATAAAGGTATCAACTTCTTTATTGCCCTGATGGCAGTGCCCTTAGGTGTGAGAACCCAGAGAGCAGGCCTTTGTAACACCTCCTTTCTAAGGAATGGTGCCCTGGCGCATCAACCTGCTTACTTCTGGTGATGCCTCGGTGCAGGTATTAATGTAAGTTGCAGGAATCCAAGAACTCTGGGGGAATTGTGATGTATGGTGAGAATTCATGTTTCGGATCAGTACCCATTGAATCCCATTGGATATGAGCATCACTTGTTGAACTGATAGCACCCTTGGGCCCCTGGACAAGAACAGATCTCCAGAAAGACAAAGCCACAGACAGAGCTTGGGGTTCACAGCTCCATCTCTCATCTTCAAGGTAGGAGAAATGTAGATGAATTTCTAAATGGTCTTATTAAATAAAAAACATGGAGCCAGATATAGTGGTGAAAACCTGAGAGATCAGAGAAATAGGAAAAGTCACAGCCAACCTCACCTCACCAACTCTGAAGCTTCCAAGAGAATAAGTTACTTCCTGTCTACCCAAGCCTATATGTCTTGATGTTTTGCCGTCTGATTTGTTCTCTCTGTCCAGCTACATCACTTCCTCTTCCTGCCCAGCTCTGTCACTTCCTGTCTGTCTGTACAGACCTTCAGACCTCCATGGTTAACTAGTGTTGGAATTTAAGGCATGTGCCACCACGCCTGGCTCTGTTCCCAGTGTGGCCTTGAACTCATAGAGATCCAGACAGATCCCTGCCTCCCAAGTGATAGGATTAAAGGCGTGTGTGAACATTACATGACTTTTGTGTTCACTTATAATGGCTGGCTTTTTCCTCTGATCTCTAGGCAAGCTTTATTTATTAAAGCACAAATAAAATATCAGTACAGAGAGAGGAGATGGTGGTAGAGTCAATACTTATCAGAGCTCCTTGGTGAAGACATCACAAGAAGCCCTGAAACATGAGGTTCTGAAAGCACATGGAGGTCCTGGGAGGGCAGGGGATCAGTGCCCTTTGCATATAATCTCAATGATCTTCTATTCATATGTAGCTTTTGTAAAATTATTTTTCTAATATAACGCACAGGAAAAAGTACTTCCCCATGTGCTGTGAACTGCCCTAGTAGCA
The DNA here is from genome assembly GCF_903995425.1 of Onychomys torridus. NCBI lineage: Eukaryota > Metazoa > Chordata > Mammalia > Rodentia > Cricetidae > Onychomys > Onychomys torridus. Next base: position 7,819,391 of record NC_050453.1, on the reverse strand, counting down.
TATTACCAGAATCAGAGAAGGGGTTCAAGAAAGGCTTTCATTTGTAGTCAGACAAAAGTTCTGGGTAGCCGACAACTTTGGGGTGCTGTGTAAAGTACAGCTCATTTCTGAGGGGCTGAGTCCTAAACCTGTGGGCTGTGAGGTTCTCTCTCTCTCTTGTGTGTGGCAAGGTATATGATAGATGTGTTGTCTCTGTGTGATGAGTGTGGTATGTATGGTATATGGGTTTTATTTTTATTTATCATACTGAGTCAGAATTGCATTAAATTGTGTGGCAGTTAATTATTGACAGCTGAAGAACTGAATGTGAGTGTGGGGATGCTGAACACATGGGGAGATGGAAATACTCTGTGTTGAGTGAAAGGTAAGGCTAAAGGTTTGAGAATCCTGTGTCTACCAACTTTTGCAAGGAAGGAACTATATTTTAAATTAGTTACTAAATTAGCCAGTAGAGCTTTTATTTTTCTATTCAGAAATATTTTATTAACAAGTAGATGTGCTTACCACATGACATCCATTCTTTGTACTACTTTGTGGAGGGCAAAATAGTTGTTTTTCTAACCTATGGGACAGATACTAGAGTTGGCATATCAAGCCATCTCAAATATACATCATCCATCCTAACAGTTTCTCCTAGTTGATCCCTCAGTCAAACAGATGTACTCTAACTGGAGTTGGGAGAAACGATGCTACAGGAGACAGTCAGTGGTGAGGCTATTTAAGTACACCGCTGAACTGCTGAATGAATGGGCTTCTTCACAGCTGCTGGAGGGGCTTGCAGGAAAGGACCAGTCTGATGCTGTGGTCCTGGAAGAAGGCAGGCAGACTGGGTTCAAGTGGCAGAAAGAAGAGGCACAAGTTAGATAGAGGCCCAGTAGGCATTCAAGAGACGCTGGGTTGTGTGGGATTAGGCATGATGAAGAGTCTCATTGATGAAAATGCTGGACCATGTTGGTCTAAATGATGAGTGCATCCCTGGTTAGAGAAAGCCATTGGCAGGGCAGGCTAGCCATTCCAGTGACAGAGCTAACAAAGATAGTTTTAGGGAACTAGACATCAGGAGGAAATACGAAGCCAGGAAGAAAAATGGACAGGGGCGGGAAGGATAAGAGATGTGGACAGAGAAATATGAAGAATTTGGAGGAAAGAATTGCTGAGTGATGGACTTTTTGCAGTTTATTTTCCAAATGAAATCACGTTGTGGGGGGTGGGGGGCACTATTATCCAAAGCAGGATTTCTGAGCAAAGATGAGACTGTATTTTTCACTTCTATAAAAAAATATTGTCAATGAATCTCAGGGAATTCTACAAATTATGCTTCCATCAACATTTCTAGCAATCCATACTTTAAAACACCCTTTGCAGGTTTATTATTTGGAGTATTTTCAACTACTTATATTTGCATCTTAAACTTTTTAAATTAAGTTAAATATCTTTTATAATTTTTGTTGGTTGCTTGAACCCATTTTATGAATTTACATGTTAATTTTGCCTGGCCAACATTTTTTTTCTATTAAGCCAATTGTCATTTTTCTTAATTTTTGAAATTAAATACTAAGAATCTTAACTCCTTTTAAAAATGATATGCTTTGGGGTGATCAGGTAGTTCCCTGGGTAAAGGCATTTGATGCCAAGTCAGGTGGCCTGAGTTTGAACCCTGATACCCACATTGCAAAAGGAGAGAACTGGCTTCTAAAAATTGTCTTCTGACCCCATTCATGTGCCTTGCAGGCATAACTTCACACATACAAATAAACAAGTAAATAATTAAATTTAATATGTTATATAAATGTCTTCTTGTTTTATGTTTGCCCTTTAATTTTGCTTTGTATGCCTTTTCATTGTAAGATAGTAGTCAAATATTGTTTCATGTTGGAAGGTATTTATGATCACATTTCCTTTGATTTTCTTTTTTGTTTGTTTGTTTAGATTGGCTTTTCCCTGAAAGAAAGAAAAATACTGTCAATTTTCAATTGTTTAATTTTTTTTTTTAACATGGTCCTTAATTCCCATAGATTGTAGACTAGTTAGCTGCATTTGTGAGTTTTATAGTGTAAAAAACATCTGCATTGAGTAGTCAGGGCCTGAGTGATGTTTCTAGTGGTTTGAGAACGCAGGTGAGAGTCCTCTGTGAGGATGGAGCATAGCTGGGGATGAGAAACACTTGCCTCAAAAGGATTAGGGAGGAGGCAAAGGGAACAAGGATTTTAATTTGAGAATTGGGAAGAGTATGCATGTCATCCATAATGTCCAGCCTCCCAGAAGAGAAGCTCTCACACACCTGGGAACTGTAAATGCCAATTACCCCATTTGGATCTTTATCCCTCTGTGATGGTTAGTGTTGATTGTTCAACTGTGCACAATCTAAAATCACTTGGCAGCGTGGCCTCTCGATGTGTCTGTGTGGGATCATGTTAATACATTTCGGTGGAAAGACCTACTTAGTATAGTGGCTATAGTATAGCATAGTGGCTCCATTCCCTGGCTGGGGTCCTGGTCTGTATGAGAACCCCAGGCACCCATCACTCTCTGTTTCCTGATTCTGACATCATCTAACCAGCTGCTTCAAGCTCCCACCATCTTGATTCTCCCGTCAGGATGGACCATGCCCCTGAATTATGAGGTAGAATAAGCCCTTTCTCCCTTAAGTTGCATTTCTGAAGATATTTTATTACAGCAAAAGGAAAAGAAGCTAAGATATGTTTTACAAATTATCACACTGCATTCCTTGAATATGCACAGTAAATTAAATAGTGTAATAAAGAGAATCCCGCTGCCTTCCTCTAGTTGCTTAGGACCAGATGATAACTTGTTCATTCCAAGTGAATTGGTCTTCTGCCATTTTAGCTGTCCATCCTCAGTGCCAGCCCCAGTCAGAATTGGCAACCCTTCATGATTCAATTTTCCCCACAGAATTTCATGTGGAGTCTCTATATCTCCCCAAATCCGGCAATGAAAGCCTGTTGCATTAACCATTCACATCCTTTTGGCTTCTACTCTTCAGTTTAAAAAAGCAATCCCCATGGGACATTTGGGTGTTACCTTACTCACTTCTGGTTTATCGTTTTCTCTCATCTTTGACTTTCAACTCCCCACTATCCCCTTTTCAGATTTTCAAAATACTCAGCTGTTCTTCAAGGCTTGCCTTACCGGTCTCCTTCCTGCAGCTGTTCCTGACCAGTTTTTCAAGAAGAAATTTGGGTGCCAAGGTGTACTTGAGTATGGTTTAGTACCTAGCCAGAGACAACTCATCTTGATGTGATCTATCCCTACATGTTGTTGGCTGGCTTATAATTTTCAGGAATGGCAAGAACTATATTTCAACTTTCTTGGCGTTCCTTACTTCTTTACCACAGTGAGGTTCTTCATTTTCCCTAACAAAGTCTGTATCCTGAGTTCGTCTGTCGATAGAGACCTATGTACAGAGAAGGCAGGGACAGAGGGCATGTACACAGACCAGGGAGCCAGAATGTAAAAGTTTTCTCTGATCATCAGAGGTGGAGGCTTGGGCAGAGGGTGATTCCAGGGAACACTCAGAAGGACAGGTGACAGATGCTCAGGGGCTGGATAAGTGGGTCACCTGAAAGTTGGAGGTAGATGGAATGAAGTAGGGAAGAGTAACATTCAAGGTTTTTTACAGGGAAACATTAGGAGAGAGAGTAAAGATGGAAGGAGAAAAGGATGAGTGTGAATAGGGAGACGTGAGTCAGAGAAATGTTCCTCAGAGGGGATGTGAGTCAGAAAGGGAGATTACATAATGGACTTGGCAGAGTCTCTCAGAAGTGGGGGTGGTGGCAAGGGGCTGCTGCAGACTCAGAGAGGGATGGTCTCCAGTGAGCTGTGTAGTAGCTACTGAAGCAGATGAGGTCAGGAAGATGTGGTGTGCATGAGTAGGGGTGTTGGTGGTGTTCTGGGAGGGTGAGGACACTGGGTGATGCCATTGCTGGCAAGGTAGCTGTGCTTGGATGGGGCTCCCAGACTTAGCATCTTTTTAATGGAATACATCGGTGAAGAGGAAGGGAGATCAGGGATCGAGTCCAATATCCTCATTCAGCTTTTATGGAAAATAGTCTAATAGGCTTAATGTCATTTCTCAGCCCTCCCCCCCACCATGATCTACTGTGTCCCTCTTTTAGGCTGATGTATGCTTCTTGGCTCTCAGAAGCTACTGTCCAGCCAAGCCCCCTCTGCTACCTATGCTGTTTCATTCATTTTTGTTGTTCTCATCACTTGGAATGTTCATCTACGTGCTCTTTAGTTTTGACCTCACTCCTATTAGAAGCCAACATCTTAGCTTCAAAAGCTTTCCTTCCAAGCTCTGTGTCCTCCACCCCACCCCCATGATGGCATACCCCCTCCCACTCCATGCCAGGTCTTCATTATCTTCTATGAAGTAGTTTAATACTCCTCAGATTTATGGGATGCCCTGGCACTTCTGATTCATTCCCTGTTCCTTCTAGCTCATGAGTTCTAGTATGCCCTAGCTTCTAGTACTCTCCATGATGCAGAGAAAGTGACCAGTGAATATTTAGAAATAAAGGAGGCCAGAGGACAGCCTTAGGTATCATTCAGAAATACCATCTGCTTTGTTTGGGAGACAGAGTCTTTCTTTTGCCCAAAGCATGCCCACTAGTTTAAGCTAGCTGGCCAGTGAGCCCCATGAATCCTTTTGTCTCCACCTCTCCAGGGCTTGGACTAAAAACATGCTACCATGTCCATTATTATTTTTGAGTGTTCTGAGGACCACACTCCAATCCTCAGGCTTGCAAGGCATGTACTTTACCAATGAACCATCTTCCCACCCCAGTGTTTTCCTTTATAGATAAAAACTATAGAGTTCTATGGCATTAAATCCATTTACATTGTGTATAGAGGATATGAACAACCATCTTTAGACTTGTGTTGTTATCTCAACTAAAACTCAAAGCAACAAAATCTCTAGCCCTTGGCATGCACTATGCTACTCCTGTTGATCTCTGTGATGAGCACTCTAGGTGCTTCATGTAACTGTACCCAGATAGTATTTGCCATTTTCCATCTGCTTTAGCTTTTCTCAATGTATTTTCCAGGTTTTTCCATTTATCATGGTATCAGAAGCTTCTCCTTCAAGTGGAATGATATTCCATCATGACTTGCTTTTCCATTCATTTATTGATGGACATTGGGGTTGTTTACCTTGGGGCAGGGGGCCATTGTTTTGAATGGTAAAATACATCATTCATCAGGTAGTATATGTTGGTTAATCAGCGCTGCTTGTGGCTGGCTGCTACCTGTGGCGGCCATGCTGATGGAGCAAGAGTGCTGGAGTCACGAGCCATAGTTACCTTTTTAGAGCTTTATTGAGAGAGGGGAGAGAGAGAAGGGGAGAGAGGGGGAGAGAGAAAGAGAGAGAGGGAGAAGAGAGAGGACAAGAGAAACAGAGAGATTATGTGGAGGGAAGAGAAAAGGGAAGGACACAGAGAGCCGCCTGCTTTTTAGGCTGGGCCATGTCCTAGGCTGATGACGTAATTAAGGATAGAACCCTTACTGTATAGTCTCCCAGGGCATAGTTAGGTCTGGTAGAATCCTGCAGGGAAGAATGGGATAGACTGAGGAATCATCTCTGTGCTTGGGGATGTCCAGAATCATGGAGACCCAGAAGAACAAGAAAAGCCACTCCTAGTTAAGTCTTCTGGACTTAACAGGGAAAGCTTGGCCATCAAGTTCATGTGATGGTAAATAGAAAGAATCAGTCCTGAGGGGCACTCAATCCATTTGCTCTTCACTGTTCTTGAAGTAGGAGAGGGAGATGATGAGGAGGCATGAGGAAAAGTGACTCAGTTAAGGAGACACTGGGGGAAAGAGGTGTGGGAGAGGGGTGTGGTCATAGTCTGCAGGGATTCCACCGATACAGGGGTTCCATGGGTGCAGGGGAACACTTTAATGAGAAGGCCAGTCAGTCTGTACACAATGCCTTTCAACAAGCTTCATGCACAAAGAGCCTTCTGCACTATAAGATCTGTGAATGCCCACCTTACAGATAATGGCAATATAAAAACCAGATCCCACAGGGAACACTGGGTACCAGTCACTTCTGGTAAAGTCTTTCTTCTTTTCGATGACACTAGTTTGGGCTCCTTTCTTCTGACTTCTTGGTGCTTAGAAAAGGATTATTGAGCTCACCACATGAAATGTCCCCAGTACTGCTGTTAATGATGGGAACTTGGTTAAATGCTTGTCTTCTGACAACTTTTTTTGTCATTGTTTAATGCATTGTGTGTGTGTGTGTGTGTGTGTGTGTGTGTGTGTGACATGTGTTGGGGTATCCATAGAGGCCAAAGAGAGCTTTAGATCTTTGAAGCTAGGGTAACAGGCAGTTAGGAACTGTCCTGATGTGGGTGTTGGACCTTCCTCTGGAAGAGCAGCAGGTTCTCTGCTGCAGAGCCATCTTACACTGTCCTCCGCAGCTTCTTAGCTATACCCTAAGCCTCTAATACCCCTTGGATTGTCTGGCAGAGTCTCTCCTGGTTTCAAGGGGAGGAGAGCTAAATTGTATTGGATCCTGTTAAGAAACCAGGGTCCTTCTTCACTCTCTCCCTGCCCATCTCATAGTCCCAACTTGAGATTCCAGCCACACCCCAAATTGAGAAAGGCATCCCATTTCTGACAGTGACAGGTAGACAGGAACCTATTGCATGTGGAGCCGGTGAAGCTCTCAGCCTCTCTGTCTAACAGGAAGCAATAGCTTCCCAAGGTATTTCTGGGCTGCCTTTGTGGAAGTGGTATTTTTTTTCCCCTGTCTTCCTTTCTGCTTCAGACATTTGGGTAGCTGGCCCATTTCAAGTTGCCTCTGATCCTCTGCTGCCTCTTTGCCAGCCCCTCCGATCTGTCCTCAGGGAGTCTCACTGGTCACTTGGCAGAGACCCCCTCAGGCCAAGAAAGCTTCCCTCGCTTTGTTTCTGCTTAACCCCTGCCCTTCAGGGTGCTGAGGGGCGGGCTCTGGGCTGCCTTCCCTGTAGCCTGTTCTTGCTTGCAGGTGATTAGCAGGTGGCTTCTAAGCAGAAAGGAACTTTGCCCCAGGCTCCGCTCTCCCATAGGCTCTGGCCGTTTTGCTACAAAAGAGAAAAATGGGGCCTTTGAAGAGTGTCTATACACTATTCATGTACTTTTCAGAAAGAGAGAAGTGTCTATAAATTTTCAGGATTGGTATTAGATTTTTACTTTGTTATCAGAGAGCAGGACTAGTGGGTTATGGCTTGCAGAGCTTTTGGAATGAAAAAGAGGCGGTTGCCATTTCTAAGCATCTGGTCTTTTAGTGAAAGCTTATTCGAAAATTTCTCTCTCCATACTAAATCGCCAACAAGTTGTATTCCAGTGTGACGGTGTGGCCAGTAAGTGCAGTGACTGGGGCCATGGGGCCCTGCTGAGTGCTCCGTGTGTGTGTGGGGGGGGGGGGGGGGGAAGCTAGCTTTCCCACAGTATTCAGCCAAGTGCCTGCCCATCTGCTACTCACTGACCAGATGAAAGCTCCCGTGTCTACCTCAGTCCTTCAGGCAGGCCCTTTTGTTACTTCCTCTGGTGCCTTCTAATTCCCCCAAGGGAAATATGGTATGGTTCTTTCAACAGCTTGGGCTGCTGTCCTAGCATTAAACGGAACATGATTCTCTCTTTTCCTATCTCTGAGTTATTGTGACCACTGAGATGTCTTTTCAGACCCCAAAGTTAAAATAAAATAAAAGGTAAGGAAACTTCTTTTCCTGAGTTTTTTGTATCATTTTAATTTATGTTGCGTTTATTTGTTTACTGTGTGTGAGTATGTGTGGACAACTTTCAGGAATCTATTCTCTTCTTCCACGAGGGATCCAACTCAGATGGTTAACCTGGAGTAAGTTTCCTTTACCTACTGAGCCAGCTTGCAGGTCCCTGTCCTGAGTGTCAACCAGCTGGTTTTCCTCCTATTCTTTTTAGCTGAAAAGTAAAACTTAAGAAATTTCCGTGAACCTGTCCCCCTTCCTCTGCCGCGTCAACATTACTAAATTGATTGGAATTGAGACTGAGGCGTGTGGTGCATGAACCTGGCATGGAGTCATCTTTATATTGTTTTGTTTCCCCAGGGTTGTGTCAAGGGTAGCTGTTTTAAGTAGATGGTTAAGGCACAAACCATCCAGAGAACAAACCTTTTGCCTCCTTAGGGTCTTTGCCTTGGGATGGGTCCTTTTCCCCTGAGCTTTAACCATGTGATGTGTCCACCAGAGAGCATCGTGGTGTGTTCATCTGTGCCTGTGTTTTGCCAGCGTGTGCAGGCCTGTGGTGCTGAGGGCAGAGCCTCCAGATGCCTGGTGGGCACTCTGTGCGTCACCGTGCCAGAGGGGCATCTTTGGATCTGTGAGCCTGGGAAACACAGATCCTAGCTTTCAGCTAGCTGATGTTTGCTGAATCTCAGGGTGTCTGTGAAAAGGCAGGTGGAGAATAGCCTGTGTGGCCTTTTCCATAGCTTGGCTTAGATTATTTTGTCCTGAGGGGATCTTGAACATTGAATAGCATGCCCACTTTAAGCAAAAGGAAAAGTTTCTCCTCTCTCTCTCTCTCTCTCTCTCTCTCTCTCTCTCTCTCTCTCACACACACACACACACACACACACACACACACACACAGAGTGCTACAAAACCTCAGACCATGCTCTCTTCTGTGTGAGAACAACCTTACCAAAGTAGGAACCTGGAGTCTCCCTGGGGCTGACTGCTGAGTTCTGGTCTGGACATATTTATAGGACAACAGTCATAAAAGCTGTTGGGCCATCCCCTTGGAGTCACAGAATCAAGGCAGTCTTTGTTTCTCTGAGTGAGAACAGCATGAGGTGCCTAATGCCTGATAAGATGGCTCAGGAAGTGTGGCCTTGTTTCTAGGACCCGGGGGTTCTGGCTGGAGTGTAATCCTTTAGAAAGCAGCATGTGGCAGGTGAGGGAGCTTTGGGGTATGCTGAGAGAGATGTTGAGTGTAAGTGCACATGGGAAGACTGTGGCTCTTTAGCTGCTGAATGAGGCAAGTTGGGACTTCCTGAGGTATAACCAGATGCAGGATCTTTTGGGCACACAATGTTTGTCCAAGACGAGTATCTGCCCGGCCGTGAATAAAATCCAACTGGGCACCTTGCCGACATGAGGACCTGAGTTCCTTCCCTCAGACTAAAAACAAAAGCTGTGTGATAACATCCCCTTGTAATCCCAGTGCTGAGAAGGAAGAAATGGGACTCCCAAGATCTGCTGACCAGGCTGCCTGGCCTGCTTGGCCAAGAGACTGTCTCATACTCCACAGTGGATGGAACCTGAGGAACAGCACCAAAGGTTGTCATCCGTCCTCCACACATACATTCACCTGCACATACATGGACACACACACACACACACACACACACACATGCCTGTACATATGGTACAGTAAATGATAGCAACAATAACAAGAAGCCATCCTTCCCTGGATTTACAACACTCTTCAGATTGCCATGGCAACAATAGTTTTAATTATAGAGAGCCAAAATGATACCTTGTATATCAGATGTGGCTCACTTTTCCCTGTGGACAGAAGTCTGATTGGGGAAGCTTTGTGTGGATTTTCCTTCCAGGCTGGATTTGATTATCTGCTCTAACAGACAGGTCCTTTGCTTATGGAATGAGTGTGAACAAAGTTTTATGGGCTGAAGGACCTGCTGGACAGAGGCCTCTGTGACACCAAACTGGATTTCTTTGTCTGGGAGACAGCCTTATTAGCTCAGCCTGCACATTTCGGGGCCTGGTGTGGTGCTGCCCCGGGACGTCTTTTGCTGCTCCGTCTTAGCCACTGGAAACCTGCACATTAGGCTAGAGCACTGGGTGAAGTATCATCTGATAATTATCCTTGACAACACTTAGGATTAGCCCGGGAAGCCAAGCAGGAAATTCCACTGCTGTGGCAATCACAGAGACACACGCTGCTTCCGGACCAGAGCCTTGGAGGGGAGCTTCAGGACCCACCTTCCAGCCTGTTCCCCATCTTTATTGCTGGACCTGCCTTACTCTTTGTATTTCCCATCAGGTTTGGAGAGGGACTATAGCACATCGGAATATGTCTGGGCTCCCTCGTTTCCAAAGCTCCTGCAAACCTAAATAATCTCCCCCTCAGGTAAACATAAATCATTGTCTACCTTCTTTGCTCCTTGAGTAGACCTTCTGATGTATTCATTAATTATGGCTGCTGCCTGGTGGCACAGTGATGGCTGAGTCCTACCTGTGAGCATCTTTCCTGGAACGCCCCCTCAGCCTTCAACTCCCACTCAGTGTTAAAGAGGTCCTTTTTCTGAGAGATGGACAGCCAGATGGTGGCAAATGAAAGAACTGTGCCTACAAAAAAAATGCAGCAGTATGGATGGGTACATTCATGATGCTTCCAGAAGGGGGGGGCAGAACACTCTTGTCATTAAAACCTGGCTCAAGGCTGGGAAAATGCCCTGCAAACACAAGGGAGGGGGAGAAAGGAAGGAGGGGTGGAGGGAGGGAGAGAGAGTGGGGGGTAGGGAGAGAGAGGAAGAGATGAGAGAGAGGAGAGAGAGGGAGGAGAGACCACAGACTGACACTTGGTGGGGGTGGGGGTGTTGTCCACCTGTTTGTGATCTGGTCAACCCTACCAAACATCTCCATTCTCTGCCTCATTACTGTCCTGGCTTCATTCCTGCTCTGGCTCCCTGGAATGATGACTTTAATCACAGCCCCTGCCCTGAAAGCCCAGGATGCCCAGGCAAAAACTGCTTAGCAATAGGCACTGTGGTTCTGATTTCTAATTCTTTCCCAGATTAGTTTTTAAAAGAGAAAATAAAAAGTTCCCATTTTTGGTAAATCTTGCTTAACTAATGGCACAGCCTCTGTGTTTAGTTTCCACATTGGGGAAGCCTTGTGCCTCTGACTTTGATTTTGGAGTTCAGGCATGTTAATGAAGCCTTTGTATGAAGGCAGAGGGGTTCTGTTTCTTGTTTGTTAGTTTAATGAGATTTTGTGTTAAGAATGGCACCATGAATCTGTCAGAATTAGCTTGGCTGCATGTGTGTAGCTCAGCAGCTCTGAGACCCTTGAAATGTCTGTTTTTAGGACACCAGCGGGGGACTAATGAAAAGGCTTTGTTGATTTTAACGAATTGCAAGCCACTGTAGCCAAAATAAATATAATCTGCTTTTTGGATTAGTTGTCACAGATGATTTTACCTACTAACAGTGATTAAAGAATGCGCAGGACCAGGAACCTAGCTGTTCTCCAGCGACTCTGGCTGAAACAGCAATAAACAGAAGTAAATAAAGACTTAGGGTATTAGTTATCTTTAATAAACACTGACACTGAATGTGTAGTGTGTAGGCATGAAGGAAGGGAGGGGTGGCTTAGGAAGATTGGGGTGTCAAACACCTGTGTGGCCCATGTCCCTTCAGCTCCTGCTGCCACAAAACAAAACACAAGCAAACAAAAAACAGATGAATATTTAAAAAATGAAATACCAGTGGAGCACGGCTGGCCTTGGCTGTGCTCTGTAGATCTACCAGCTCATGGACTGGTTAGAAGCCTGGAGCCGCCTCCTCGCTCTCAGGGCCTCTCCAGTGCCAGCCAGATTCATTGCCATTCTGTGTTCATCTTCCCTTGGACTTGGGGACCAAAGTTGAAATCCTGCAACTATAGGATTAGAGTCTGAATATGAAGGCAGTGTTAATTACTTGTGTAATTATTAACCTTCTTGCCTGGTAATTCTACCCAGCTAATGAGCAGGACAGTAGAGCTATATCTGTTCCTGTGTGACCCTACTGCAATGAAAAGACTTGCCCCAGTTAATAAGCCTGGACCTTGTTTCTCCAGGGAAGTCTACAAATAGAGCTTTCCCTCCTTGTTCCTTGACCACATCCCAAAGAAAGGAGGACTGTGGCTGAAGTCTTCTTAGACAGGGTATGTGCACCACCTGGAAGATGCCTTCTGTAGAAACAAAACAAAACAACACCCAAGTAGAAGATGTTGTGATGTCTCTTATTATTTATAACTGTGCCAAATGCTTCAAGGCCTCCTAGTGGTACTTTATTTCTGAATTATGAGCTGTCCTTAGCTTCTTGCCCTCCTGCCAGGCTGGTATTGATGTATTTTATTTGTTGACATGTGTAGAAACAGGTGCATTCAAGGCATGGAAATGGGTCATGGAGCCACCCAGCAATAGAGCAGTGGACTTCAAGTCTCGTGTGTAACCCTGGTACCATTCACACTTGACTGGCCCAACCAGCATGGCCACCAACCTGTGCTTGCAGGGTTTTGAAAACTAAGGGCTGTCACTTACTCAGCTACTCTCACACGTCAGATGCATGCAAAATATTTGAAGGCTACACACCATGTTGTACCTTGGAAAGATGCCAGCTCATGTGGCAGGCTCAGCTTTAAGGAAATCATAGGATGAGTCAAGAGGAACTCCTGACCCCTTACAGTTTCTAGTCCAGTGGAAGATGCTAAGGCAGCAGACATCATAAAATTGAAAAGAGTCATTTGGCTCTTGCAGGGTTATGGAGAAGGCAAGAGAATGGCTGGCAAGGTCTTGTAGTCCTGAGGGAGATGAGTGGAGAAGCCCCCCCCACAACCCCCCCCCCCCCCCCCCCCCCCCGCCCCAGCAGCTATGGTTGGAATAGAGACTTGAAGGCAGCAGCTGTGGGTCTGGGGGAAAGTAAAAAAAAGTGAAAAAGTGAAGAAGAGCAGGGGCCCACACAAAGGAGCTGAGCACATGCCACAGAAAAAAGCAGGGAATGGACATGGACAGCAGCAGGTGTCAGAGATGGCTGGGTGTGTAGTCATTGTCAGGACTTTGTGAGCTTGAGAGAGAAGTGTGACATGACACCTGTCATATGTGAAACCCTGAGATAGGTGTTATTATCCTCATTTCAAGAATGGAGCACCCAGGTAAAAGATTCAGGAGGGGTGCTGTCCTGCTCCACAGCACTGATGCTCTCTGCCTCCTAGGAAAGGACATACATGAGATCTACTTGATGTCTTTCTTAATGTCAAATGGACAAATCTTAAGTTCACATTTTACATGATACCTTTGAATGGAAGTGTTATACATCATGTAGTAACTGGTCCACTCATCATGCATCTGCGTCTTTTGGGTTACTTTACATGTATGTGTATGGATGGCAAGGGTCCATGTGTGTATTTGTATGTATGTGGGTTCATGTGTTTGTAGGTAGTGGTGGTAGTGGTAGTGTTTGTGGTGATGGTGGTGGTGTTTGTAGTGTTTGTGGTGACGGTGGTGGTGTTTACAGTGATGGTGGTGGTGGTGGCTCTGTGTGTGTGTGTGTGTGTGTGTGTGTGTGTGTGTGTGTGTGTGTGTGTGTGTGTGTGTGTGTGTGTGTGTGTGTGTGTGTGTGTGTATAGGTGGTATGTGTGTGTAGGCACAAATTCAGATACTCTCCTTGATTGTGCTACATGTTATATCGAGGCTGGATTTTTCTCCTGGGAATTCCAGAGCCCCCTAAAGTAGTCAGATTGCTAGAGGATTCCCTATATCCCCCATCCCACCTGCTGAGATTGCAGGAGGGCTGTTATGCCTGCCTCGCATTTATCTATGTGTTGTGGATCCAAACTCTGGTCCTCATGCTTATGCAGCGAGCACTCTGCCTACTGAGCCACCTCTTTAGCCTTGCAATTTTAAGTCCATTTTCCAAATGAGCTAGCAAAATAGATAGTATCCTGTAAATTACTATGAGAAACTATGGATGGTTCCAGGTGAGACTTGAACCTGGCTCTGAAACACCTGTGGTTCCTAATGTTCATGATGCTCCCACAGCACTGGGGTTGGAGATGCTAAGAAAGAATGCTGCTTTATGACCTCTGCTCCATTTGTGACATGGGGGTGGTGACACACACATCTTAGGGTTTAGACTGTGGTGATATAGTATTACTCTGTTGCCTCCAACTCCCCAGGCCTTTCTGTCTTCACACTAGTAAGGAATGGGCTACACACACCTACAAACACATTCATCTAGGTTACCCTCCTTCTTCCTGCCTTCAGCATCTGCAAGGAGTGAGATGACCATGACCCTGACCTCTCCTGCCCTGATTCAGAGCAGGCCCTGGGCAGATAGCCAGAAAGTGACAACCATGTCCAGGAGGGCAAATGCAAGCACACATGTGTACATATGGACAGATGTACACATGTGTGCATAGACTATAACCAGAGTTTGGCTCCTGGGTCTTCTGTGTGCATTTAATTGAAGTTGGGTATCTTGATCAACTCTGTTTGTAAGACTTTAAATGTTGTATTCTGTTTTTGTGGAGAGCCATGGCTGGCTGGGTCAATATCAAGCTATGCCTAAACTCTTTCAAATTAAGCAAACAGCAAGCTGTCAAATATGCTCAGCATTGATGTCTCCCTTCTCTAATAACCTTGCATTTCAACCTTGCATTTTCCATAAATGAAGCATTCCTCTGTGGAGGACTGATATTCAAGTTCAGTTTGTTTCTGCAAAGTTTTTTTTTTTTTTTTTTTTTTTTACTAAATATATATCTAAATTTCTCATATGCTACATTGTTCTACCTTCCTACATTTCTTTAGGGTTTATGTGGCATCTGCCACCATTTCCATGAATAACATAACAATGTGCAGGGATACTCAGTCATAGACTTATTAGAATAAAATTTAATACAGTTGCCGTGTTCATTTTCCATGGAAGTCTGACTTGGGTATCTGGCATTTTGAAAGAAGAGGAAGTAATTATCTTGTTATACTACCATACCCTGACAGGTGGGACGGACCCAAGCAAAAGCTTGGTTCTGCTTAAAATTCAAATTAACACTCGGGTCAGCTCTGTGCTCCTAAGAAACATGATATTTCTCCTCTCCACAAGACTAATTCACACACAGAAGGTGAGTTACTCTTGTCTGAATTTTCCAGAAGGGACCTGTCTACTCTGTGCTTGTCCCCCACCCCTTACATTCCTTAAGAGAATAAAAAGAGTGTGTTCTGTGTTAGTACATTATTAAGGAAGAGAGCTGTTTACCAGGAGACATTGTTAACTTGGCATACAATTTATAGTGGTTGGTGTTTAAATATCAGAGCTATTTTGCAGCCTGAGCCTGAATGCTCTGTGTGATATCTTCACCAAGGTCTTTGCAAGAGAACTTTTCTCAGCTCAGACCCTGAAATGCTGCTTCTAAGGCCATTAGTACTTTGACAAACCTCAGCTTCTGGTGAATTTTCTCTACAAATGGGGCACTTGTGGCTTTGGCTTAGCACGCGAGATCAGCAAACCTAAGGCTCTTGAAAAAGGGGTCATGGAACCAGAGCAGATAAGACCCCCCTTGTGTGTGTGTGTGTGTGTGTGTGTGTGTGTGTGTGTGTGTGTGTGTGTGTGTGTGTGTGTGTATGCTTGTAGCTCATTCCCACAACCTCCTTTTGTGGCTCACTACAAATACTTTTCTTTGAAATGGAAGGTGAAGGTGGCTTTGGTTACTGTGTATCTTCTCAGCGTACACATCTCACTAGCATCACCAATATTGCTTCTACTACATGAAATGTTGTATTATTCATTTTATTCATTTAAATACTCTCAAATCTGAGATTTGAGAAAAAGTGGGGGCTTCTTTATCTTCATATTTTGGGTCAACAAAGTGCACAACTTAATTGATGTCTGGAACTGTGGATCTCAGACTGATTTTCAGAGTTTTGTAGCACCAAATATAGGCTTTTTGGCTTACACACTATTGACTTTTACAGTGATTTTTGTTCTTATTATCTAGCACTCTACTTTGTAATAAATACTTTCTTGAAACCCAAAGTAAGTTTAGTCGATTATAAAAGTCTGAATCCTGAAAAAAGATGCTTTTCTTATAGTGAAAACGACATCATCATCCACAACAAAAATAATAAAATAATGACTGTGAAGGAAGGATATGGGAAGAAGGTTGACGGAAGTTGAATTCCAAGAGTAACAGTTGCACATAGACACTTAAAGCTTCTACCCCTGTAAAGAAGATCTGCCCTTTGCCTTATCCTTCTAGATAGGTAACAAGTAGATTAAGCTCCTCCCACTGCACGTAGAGTCAAGGTAGTGTGAGATGATAAAACAGCCAGGTGTTCCTTTGTAAAGAATTCCTTTGCAAAGAACTGTAAATTGTATGTTGGTTTTCTATCTTCTCTGTGGTGGCGACTTTCACAAATATATTTGAAATGAAGAAGAGAATTTAGGAAACTTACTAAAATTGATATCAGAAAACAGGAGTTTCCCCAGGAGCAAACAAAATAAACTGTCCCAGAAGCTGAAGTTTGGAACAGTATTACAAATGCCTCAGTAGATTGTAAATGAGGCAAAACATGTTCCAATATCATTTAAAAATAACAACTTAAAAGGGCTCATATATAAAGACATAAAAGGCATTTTGACATTTAATACGAAAACAGCATTTTGATGAACTGGGTAAAAATGAGTCAGAGACATATGGATTACATATTTCTTATAGTGTGCCTGCATTTTTAAAATGAGGCAGGAAAAAAAATCTGGCAAAATATTTTTGGGGAATTTGCTACATCTACTATATTTAAAAAGGTGGAGATGAACTCCAGACTGCTGTGACTGCTCATGACATTGAATTTGATAACTTTTCATTTGCGCCTCACAGATTCTTGTGAAATAGCTCAATCTGTCCATGTACGGTGGAAGTGAGTAGTTGGAGACAGTCTTCCAATTCTTTTGGTCATAAATTGGTCACCAAACACATACCTGTAGGGGCATGCCAAATGCCAGGCACTGGGCTAGGCTTTAAGACCTGACCTTAAAGGAGGGGTGCATACCATTAGGAAAGGCTTAAAGTTTCTGGGTATCAGACATTTTGAGTGTCTTGCAATGGACCAAGAATACTATTTATGTAATATTTATAGGCTGGAGATGGGGTCAGATGGGCGAGTGCTTGCCCTGTATGCACAAAGCCCTGTATATACTAGGCTGATGGCTCAAGTCTATGATCCCAGCAGCTAGGTGGTAGAGGCAGAAGGATCAGAGCATATATTGCATGTAAATCTCTTTCTACACCTTATCGTGTGGAACTGTTAGATATGAAATGGAAACTGTTTTTCTTTTATAAAATTAAATTGTGTGTCTGTACGCATGCACATTTGCATGTTAATGTGGGCTTCCTTGTGCCACAGTCCATGTGTGTAGGTTAGAGGACAGTATCTAATGTCTGTCCCTGCCTTCTACTTGTTTGAGACCAAGTTTCTTTGTTCCCTCCCGCTTCCCCATTGTTTATGCCAGGCTTGATGACCCAAGAATTTTGGGGAATTCTCTTGTTTCCACCTCCCATCTTTCTGTGGAAATGCTGTGATTGCAGCCATGTACTGTACATCTCCCTTTTACAAAGTTTCTGGGGGTTCAAACTGGGGTTCTCACAGCTTTATGAAAAGCACCCTTACCCACTGAATCATCTCCCCAGTGCCTGCTTTTCCTTTTTAGATGATGAAGAAGCCAGTGTGACAGTCATGTATGCACGTTTGGTGACCTTTGCAGTGGTGACACATTCAGATACATTGTTACCTCTTAGCATTCCCATCTCACTTTGTACTAATAGATCCTCAAAGCTCATTAGAACTAAGAGCTTATGGCACAAAAGAGGTTTGTTCAGGGCCAGTATCAGCAGAAGAAAATATAGCATCTTCTATTGTCATCTTGACACCCCAGAGGCCCCTGTTGAAAGGAACAAATGAATAAATCCAGTTGCTTTGTGGGAGAGACCCTATAGAGATACAGGGGCATGAAGTCAAGACCCTGAGAAAACAAGGCTAGAGAAGGCCAGAGAAATCCACTCAGCCAAGCATTGCTCCTCCATATGAATGGGCACCATGAAGCCACAAACGTCAAGGACAAAATTCTGGCTGAGACCAGCCCAGTACGCAGCCTTGGGAACCAACACAATGACAGCTGTTGATAGCCAAGCAGCTTGGGGTGCTGAGTTGGACAGCAAAGAAAGACCAAGAGAGTGGCTGCTTGGGGTGTGAGTTCAGGTTACTGTGACACAAACAAACCTTTCCCTTCTGTGAATGCTTATGACAAGTGAAGGCCAGGATCCAGTGATGTTGAGCGCTGCTCAGAATCTTCCACCCATATCTGGCATGTGCAAATAGAGAAAGGGAAAACTAGCACATCACACTTTGTACTTTACACAAAAGACAAAGACACCACAGAGAACATGAGCAAGTGTCCAAAAATTCTCCTTCCTGGGCCTTTTATTCCTCTTACTCACATCCCACGTAAATGTTTATTGACTTTATCATGAAACTTAGAGCTAATGCTAATGAATTTCTGCCTTTTGCTTGGGGGCTTGTGAACTCAAGATGGAGAGGAGCTTAAAGGATTCACAATTGCAGCACACACATACACATGTGTGGGTGTGATGGATACATGAGACAAAGTGTGATCAAAAGGCGTGATGTGAGAGCAGTGTGCGTGGTCAGGGCAGTGGAGGGCTCCTGACTGCCAACACAGGGGAGCACTTGAAAAGACCACGTGCTGCCGAGTTCCCATTTGAAGTGATGTCATCCGCTTTATTCTCTCAACTCAATTGCTCCTCTGAAGCTCCTCTTTCCATTCTGATGAGTGGCACAAATGTTACATCAAAGATGCATGGTCAAGTTGGGGCTGAGAGGGAGAGAAAGGTGGGTGGGTGTATACATACGGGAATGCACATGCACACAAACCCCTGGACTATGAAAGAGAAAACCACAATGACTGAAGGTTCTTAAAGATATGAAGGAAAACTGATGTCTTTCCTGGTGAATAAGTTACAAAATTGCCCGAGTCTGGATGTCACATTGCACACCTACACAGGCATTGTTCCCGGCTGTTCCCTTTAGGAGCTAGGGATGGTCGAGCGTAGTGAAAGCAGGCAGAGTGGTGCCGGCACTTCCGGAGCACACTGCAAGCTCCTCATTGGTTACAGTAGCTGGTGCTGGAGTCTTTCCTCAGTATCACTATTAGGTGACTGTTTGGTGTTCTTTCTCTGGTCCTCCTGGGGCAGCTCCCTGGAGCAGTCTACCCCTGCATCCTGGATGTGTGGTACTGTAACAACTGTCCACTTTGCTCTGTGTGGTCAAGTATGCATTTCCACAGTTTTGCATGCAGACTGATTTGTTTTATGTGCATTAATGTGGTCTTCCTCTCTGCCACGTGAGCACCCTCCTTAAAGACAGAGAGTGGTGCTTGGTTTTCTCATTAACTCCTTCAGTGGCCTCTTTATGCTAACTTAGAGATGCTAGGGTGTGAGATCCTCTGGATCTTGGGCATCTGTGCCAAACTAGAGTGGGCATACTCTCGCCTCTTTATTGCCTCTCTCTTCTATAACTGGTTGCAGAACCAGTGGCCAGCATTGGTTTACTTTCTGTGGTGGTAATAAAACACCATGACCAAGGGAACTTATAGAAGAAAGAGTTTGTTTGATTGTATGATTCCAGATTAGCTGGGATGAATGAGGGGAGGAGACAGGCGGCAGGAACTAGATGCCAAGGGTAGAAGAAGACGGCTAGCACTTGGCACTGCAAACACAAGTTGGGAGGCAGGGAGAGGGAGTGAGAGAAAGAAGGAGGCAAGCAAGGGAGGAGAGGGAGAGAGATCAAGTGGTGTGCTACTAATCTTTAAGCTCTCAAAACCTACCTCTAGTGACATGCTTCCCGCAACAAGGCCACACCTCCTAAGCCTTCCCAAACATCACCAGCTGGAGACAAAATGTTCAAATGCCTAACACTAGGGGGGCATTTCTCATTCAAACGCTACTCGGTCCCATAACTTCCAAGGTGACCAGGAACCACAAATCACACAATAGCATCTAGGAGAAATGGTGGACTGCATCAACCCCAACCAGATGCAGCATCTAAATGCCAAGGCAGGAAGCTGTGTGAAAGGGGGCTGTCATTTTAAACGCACTCACTGACTAGGCGATTAGTCTGTCTGTCTGTCTCTCTTCTCCCTTTCCCCACCCTCTGGGTGTGTGCGTGTGTGTGTGTGTGTGTGTGTGTGTGTGTGTGTGTGTGCACATGGGGTGTGTGTGGCACTGTTCTTGTTTATGGAGGCCAGAGGTCCATTTCAGGTCCTCCTCAATTGCTTCTCCAACTCTAGGTTTTAAGATGCTTAGTCTCACTTCATGGATTTCTGGCTTTGGTTAGACTGCCAGGCCAGCAAGCCCCTGGGATGGGTCACTCTTCACCGCACCTACTGCCGACACAGCAGGCATGCACCCTCACACCCAGCTTCTCACTGGTGTACTGGGGTCCATGTTCAGGTCCTTATGCTTGCAGAGCAAGCACGTGCCTGTCAGAGACACCTCTCCAGTCCCGGAAAACAGCATCTTTAAGACAAATCTCTCCTGTCTTGGAGCCTAGGACTTGTGGACAGGTGATGGGACGTTTGCAGCTCTCTGTCTGTCATAGTGGTCAGGGTTTAACACAGCAAAGGAGATAGTGACCTCTTTCCCTCGGCCACCATGACCGTTCTGTCGCCAGAGTGGCAGGAATAGAGATAAGGCACACTCTTCTGTCTCGGGAGAGGAGTGAACAAGAGGAAGCACACCCCAGAGAAAACCATTTCCTGCTGCTACTTCAGTGAGCTTTTTTGGAAGTTGTACAATTGAGTTTTTCAGTAATTTCAGCTGATAATTAGATGTGTTTACATGCTCAAAGCTCCCCTTTCCTACTGAGGCACTTTATGTGAGCACTCTTTCTGAGATAAGCTGAAAGTTTTGGAAAATTGCAGGGCCACTAATGGTTTGAAAAATGACCTCTCAGAGATGTGTTTAAATTACAGTGGGGAAAGAGAGCATTTTTGTAACATTTTATTTTGTTTGTGTAATGAAGCTCATATAATAATCAATATTAAATATGGAAAACCATGTCAGGGCAAGTACACATACAGGTGCACTGCTAATACTAACTTTAAAACAGAGGTTTCCTTTTCAGGAAATAGCACAACTATTCGTTAATAAATCCACCCTGTGAGGGCTGAGGTGAGCACTGAGGCTTCCCCAGCCAACAGAGTCCTTATGGTCTGTCCACAGCCAAGCTCATGGAAACCGTAGTTCAGGAGGGTGGTGGATGGTTAGAAAGAGGGGCAGGACACTTGATTCTCACATATTTGGTGTACATCATTCATCTCGACCAAAACCTATTGGAATAAACCATGTTTTATTAAAAACTTAAAATTCTCTTTTTGCATTTATTTCATTATCTTGGGGGCAAGGCACGCATGTCTGTGGAGGTCAGGCAATAATCTGCTGGGTCAGGTCCTGGCCTGCACCATGTAGGTCCTGGGGTTCAGTTCAGTTTGTTGGGCTTAGCAGGAAGCGCCTTTACCCACTGAACCCTCTCACAGGCCCCAGAATAAGCTTTGTATGTCGTCATTTCTATGTGAAAATGCATCACTGTCGCACGTTGTTACTAGGACAGGAAAACAGATTGTACCATTATTTTTCTCCTCTTCTTAATTCCTCAGGATATGAGAAAATTTTGTAGTCAAGGAATTATAAAAATCAGACAATGATGGCTTTAAACATAAAAATAGCCAATTTCCCAGGCTTCTTCTAGATTGCTAACCATCGCTGATAATGGGGACTGGTAGCATATAGCACTTTACACACCAGGAAGTGTGGTGTGGACCATTGATATTCATAGCCAACCTTTGAAGATAAGCAGGGATGACAATTTCGTTGTTGTGGTTGTTGTGTAGCTTTGGAGCCTGTCCTGGAACTCACTCTATAGAGCAGGCTGGACTCGAACTCACAGAGATCCACCTGCCCCTGCCTCCCAAGTGCTGGGATTAAAGGCATGCTCTGCCACCACCTGGCCATGGAAGACATTTTTGTCCCTATTTCTGAAACAAGAAGCATCAGCATCATCAAGACCTGTGGAAAGAGAAAGCTCAGGAAAGCTCAGGGTGGAGATTGGATCCCAGGTCCTCTGGCTGCAAAGCCCCAAACTGCTCATTGTGTGGAATATTAATGGCATCAGTGTTAAAAACCATATGCACTAAATGTAAGAATGTATGTTTAATGTCACTGGAAGAAGCACATAAAAGATGCTTGCATACAAATCTATGCTGTGTATATTATAATATACACATAATATAAATAACATAAAATAAGTTACACATAATTGTAACTGTGAATAATTGTTGTTTTCCTGACATTAATATAGATAAATACCTAGTGCATATATTGAAAGAATATAACTTTGATAACCTTGCAAATGAATTTGGGGAGGAACAGGCATAGAAGAGGTTAACTCGAATGGTGATATGCATATCCTCTTGATAGTTTACAAATATGGCATAGTGAGCAAAAAGAAGTCTTGCTGGTGACTCCTGCCATATCTGAATGGCTGTAGGATGCTGAGAAATTGTGGTCCAAAGTGTCTCTTCATTCCCCTCCTTAGCCCACTCTCCTCCCTCCCTTGCTTTCCCAGGGAAGCCAATCCAGGACTGTATTTGCATTTCCTGGTAAGGTGCTCTGCTCTCATCCATACTCTAGCCCATAGTTTGAGTCTTCCATTTACAGTGTGTTTAGAGTAGTTTGAGGTTCTCAACTCAATGGAGAGGAAATTAGAGACTTCCCATCTGCTCACTTCCCCCTGCACAGGCCCAGCCGCCCCTGTGGTCAGCATCTACCACTAGTGTGGTGGGTCTGTTATCACGGATAAGCCAGTATTGATACATTCCCCTGACTCATATCAATGATCAATATCCAGGTTTATGAAGTCCATGTGTTTGGACAAACAATGACAATTACCTACCATCGTAATAATTTCATGTCAAGTAGTAGAGTTTCATGTAAAGTAGTTTCCCAGTCCTAAAATTCTGAAATCCAACTCTTCGTCTTCTGTCCTCTGCTACTATTTTTTAAAACTATCTTAGTTTTGTCTTTGTAAAATGTCATGTAGTTATGGCTATACAGTAGGTAATTAGGATTTCAGGCTATTTTCTTGGTAGCATGCACTAAAGCTTCCTTTATTGTCTTTTCATGGTTTGATTGCTTACATCTTTTTAAGCACTAAATAATAGTCCATTTTATGGTTGTACCACAGCATTTTTCTCTATTATCAATAGAACTTATCAATTTGCCTACTGAAACTTGTCTGTGTTTGGGCAATAATGAATGAGGTTGCCATCCAATACATATGCCCGTTTTCTTCTTTTACTTCTCATCTTTACTTTTCTTCTCCCAAGTCTGTTTTGATTTTCTTTCTCAGCTGTAAAACAACAATTAAAATACCAATTAGATAAGATTATTTTAATTGATTGATTCAGTGGGAAGAAATATAGATAAGTATGTTATGCATAGAAATCACAAGATAGATGGCTGTCACCATCCAATAAAGCAGCCAACATGCAGAGTAGCTGTTTAGAGGAGCACAGGGCTGCCTCTACTTCTGTGTGTGCTGAGGACGATCCCACACTGCTCTAGGGCTGAACCCTGTCATTCATCTTCTCAGAGCTCAGATCTTTGGGTCGTCCATAAACTCCCAGCCCTGTTAGGGAGTGCTTCACCATTCACATTTGGCTTTCTCCTGGCTAGTCCATTCCCTGTGCAGCTGAGGAGTTACACTATTCCTCTCACAAGCAGGGAAGGCATTGCCTGCTCCGTATTCTGACATCAAGAGTGTAAGACCTTTCTGTCAAACACACTCACTGGTGTCCTAGTTATTAAAAATGCCAAATTTTCATCTTCTGTCCAGGCCGATGGCTGTTGCTGAGTTAATGTGAATTGCTTCAGCAAGGTCAAGGCCTTTGTGACAGTGGTGGAAGTCTCAAGGAAGGTGGTGATGACAGACTCTCCTTTAATTCATTGGAGTGCTTGTAATAAAACTAATGAATGGAAAGGACTGAACATTCTCAATTAGCTTCAGAGAACAGAATCCTAAAGATAATTAGTGCCTGAGATGGCGTGTAGTTATTTTAAAATACTGTTTCTGGTTTGTAAAGGTCTTGCTTTAGTTGGCTTTGGAATCAAGCCACAAGGGAGAGGGAAGCCTACAGTGTGTGTGTGTGTGTGTGTGTGTGTGTGTGTGTGTGTGTGTGTGTGTGTGTGCTCATGCATATGTGTCTAAGCATCTGTGAATGTGTGTATCTATGGATGTATGATGGGGAGGAGCAGAGCCATTGTACTATACAACACTGGTATAGAAACATGTTTTTATTGCTTTGTATTTTAATACTTTTTCCTTGTTGATATTAATTTATCCCCCACAGTGACACTCTGAGATTAACATTATTGTTTTGTATATTTTAATGAGGAAAGAGACTGTGTATGGTTCAGTTTGCTCCTTTAAGTTTTCATATCAGTGGGATACATCAGAAGTCATGATTCTAACCCAGGGTTCTTTATGTGTCTGGGCTTTCCACTTAGGGTTATGTATTTATTTGGTTGTTGTTGTTGTCAATGTGACACTTTCACCTTTTGTTTAACAAGTATGTCACATTGTCAGGCTTTCTGGCAGAATCACATCTGTTCCCAAGACCTCAACTCAACACATGATTTCTGCCGATGCTCACTAAATGCCTAATGTCTCGGGCACTTTGTATAGACACTGTGCTGGTTAAAGGAGGTTATGTTAGTTAGGGTTCTCTAGAAAGGCAGGACTGAGGAAGAGAGGGAGGAGAGAGAGGGAGTGATCATGTGTGTTGTGTGTGTGTGTGTGTGTGTGTGTGTGTGTGTGTGTGTGTGTGATGTAGGATTTAGAAGATAGGCTTACATGATATAGACAGTGTAACCCAACAGTGGCCATTTGCACACAACACCCAGGAGCTGCTCAGTCCATGCACATGCATTAGAAGCCACAGTCTACTGCTGAAGGCCTAGAGGGGTCCTGAAGAACCACTGGTCTTCAGTTCATACTGGACGGCTGAAGCGGGTGTCTGTGTCAACCAAGGACAGCAGTGACGAAGGAGATGCTCTATGACCAATGAGAAGTGAGGCTTTCCTTTAGACTGCTTTATGTCTAAGCTGCTGTGGGAAGGCACGCTTCACACACTCTCAATTAATCTAGGAATTACCCCCATAGGTCCACCAGAGGTGTCTCTTAGTGATCCCAGTTGACAATGAAGATGAACTGTCAAAGGGAATAAAGACAACTAGACAAGTTCTGGGAATACATATGTATCTTGGCAGTGACAGCCCTGTCCAGTATGGTTTCCAGGGTACAACTAGGTGCTGGCCATAGTGTGTTTTTATGGTACATCCCCTACCAGTGGCTCCTTGAGACTTTACCTTTTGAATCCAGAAGGACTGCAGAACCAACACTGAGAATGGTAACTTTGAGAAGTGTATTGCCTGTGTTCTTCACTGAGACTTTCTAAGTATGGATGTTTTGGAAATTATGATATTTACATGTACATTGATCTCACAGAATTGTCATGAGCACCAATGAAAAAATTATTACCTTTGTTTTAAAGATTTATCTTGTGTGTGTTTTGTGTGTGTGTGTGTGTGTGTGTGTGTGTGTGTGTGTGTGTTGCAACATCTACACATCTGCATATGAGTATGTGCATATGATTTCAGTGCTCACAAAAGTCAAAAGAGGGATCAGATTCTCCTGGATCTTAGTTACACATGGTTATGAATTGCCCTGTGTGAATGCTGGAGACTGAGCTCGAGTCCTCTGCAAGCACAGTACCTGGTCTTAACCATTGAGTGGTCTCTTCTGTCTAATGACCATTATTTTAAAGATGAGGAACCCAATGCTCTTCAAAGTCAAGACAGGAGACTCAGTTTCCTTACCTGCAACATGATCTAGTCAATTCCTTCTCAAAATACCCACCTACGTGTCTCAAATCACCTGTCAAGGACATGTATGTGTGAGTCCTGAACATTTGGCTTCAAATAGCTGCTGACAATTATAGCCAGAAGGTTTCTCTGGTCCTGCCTAGCCCTTAGGTCCTGCAGTCAATGATAGAATAATCATTCAGAGGTTTAATATTATTTACAAACTGTATTGCCTATGGCAGGCCCATTGCTAGCTAGCTCTCATAGTTCAACTCAACCCATAGCTCTCAATATACATCTCACCATGTGTTCTGTGGCTTTACCTGCATCCTATTACATGTTGCTCCTAGGATGGCAGTCTGGTGTTTCCCCAACTCCTCCTTTCTCTTTGCTGTCTCTTTTTCTCTTTGGATTTCTGGTCCTAAGCTGCTTTGCCATAGGCCAAAGCAGCTTATTTATTAACCAATGGGAACAACATATATTCACAGCATACAGAAAGACATACTCAATTACTTCCCCTTTTCTATCTAATCAAAAAGGAAGGTTTTAGCTTTAATATATTAAAATTATATATAACAAACAGTTTTCAAGCAAGAATTACAATTATAATATCTAGTTTATTCATATTTGGCAAAATTAAAAAAATATTCTACCATCCTATTTTGTGAGTATAAAGTTTTATATCTAATTTATCTTTTTTCATGACTAAGGAAAGCTATAATTATAACTATATAGTATTCAACTCCATCATAGATCTCAGAATGATATAATATTACCCAAATAAACAGGAAGTGCATTATAAGAAACTTTCAAAAATCTAGAATGACAGAGACAGCTGACTGCCTGGAGAGTCACCCCAAATTCCTCTGCAACATTGGGGCATCCATCTTCAGCCTACAGGCCTAGAGATTTTTAGTCACTTCTCTCTGTGTCCTGTAGACTGTCTGGCAGTCTCCTCTGCAGAGAAGGAACCTGAAGGAACATCTCACCTTGTTTTGGCAAAATTTAGTGGCCATTTTTTCATGGGTCCTGCATGTCCAGTTGATAGAACATTTTGTCAAGCAGTCCAGGCAAGAACAGTTTCTTACCCAAACAGCTAACTTTTGCCATAAGGAAAACAGACTCCATATGGAGTGTCTCTGATGCCCATCATCTTCTTTGAAGTAAATCGGTGCTGCCACATACAGACGTGACTCACTGTTCAGAAAGTCTAAGTTTTTAAACTGTCTTAAATTCTAATACATTTGTTTTTGAAATCTCTGCCTTAATTTTAGTATGCATGTACATGTGTATTCTTTCTATAACATGTGCTTTAATATAAAGATATTTCTCAATTCACAACCAGAAAGAAAATGCTAAGGCACAAAGATGTCCCATTGTTTTCATCTGGGTTATATACCGTATAAAAGACTGTCTTTTCCCCAGGAAAAGTATACTCAGTATGTTTGGACAATATTAAATAACTCCAGCTTTGACTGTTCTGTGTGAGCACATGTTTTGTGCAGGATTTTATAGATTGTCTCTCTTGGCTCTTTTGTTTCTTTTTGTCTAAATCATTTTCTCTTTCTATAGCTCAAGATGATTTGGGGGTGTCTCTCATAGACCTATCTTAGTCACTGGTCTATTGAATGTGAAGAGAATGACCATGACCAAGGCAAATCTTATAAAAGAAAGCATTTAACTGGGGGTTGCTTACAGTTTTAGCTGATTGGGCCATAACCATCATCATGGGAAGCAGACAGGCATGATGTCAAGCATTAGGTGGTAGTTTTACATCCTCAGGGAGCAGGGAGAAAGAAAGGGAGGGAGGGAGGAAGGGAGGGAGAGAGAAAGGGAGAGAGAGAGAGAGAGAGAGAGAGAGAGAGAGAGAGAGAGAGCTCCCAGCTACACACTTTCTCCAAGGCCACACCTCCTAATCCTTCTGAAATAGTTCCACTCCTTGGTGACCAAGCACTCAAATACATGAGTCTATGGGAACCACTCTCACTCAAACCACCACAGACATACACCCCAAATCTCTCAAAATCAGGTTTAAAAACAAATCCCAGGCTTTCCTAGCAAGATTAAGCTTTGGTATCCACTGAATGAGATGCCTGCTATGTTACAGTGCTGTGGGTTTTCTAAGGAACATGGTTGGTTTATTTTGAAGCTTCTTCATAATTCCAGCCCCTGGCGTCAAGGGTTGCTTCACCTTTGTCATGCACACTGAACAGAACCTGAGGCATCCAAGCCCTGATGTGCAGGGGGGTAGGAGTAGGTAGGGGATGCCTTCTTTGGGTCTATGGAAGGTAGCCAGTCTCTGGCAGCTGTTCACAACACTCCCAAGAGCTAAGTGCTACTGAGTGCTTTGGTTGTCTATTTAACGTCCCCCACGGGAGCTGGAAAACCCAGTACCAAAACATGGAGAGGCAGGAGCAAGTCTCCACCCTGGTTCCCTGCCTCCAGAACCCTGTGATTGCAATTGGAATGGATACACCCTTGTTTTCTAGCCAAATGCATTCTGGATAGAGTTAAGAGAAATGTATAATATTTTCAATGTAGTGTTTTTCTCATTAGGAGAGAACATGAGATTTTGGAATTTTAATGCTGAGAGACTTTTATGAAAAGCACTGTTTTTGGTTTATTATCATGCTTGAAATTTTGTTCACAGTCCTGAACTCTTTAAAAAAAATACTTTTTAAAAGGAGTTTCTGCCTCTCCTTGTGGGGCAAGTTTTGATAGGAGAGAAGTGTAAGTTTGCACAGGGGAAGTCCCAGAGGTTGGTCTTCATCTTTGTGCTCCCCGTAGATAATTGTGAATGTGACTCACTTGCAGGATAGGAAATGTGTCACCAGCTTGATCCTAATCAAATGCATTTTGGAAACTGTAGATTTGGAGTGTCAGGTTCAACACTTACCAAAAGCTGGATTTCCAGGTTTTGACTCTGTTGGAGGCATTCTGTTGTATATACCCCATGTAAGCATGTGATTCTAAGTCAGTGGGTATCACAGTACCCAGAGGTCTTCTGCCATTAGCAGGGACCACAGGGCCTTGAAGCAGGGATCTGCCCCAGGGTCTTCAGGGTGGCTGATGGTAGCAACTGCATACATCATACAAAATAGTGTCACACGTTGCTATGAAGCCTTGCGTGTTGCTTATAGCCCTTTCCTAGTTCCAGACCTTTGATTACAAAAGCATCCTCTCCTTCCTAGTGCTGTGCAGGTTGATAAAACAGTTGCCGAGCCGGAATCCCTAAAGAAATTATTAATTACCTGGTTAATGTGCATCAGGCTGTGGGAGTGTGAGATTAATCACCAGCCACAGGATGAGTTGCTGAAGTGGAGCTTGGTTTTTGTCTCCTGTCACTCGGTAATGGCTTTTCCTCCTTCACCATCAGGTGAACAGGTGCAGAGCCGCTGTGCTCTCAGCTCTGAGTCAGGAACAGCCGGTGGCCAGGCCATGCCTCTCCCTCAGTCCTGCTGCACGAGCAGTTTATAGCACACAGTGTTACCTACTCAGAGTGTTTCACTCGTGGGGATTCTCCCATGTGACAGGGACTCCATCCACGGCTTCAGTTTTCCAGATGAGTGTGTATGTCCACACACACGCACCCTACACACACCAACACACACAGACAGTTCTGAACATGTAACAAAGGAAACTCAGAGGTGCTTCTGGGTGCTCTCAATGAATCCATGCTTAGCACTTCATCTTGGTTCTTATTTGGAAAGAGAATCTTTGTTTTTGAAAGACAATAAACCCCAAACTCACCATCAGAGCAACTTTCAACCATCTTCAGAGAAGCTGTGATTGACAGTAGATGGTGATTAACACAGAGACCCACAACTTGTCAATTTACACAGGGTAAGAGGCTGTGGAGTGCCCAGCCCCAAATGGAACATTGATCTCATATCCCTTATCCTAAGGGTCAGGGTTCATCATGGAAAGAGGAGTGGAGATTCTAAAAGCCAGAGGTAGTGGATACCTGCAGCAAGACAGTGTATTCAGGACATGACCGGCCATTGCACACATGACTCGCAGTGGCTGCCAACAGCATGCATAAGATCTACATAATATCAAGCCAGTCAAGGTGCCAGCATGGGTGGGAAAGGGAGTCATGAAGCCCCACCCCTAGCTGAGGAGCTCTTGGCAACTGAAGACTACTAGAAGAGAGAGTCAGCTTTTTTTAGGGATGAGGCTTCTGAGAAGCTGCCAATGCTCCAGTAGATGGCCCTAATCTCATGCATATATTGGGAGCTCAGAGCATTTAGAAAAAACAAAAGGTATACAATGTGGGGACGGAAAAGTGGTGGGAGGTTCAGTGAGGAACTAGAGAGGAGTAAGTGGGGGTGGATTTGATCAAAACACATTAAAGGTACATACAAAATTTTCAAATAATATAACTAACAACAAAACAGACCCCAGAACTAAGAAGAGAATGATGTGTTTAGTGCCTTAAACTTTTCATATCGCAGTGCACATCCTAAGGCAGTGGTTACAGGATGCTCTTATTATTGTCTCATTTGGTTGCCCAGTGCCATCCTAGGCACTCCTATTTCAGGTGGGTCTCTAATGCATGCCACACTCTTGTCATTGCAGTAAGTGTGTGCAGAGAGTGTCTACTTTCCATTTCTAGAGTGTTACTAGTCTTGGAGTTTCTCTCTGTTGAAGAAGGTAAGCCACTGTGGAAGGTGGGAGAAAAAGGGGTGCATCCTCCAGAGAGCTCCATAGTTTGCTGAAGGCTAACCTTTGTAATCATCTGTGCACTGATTACAGACCCAAATCGATTAGAGATGTGGGAGGAGCCCATAGTCCCTGCGAGTGCATGCCAGAGTCAGGTCTCTCTGTTGACCTCACACCACAGGCTAAGACTTTACCAGAAGGGTGCTCTACATCATGACGATGCTGAACATGGAAAATTATCACCAGTCCTATTGACTTTACTTATTATATTTAGCCAGAGTTTGATAGCTTTTTACTCTTGGGTGTGTGTGAATAAATAGAATGGAGAGCATATACACTGGAAAAATTCTCCATTTTAAAGCAAGGACTCCTCTGAAATATATAGCTTAAGACAGAGCATCATCTTAAAATAAGCAAGTGTCTGTTGGGAGTCTCCTAATATTTACCACTGCTGCCCAGGCTAGAGCCATGCTAGGAAGGAGACAAATTGGGGCCACATGCCCACTGATCTGGAACACTAGTGCCGCACTATGTTATTAAAATAGAAGACAAAGACAGCTATGTGTACTCCCATCTGGCAGTGGGTGCTAAGAAGACATGAGGGTGTGGTGGCTGGGTCATTAAAAAGGCTTACACTTCAAGAGCTAACCTTTGAGTCAATGTCTGGATAATAGAAAGGAACCGACCAAGTTAAGATCAGAGGTGGGGTGTTCTTGACAGACCAAGGCACAAGCAAAGGTCCTGAGGCAGAAATGAGCTGGGCTGCCTCGAGGAATGGTAGAAGTGGAGTTTGGTGAATCAAAGTCTTGGATTTGAGACTGGCAGATAGGTTGATGCCTTGAGACCTCAGGAAGGAGTAGATAGTGCATGCTGGGAGTGACGGGCAGCCATCTCATCTGTCTGTGGACAGCATGTTTGAAATGTTAGTCCTGCATCTGAGTTCACTCCCTACAGTGGCCTTCACCTCTTCAATATGTTCAGCCAACCTGCCTTTATAGAGAATACAAAGAAAAATCCACCCTGTCTCGGATTCAGACATGAATTCTTCAGCAACTCCTCTTTGAATAGAATCTGATGCCACATTGTGGGGGTTGGCATTCCTCAGCCCTGATCCTTCATTTTATTTGGGGTGAGGATTTTCCTTGAGTATTTCAAAAGAGGGTAGCATTCTGTTAAATACATGTCCCTGCTCAATGCAAAGATTCCCAGAAACTGCATGTTAGCATGTATGTTTTGCCATCAACTTTCAGGTGGTGGCTGAGTTTTACAGCCAGATAGAATGTGAATGATGCATTTGTATTCCTATAAGATGAGCTTGCCTGGCAATCATGGGAGCAGCTTGGAGTGGTTGGCATTGGTCTACATGCTGTGTGTCTCCTAGCATCCCATCTCTGGGATGCTTCTCCTCTGATGGCTTCCTAGTTTTGGTAAGCTTCGGCATCACAGTAGGAAGGAGATAAGGAAAGGGAGAAATAAAGATCTTCAGTAGAGAGGAAGCTGTTTCAGCTGGCAGCAGGCCCCAAGAGCACTTTTTAATGCTGTTTTTAGTTTTCATAATTTCATCCTGTATTGCAGAATACCTGGAAGACCCCTCTGCCCACTGTGGTTTAGCAGAGAGTTTGATTAAGATGCTCACCCCAGGAAGATCAATCTTATCTGTGGGTAGAATAACTGGAGTTTGTTTAGGAATATAACTTGCAGCCTACTAGCCATGAGCTCAATAGTTGTTACACATATTGTTAGAAAATTAACATTAGATACAACAAAAGAGTGCCTACATTAAATCTGAGTAATTATGGGGGGGTGCATTTGCAGTAAGGGCTGCAATGTGCAGCCTGCCCTTTGGTTTTCCTGATAGTTACTAACGACTGTGACTAAGTACCTGCTTTGTGCTGGAAGTTTTAGGGAAGTCACCTGGAGTGCTCATAGTAATCCTGCAAGATATGTACAGTTCCTATATATTTGCTTTGTAATAGAGGAGACCAAATTGTCCAAAGGTTCAGCGATGGGCTTTAAGCGGAGATTTGGATCAAGGTTCTCCCCAGTAGATGCCTGTCTCCACTGCTGTTTTTAGTCTGGGGGTGTGGCTTGTAAGTGGTAACACATCCACTGTCCTTAGCTTCAGTTCCCTAAGGCACGTCTACGTCTTAGTCTTCCGGGTGGATTTTTCTCCTTTGAAATCACTGGGTATTTCTGAAATGATGCTCAGGCTTTCTTCTGGGTAGACAGGCCACAGGGGCCAGATAGATTTTGTTACTTTTCTTCCCACTAGGAATCGTGTTCTCGCCATCTACTCTGCACAGCTGGGCACATGGAGCTAAAGCAAGAGCCTCAGACCTCTAGTCTAAAAGGCCTATTCTTTCCCCTGTAGTCATCCTGTATACACACACACACACACACACACACAGAGAGAGAGAGAGAGAGAGAGAGAGAGAGAGAGAGAGAGAGAGAGAGAGAGCTCTGTGGAAAACAAAATAAAACAAACAAAACTCTTTTCTGATTAAAAAGAAGATTATTTCAAGAAGTCACTTGTAGCTAGAGTTTTCCTGCCTGGCCCAGTCAGGACAAATCTCTCTTACCTGCCAGTCCCACAGTCGCTCAGACCCAAACAAGAAAGCACACAAAAACTTATATTGCTTACAAACTGTATGGCCGTGGCAGGCTGCTTGTTATCTACCTTTTCTATCTTAAATTAACCCATTTCTGTTAGTCTATACTTTGCCACATGGCTTGTGGCTTACCAGTGTCTTTACATGTTGCTTCTCATGGCGGCAGCGGCTGGTGGTGTCTCTCTCCAGCCTTCTACTTCCCAGAATCCTCTTCTCTCTTGTCCCGCCTATACTTCCTGCCTAGCCACTGGCCAAACAGCATTTTATTTGTACAGAGAGACATCCACAGCAGTCACTGAAGAAACACAGCATGGAAAATTTATGTGTTGGGTAATTCACTGAAAAAAACACGACATAGAAAGGGTTGCATGCTGTGTAGTGTCTCTTGTAGACATTTCCAGGGACAGAGGTTTGCTGTAATGCAGCATGGCATATAACTGCTAAAACATGCTACATGACGTCTGTCTTTCACACATGAGTTCTAAGGTACTCCAAAAGAGCACACAGGGCTCCGGGTGTATTTTGCAAAGTTAAGGGAAAGCACACACAAAATATGTACACAAAATAAACAAACAACTGCACACAGTTTTGAACAGATGGTTCTTGGGCTGTGGATATAACCCCAGCTCTGTGCTTTTGCAGGACTTCAGGCTTCCTCAGCCAGTGGGTCTCAGAGGAAGACAAGCCTCTGGTGTGAATGGTGCAGGTGTTAGGAATGGATCTACCATGGTGGCATGTGGGGTAGCTAGACACTCTGCCCTGAGGACTGGGGAAGGAATTCATCAGTGCTTTCTCTTGCTCTTCTGTCTTGGACACAGGAGTTAGGAATTACTTGCCATCATCTTTATGTTTAAAATGCTCTGGACCGCAGTACAGGACTGATACAGAGGAAGGAGAGGTGACCCTGAAAGTCTGAGAGACAACAGCTGGGAGATCAGCCTCCTGCTAATCCCACTGGTGGACCTTAGCTATGAAAGGAAGACTTGGGAGATGACTGTCACAGTTCTGTAGACAACACAGCTGCAGAAATAAATGCAGAGAACACATCCACATTTTACACAGACCAGAGGTGACCAGAGTTAGATGCTAAGAAGTGGCCCTTGGAGTCCAACATAGAACCCTTTATGTCAGGTAGTGTGCAAGGGCTCTTAGTACTTCCTGTTAGGTGGACTGAATAAATGTTTGCCTGGAGAGATTCATAATCCAAGGGAATTTCTGTTTCCAATCTGAGACCGTACTTCTTCCACATCTTGTCTCCACGCATGTGATCGGTGCAGCTTTTGGCTGTCCCAGCCACCTCAATTTTAGTCATGTCCTTTCTGTTCCCTTTATACTTTCTGAACAAAGCCATAGCCACAGGCTTGAGGAGGAGACCCCAGTGACAGGGACTCTGGGATGACTTTTTATCAGCTAGCACTAGTTTCCTCTGTCTTAATATCTGTGAGCTTGTAAATCACCACATGAATATTTCAAAATTACATTTATTTACCTCTCTCTCTCTCTCTCTCTCTCTCTCTCTCTCTCTCTCTCTCTCTCTCTCTCTCTCTCTCTCTCTCTCTCTCTCTCTCTCTCTCTCTCTCTCTGTGTGTGTGTGTGTGTGTGTGTGTGTGTGTGTGTGTGTATGTGTGTATACATAACTTGTAAGAGTTGGTTCTTTCTTTCTACCTGCAGATCGAACTCAGCCTGTGAGGTGCAGAAGTAAGCCATCTTGCCCAAATAGTACAGGTGCATATTGCTTGTGGGACACCCTTAGGGCACTTCAAACTTCTGTCTTTTTTCTTCATAGTCATTATCTGAGCTTCATGGGAACTGTATGTGGTCACGTGTTCCAGAGTTTCTCTCAAGTGTACACTTTCCAATTTAAAGCTACACACTCCCTCAATGTATTATGATTATCTCGAGCCCTTGGTGTAACTAAAGGCGATTGAGTCCGTGCTTTTAAGTTTTATTTTATAATCTGCCCTTGGTCCACTACTTAAAGTGTCAAAGTGCTTACATTTTGGGACTGCATGATAAAACATGATGCCTACATGTCACATAAAGGTTTAGTAATAGGTATAGGGCTTAGGATGAGGTGAAACACTACATCAAAGTGTTTTTCCACAAAGCAGCAGACTGAGCCATGTGTTCACACACATGTATACATTTGAAAATCTACACCCAGAGGTCAGAGGTCATTTATTCGTTCCTTGTTCCTGCTGGGAGCTATTGAGGGTTGGTCATGGATTGAGGTCCAACATGAATGGGCCAAATCTTCTCCTGCCCTAGATGCCAGACATGGTTGTGCACACATAGAATCCCACTGACAGGGAGATTGAGACACATGGATTGTTGGGGCCCACTGGCTAGACAGTCTAGCCTACTCAGTTACCTCTGGGCCAATGAGAGATCATGTCTCCAAAAAAAGAGGTAGATAGCATTCTACATAGTGATGTATGAGGTTGATCTTTGGTTTCTATACATGTGTACATGTACTCTGCACACACATGACCATGCAGACACACCAATATACACACAAGTAACTTAAAATGGCACTAATTCTTAGAAGTTGTATCAAGAAATTAATGTCATAAATGGATCCTATGTGTTTGGCTTAACAGATAGATTTTTATGCTTTGCTGATTTCACTGTCCTTTCTCATAGTCCAGGATCTATGCTGGAGTCCCAGCTCTGTTGTGCTGCATCTTATGAAGTAGTAGCAGTTAATCCATTGTGCAGGTAAGGAATACCTACTGTGTGCCAGGAGACTAGGAAGGCCTCCTCAAGGCTGAGCTGCTACAAGGTGACAGGCTGGGACTTTTCTTAGACCCATCTCTTTCTCCTCATCTGTCAGGTTTCCTGTCAGTGGGTCCTCTGTCACTAGAGAGGTGATATCTCACATTTTAAAATGACTGGGTTCTTCAGAAATTGTGTACCCCACAAAAAGAAATGATTGCTAGTTTTCCTGAAATTGAGTGGCTGCAATTGAACTCTTGGGTGACAGTTAGACAGAACACCATCATCCTGTATTTTGGATGAGAAGAGCACACATCTGAGGCATTCACTGAGTCTCCTGCCTCAGGTCTACTCTCCTGCCTTGCTAACCCTATTCCTACAGTCTTGATGGTAAGTCATCACTGAGTGCTTACCAGGAAAGGCTTTGTGAGTGGCCAAAAGTCTCTATAGAAGATATCTGCAGTTTCGTTTTAAATGTGTGTGGTCCCAACACTACAGAGTTATTTTTTCACATTGTAGTCCACAGACTCATTGGTAGCTCTGATTTAAATGCAGATTCTTTTTTAATAAAAGATTTTATTACATACGTGTGTTCTGTGTGTGGAGGTCGCTGGATAGCTTTCAGGACCCAAGTCTCTTCTACCATGTGGGTCTTGGGATCAAATTCAGATAGTCAGCCTTGGATAGGCTTGCTGGCTTTTAATTCCTTAATTTTTTTTTAAACCCAAATCCCTTGGGGTGCCCCAGAACTCTGCATTTTAAACACTTCACAAGGAATCTTTCAGAGCTCTGATGCCTGGGAACTATTTACCAAAACAATATTATCTAAGGTAAAAATGGTCAGTGGTCTCCATAATGGCTCCTAACTCACAAGGGCAGGTCAATGGTTTCTCCTAGATATTTCCTCTGTAGGGCAAACACCGTGAATCCTTCCCCTTTTTACCCCACCCCCTTTCTTCCAGAGTAACTTCTTCAGACTTTGTTCCTCTTCACAACAGCCGATCAATGAACTTCAACATGAAAGATGAACTTAAACTCTTCTCGTCTCTTTTCGTCCCCCTCCACAGCCAATGTTCTTTTATCTTCTCAGACATTCCAAAATGTGGGGGGAAAAGAACTTCTCTGCAACAGATGCACTGCTTTCTAGGTCTCTAGGTAACATTTTAACCTGTGTAATGTTCGATGCACAGCATCTTAAGTAATATTCCAGGAAACACGCTCCTGCTTGTTAAAAAGGATAGGACCCCAGAGATGTCTTTAAATATGCCTGCAAAGTGAGAGGTGCCAAGAGAAAGATAATACGGCTGATTATAGTTATTTACCTTACATTTTCATTTGCTTTTAACTGGGTGTAATTTAGGGGCATGAAATCTCTTATTGAAAGTGTGTTTGCATTAAACAGCTCTAAGCAACCATGAATGTGCAGAAACTGAAAAATTGACAGACTGGGTCCCTAGAATCCCAAAGAAGCATTGTTGTAATAGGCATACAAACAAATCGAATAAACATGTTTTGCTTCGGTGCTTTAAAGAATACAGTCTTTGGAGTAATTTGTCTTTTTTAAACTATCATTTCTAACCTTTTCATTACCTATCTCTAGTCTGCAGCTCCCTCCAACAATCTGTGCAATTTCCCAACCAGCTGTCGGTGTACTAGCACTCAGAGCCTGTTTCTGCTTCCCTGAGCTATCAGCTCAACCTATAAAGGGAATTACCTGGGAGCTCTTGTTTCCCGGGTTTGTATTTAGTAGAGTTTTTTGTTTGTTTGCTTTTCCTGCTGTGTTTTTGGATCCTAAGGATGTGCAAAGCATACTTTATTACCATAACCCCTAGTGCCCCCACTCTGGCCAAGTATTGGAGGATGATTCCAATGACATGAACTTCTCTTTCTTCCTAAATAATGATGATCTTAGGCTTTGATCTGTTGAAATTTTAGCTTGAGGT
This sequence comes from Onychomys torridus, assembly GCF_903995425.1. Classification (NCBI taxonomy): domain Eukaryota; kingdom Metazoa; phylum Chordata; class Mammalia; order Rodentia; family Cricetidae; genus Onychomys; species Onychomys torridus. The sequence goes on along the minus strand of NC_050453.1, from coordinate 7,781,705 downwards.
TTTATAGGTATGAACAAGCTGTTTGCATAGATCACCTTTGGGAGAGAATGTGTGCACATCTCATATGTTTCATTGGTCTTGACATGGTGGACAGAAATCCACCCCTTGCATCCTATTCTCTATGGTAGACAGTGAGGGCTACATGAAGTCAGGGCTTGTACTTGGACTCTGTGAAGGCCTGGGCAGAGGGGAGGCTTCTGATTTGAACTGGGATGTTGAATCTTTAGTTAAAAGCAAGCAAGGAATCCTATGTGTGCTGCTCTCCAGAGGGAAGTTCTTACTTCTACCTGGACATGCTTTACAAACACTAATTTTTCCATCAGATGGTGTAGGACATTGTCACTTGTCAGAGTAGATACAGTTACTGTTTTAGTAACATCTCTATTACTGGACAGAACCAACTTTAAGCTTCCTTCCTTCATGTTTGAGGAATAAGATTTGCTCATTGAGAAGTCCCTTCAGTTTACCAGAACTAGTTAGAACATTCTTATCCTTCTAAGGAAACTGTTACCTTCCAATTAGCATTAAAGGAGACATTCCCAGAGACAGGCTTGCTCTGTCTAAACCATTGTGTTTTTCCATGATTGTGAGAAAAATGACAAGAATTATTCACTACCCTGTGGTCATCTATCTTGGATCTCTGTCGTAGTGTGCTCCCTAAAAAAACAAACAAAGGAAAACCAGAGATCAGTAGGTCTTAATTAATAGGCCTTACAAGTTTGTTCTTAGATAAATGATAGTCATATTTTTAAAATGAGAAATGAGCCATGTACACACACACACACACACACACACACACACACACACACACACATACACACACACACACACATACACACACACAAAACAAACAAACAAACAAAAACCACAAAAACTTTGCAAATACTTTCCTTCACTAAAAAGAAACTGAGAAAAAGGCTACCAGCAGCCTTGATTTGATACTCTCCTTTTAGAAAAATTAAATCAGGTTTGCCTTTCTAGGAAAGATGTACTATTTTGTAAAATAAAACTAGAATGAATATCTGTCTGAAGATAATTTATAGAACATATTTTCTTCATGGGATGGGTGTTCACATGGCCCTAATTCATTTGATATATCCTAGTCATTGAAAGATATAAGTAGAGGGAGTTAAAAATGTGTGGCAAAACCATACCAGGCTTTGAAAAGATACACACACACACACACACACACACACACACACACACACACAAACACACACACACACACACACACACTCACATTTTTTAATTTGTGAGGACTTCAGCTGTTGGAGGATTGTAGAGGATAAAACAGACTAAAAATAAATAGCTGTATACTACTTCATTAAGCGGCTGTGTGGAGTGATTTTCCCATTGATTAGTCTCAGGGCTAATGCTGGTTCATTCCTCATTTCTTTGCTAATTAACATCCGCACTGTTCCTGACCACTTGACTGTGTTCTCTGGTGAACATGCGCTGGCTTGGCAAGTAATTGCTCTCCTTCCTCTCCCTCCCCCACCTTCTTCCCTAATCCCCAGCTTTTCCTCTTTTCTCCTTCCTAAAGAATAAAATGTTAAGGTAGGAGTGAGAGAAGATAGGCCTGAAGTGGTATCCTGTGTAGACAGCAAACTTAATAAAGAGATTAAGTGCAGCCAAGAGAGATAAACACAGCCCCTCCACCCAAGCATTTGATGGAGGGGCTGGGTAAATACAGATGATTTGCCCAGGTTACCATATGAACTGGCTGGCTTGCTCCGTTTTGCATTTGTCTTGTTGATTCCAGGCTCTTACAGAATATTTACAGGACAAATTGCCTGACTCACGGAGTTATGACCAAAGACCTTTAAAAGAGAAATTGAGCCTTTGCTTCAAGGCATCTATTTTTGAAGACTGTGTACCTTTTGGTTCCTGAGTCTATGAAATGAAATTTCCTGCCAGGTTGCAGTTTGCTGGTCTCACCCAGAGTTAGAGCTTTTGTGGGGGGTGATCCACAGTCAAGCAGAATGTAGGTTATAATCAGAGCAGAATACTCAATGTGGCAAACTGGGATTAGAATTGGGAAAAATCCACAGTATAAACATAATGAAAATCACTGGCTTCTGTCTCAGGTCAGAAGGTTATATCTCTATAACTGGAGGCCAGCATGCATGTTGGAAAAGGCTTTTCCAACCCCATTGAATAACCCACTGCTTTGAGTCAATTCCAAATCACAACATCTCTTTTAATTGGATCAATATTATGTTGCATTTAGGGAACAATTTGAGATTCATTTTAATTTTTGCAGTATGGTATAATATGTCTCTGAGGCCATCACATAGCAACTTTTCTTCAAAGTCATCTTTTAGAGGTCATCATAGCCAGGGATGGTTAGACTTCCTGAGATTTGCAGTGTATTTTTGGCATTATAGTGTTTTCCAACAGGCATTTTAGAATATTTTTCTTGCCTCTGTGTTTAAATCTTTCCTCTGGAAGATGATAAAGGCCTTGTGGTGGCATTGTACTCTTTGCTTACCACGGAAGAATGGAGTAGGCACTGTGCCTAGGACATTGACTGCCCTCACTGAACAAATGAAGAGACATTTAAAACATGAAGCTGCGCTTTCTTCCACTTCTGTCTTTGTGGCAATTTTAACGTTGTCTTCAAAATTCATGTTTATCCTCCGTTACTCAAAGAGGGCTAATATCATATTAGTCACTCTCTAGAATTTTTGAAAAAATATTATTACTGTTATCATCATCATTATCAGTGTGTGTGTGTGTGTGTGTGTGTGTGTGTGTGTGTACATAGCTATGCCACAATGGACTACAAGACAACTCATGGAAATCTGTTTTCTCCTTCCACTAGTTGGGTTCCAAAGTTGGAACTCAGGGCATTTTGGTATCACATGCCTTTACCTGAAGAATCCTCTCAAGGGCCCCAGTGTCTTGATTTTGATTGTGATCTGATGTAGAGTGAGTGTAATTGTTGGTGGACATTGAAAGAGGGCTCAGATCAGCAGTGGATTGCAAGTTCCCTACACTCAGGAAATGTTTATAATTGTCCAGTACTCTATTTCCATCATGATTCAACCCAGCAAATGGTCTGCTAGTGTGTGGAATTCAAGGAAGAAAATGCATGAGGGAACATTTTAGACAGCAGCACTGAAACCCAATCTTGGGAGCTGGGTATGTACGTGTCTGCTGTTACAAGAGACAGTGAGTAGTTTCCTGAATGTGGTGTATGGCCAAGGAAGTGATAGAAAATAAGTTTGAAAATTTAACTAAGGATCAGACCTTGAGCCAACTTGACTCTGTAGCTAAGGAATTTGGACTTTCTGCTTGTGGGCAGAAACTGAATATAGTTAATGGCTGACCGTTGTCTGAGAAGATCACCCTGACAGGTGGTGAATCTGGACATCAGAGACAAAAGCAGAAACAGTGCAGAGAGGAGCCAGCCTCTCATTCTGGTAATAGAGGTACCGAGCAGGGAGGGTGGTGGAGAGGAGAACTAGACAATTCAGATGTGCTGGCTGCAGTTGCAGTAGTGGCCGAGTGTGACTGAAGGGTGGGATAAGGGCTGGGTTCCTTGCTATAGGTCAACTCGAGGCTTCTCTGCCCTGACTGGGCTTAGTGTCTTCACGTGGTCTTCTGTCCCACTGGTGTAAAATGTCTCAGGAAGACTGCAATGGACTTGCCTTGCTCAACCTGAGGTCCTCCGATCCCACCCCAGCTCTCAGCATGTATTGTAGCTGACAGAAGAAGCTGGAGCGTTCACTCACAGCTTTAAACACCACAGCTAAACTCCACAGAAGATGCTTTCTGTTATCTGTGTTTTCTGCTCCTGGTAAAGGTAATGCGTGAAACCTCTAGGGAGCTCTCAGGGCAGAGGGAATGCTCTTCAGAGAAATAGACAGTTTTAGGGTCTGACAATCAGGGAGTATGTCCTTTCACCTTTGAAATTGCAAACCAGATGGAGCTCCCAGTCAGGAGACTCTCTGCTTTGTGGAAAGTGACGAAGAAATTTATTCCAAAATATCATTTTGTAAGGATAGTGTTTAAATTATACTTTAGGTATTTGAATGTCACAAGAAACTGCTAAATATTTTCTGGTTTGTAAATTATATAAAAACTCAAAATATCTGCTTGCAAAGAATCTACTTATTTAAAAGTGGACTCAAATTGAAGGACACCTTTCAGTCCCCTAAACATCTCTTTCTTTTAACATCTTTTTCTTATGCCCCCAAGGGGACAGTGGTCTGGATAAACAAACAATAAAAGATTAAGATGGAAACTTTATTGAGAATTTATCTCCTAATTGGCCCATGCTTGGCTGTCCCTATGATGTTTGTTTGCTCCTAAATATAAAGGGATGAAGACAAGGAAGTGCCTGGAGCCTAGAGGGAAGCAGATGTCTCATCCACGGTCATGATAAAGCCATGCAGGATACATGTACTTTGTGTCTGTGCTCATGAATGTGCATGTGCATGTGTGCACAGTCCCCCATACATGCCAATGTATGTAAAGAGAAGAAGATTTTCTTTCTGAGATTCTGAGGAAGAATATGATTTATTAGCTGAGCATCAAGGAGAGATCAGCCGTAGGATTGATTGGAATAAGCCTCACCGTTTTGCTAAAAATCCATTTACTTGTTGAGCTATTAAGTGATGAAAGGATTAAGAGAATAAAAAAAATCTAATAAAGATGATACCAGTGGAGCGTTTTGTAAAATTTGCATGTGAATTTATAACATTATAATCTGCCTGCAGACAGCCTTGTTTGGCAGAAGGGAAAAACCGTACCATTCATATAGACATAAAAAATGCATCAGCAGAGTTTCTGGACAGGAAACCTTTTTTTCCCCCCATATGGGCATCCATATGTTTTATCTTGAAATCCATATTTTTGGCTTTGATACCCATATGTTAGCTTTCTTTTTCCCAAATAAGATTGTGTAATCATTCTTTATTGTTTCTTTTTTTTTTTTTTTCCTAGAAAGTTACCATTCTAAGGTTTAGGGGTAGAAAGTAAGAGTAACTGGACTGTTTTGTGTACAAATACACAGACTTGTAAAAGAATGTTATTAGAAAGACATGCATGGTTTTGTGTGTTTGTTTATATGGTGTGCATGTATGAATATTAGTTTTCAATATGGGGGTTTGATGGTTATTTTTCATCTTCAACTTGAGAAAATCTAGAACTAACTCAAATATGGACATCTGGATGTGTCTGTAGGGAGGATCATCTTGATAATACTGAGTGTGAAGATACACCCACTGTGGGTGGCACCATCCCCTAGACAGTGAGCTGAGCACTACCAGGCATGCCTTCGTTAATTTCTTGACTGTGGATAAGGGAGTAACTTCTTCAGACTCCTGCTCCCTTGACTTCCTTGCCATGATAGATTGTAACCTGGAGCCAAGATCTCATATAAACACTTTCCCCCTTAAGTTGTTTTTATCACAGCTACAGGGCAAGAAAAAAAGAAACAACAACAACAGGCTGTCCAGTGTGCCCAGCTACATAGAAGACCTCCCCTGAAGATCACTTGGTTTTAGGAAGAAAGCTGGCTTGTATTATTTAATTGCTCATATAGCCCCAACTCATGGCTTCTGCCTAGAGTGTAGTGAAAGATGTTTAGGCTTATTAGCTAGTAGAAACTGAATCTCCAGGTGAACTCCACCCAGTTCAAGAAGTCCTCCAGTTAGCAAACTCATCGAACCACTAGTTTAACACAATGGTAAAACTGGCTTTACAAAATTGGCATGCTAGGCTGTCTGCACATGAGATTTCAGTATGGTCACATGATCAGGAATATTTCTATTTCCCCTCTTCTTTCTATGCACAATAAAATAATTATCAGCTTTATATATATATCCTTTCTGGAATTCATCCAGGGCTTATGCTTGTTTTATTAGGAACTGATGTATGGAGGAAGCAAGGCCAATGTATTGAATGGGTTACCCTAGTCCAGTCTAAAACACTGAAATCATTAAATATCTCCTTTGTGGAAATGTCTAAAACTAAAGTCACCAGTAGTGCCTATTGATTCCTGACATCCCTTCTATTGCTTTCTGGTAATTTAGATATATAGCATAGGGTGCTGTACCATAGGTTGGCACAGGTAGACACACTGGAGAAATTCCTTTTAGAAATAGTTTGCTTGACTTTATTTCCCTGGGAAGGGATTTTTACTGTCAGCTACTTTCTATCTGCCTTGTCCTTATGGCAAGGTCAGTCGTGGGTGTCCATGATCTGTCAGCCTCGGGACCTTTGATTGACAGACTGCTGAGTTGTTCTCTGCAGAGAAAGCTGCTGCAGTGTGCCTAGCATGTGCAAAAGCCCTCAGTGAGGACCATTTCCCAGGTTTGGGCTTGAAAATGGTGCTTCAGCAGCAGCCTTTCCAGAAGCGTCCGGTTGGAGCCCATGTCAGGGCCACCTCAGTTGGATGTCTGTCAGTGCGGAGAGTCAGCATTCTGCCTCCCCTCCCTCCAAACTACAAAGGTGTCAGCAATTCGCTTATTACATTTCTAGGAAAACCTGCTGGCTATTCATGGTGTAACTTCCCTTGGTAGCAGAGGAAAAGTTAAGCGGTCAGTCACAATGATTTGAAACTCTGAGATTCTCACCCTGGCCTCTTGTTATTCTTCTGTGGATGGGGGTGCTAGTGAGAGCTTATTTTAGGATCCCTGGGGTGGCTTTTCATTCCCCTTCCCTGGCTCTTCTATTCTCCGCAGCATTACCTCACTGCATTAGTGCTGGCATCTCCCTCTGATGGAATCTAGTTTCCTTTCCATTCACAGTGGCTGAGGATCATATCTCTGATCCATTTAAAAATACAGTGAGCTCGACCCTCGAGAATGCGCGCGTCCTTTCGGCGACTCTATTGATCTCCAGGGCTCTATATCTGGATCTCCATTCACACCCTCAATTTTCATGCCTGTTGTCATCCCTCTGAGGGGCAGGTATTAAGCTGGGTGCTAGGAGCTAGCTAGCTACAGAATATTTCCTTGGTTCTGCAGAATTGAAGTTTTTATGTGGGCGTTCATGAGGGTCTGTATGGACCCCACAGTCCTGAGAGAAAAATAGAGAAAGGCGAAAATAGAGTGAATTCATTTTGCTAGGCTTCCTGAAGGAAAAGTACTATAAAAAACTGGACTTTAATACTGCCATCAACACACTGAAACTTATTATATTGTGTAAATATGAAGAACATGAATAAATAACACCAAGGAATAAGCGAAAAAGTCTCTGAATTTTAGTGGATTATCCTTATTGAAACTTCTCTTTCTGGAGAACAGCAGAATGTGTGCGGTTTCAAGAGCAGTGGCTGCTACCAGTGTGGTGATAACACGTTTTTTTCAGAAGTGTTAGGAAATAGGAAATAAAGGATGCTCAGAATTGGATTAAAAATTCCTCTAGCTGTAATAATAAATTGTTACCGCAAGAAAAATCCCCCAAATTAGAGGAGAGTGGCTTCGTGTCTCAGTAAGAGGCAGAGTGGAAAGCCCTCCTTGAAATGGAAGTGAAATGAGGGAAAATTGCATTGTTGCAGACTAATTTGATGAAAGGACCCCAGTAAACTGTGATTGCACAGTTAATAAACGTTGGAGCTTTTTTGGAAGACAAAATGAGTTGTTTAGTGGTTAAAAAAATCAATTACAAATTGGGTTGTCTTCTTTAGCCAATCAGGCAGAGAAACCACCATGATAATGAAGGCTCAAAGTCAACAGAAACATACCACATTGACTACTTTATCCTTTCTTAAAAGTATTAAATAGGATGCCACAAAGATTGTGAAGTGTGAAAAACTTTCCTTGCTAAGACTCTGAAGGGGCAATTTTATTCTTTTGATACAATAGGTCTGTGGTGAGAGATGAATGAACTTAGGTATGTCTTTTTAACAGAGTTCAATAGGGAAGAGGTCTCTTGTGGTTTATTTGGAGATGGAAATCTAGCCGTTCATAAGGAGGGGGTGTGTATTCTGCATGAAGCAGAAAACTGTACAGAGCTTGTGACTGGGGAGCTCTGTGATACAGTTGGAAATGCAGGGTCTCATCCAGAGCTGCAGCAGCATGTGACTGGGGGTGATAGAGTTAGAAATGCAGAGTCTCATCCAGAGCTGCAGCAGCAACAATCTTCACTTGTTCTTAAAGTCATAATTTAAGGAAATTCCAAATTAACAAGTACACAGGAGATATTATCTTGGTGTAAAACAAAAGCACTATTTAATGACCAAGAGTTATTCAGCCCACTTTTCTTGACCCGAATCAGATGTTTACTAGGACTGGGAAGTCTTAGAATTAAGAGCGACTGTGTGCTGACAGAGTTTAGGTAAGTTCTCCGAAACTAAGATGTCTGTCTTCAGGAAGAATGTGAGAAGGGTCAGAAGACTACTTCAGGAAAATTTACTTAACTGACATGGAGCCAACAATACCCTGCACCATAACCTCTGACTCTGCAGGTCCAAGAGGCCTGTGGTGGAGCCTGAGCTTTGGAATGGTCCAGAATGAGTTTGAATCTTTACTTTGCTAACCCGGTGAGGTCAGGTACTGCATGTCAGGTAGTACTTGTATTTAGAATCTCCATTTTCAAATCTGAAAAAAATTGGGAAATTTATGCCTTCATAAAGTGTGTAAAATACAGCCCAAATTGGTAGTAGAGAAGCCTTGGGTTAGCTAGTACGGAATAGGGGGGAGAGAGTCATGTTGTATTTAGCTGACTGGGAATTCATACAGAACTTACCCATCCTAGGCTTAGTGAGAATTCAAAAATAATGGTGAACTAATAAATATCTTCAGAAATCCATGATGACTTATTGGTTCAACAGAGGTCAAGGAATTCAGCAGCAGGTCACAGATGGCTAGGGGATAGCATTTCTAAGGAGGCTTTTGTGTAGAAACAGAGCATAAGTTCATTCTTAAAGAAAGGGAAATTATGAATGGGTAGAAGAAATAGCATTGGGGGCCCAGGTAAGAAGACAAGCCCCAAACACTAGGGAAAAGTGGTTGTCAGGATGAAAGGTGGCTGGAGAGGGGAGTGTCCTCAACAAAACCTTACTCGGTAGCTTGGAGATTCAAGTTAAAGGTGGTTAAGATGAAACCACTCCAGTTAGTGGTCCTCTTCCCTACCTACACCTCACTGTCCCTTACATCAAGTCTCCTTGCCCAGAAAACCTCGATGGCACACCTGTGAATCTGCCCCATTGTATTTATGTGCACATTTATATATCTATAGGTTAATATGCTTTGCATCCACTGTGTATCATGTGTTCACAGATAATAGTTACTGTATATTTTAATGAATGGTTAAGTGAGCACATATTTAATGGATACATAGATTTTTCTTCTTATAGTTAGGTGAATGCACCTCTTCCTTTTTCTGTCATGGGCCCAGTCTCCTCCTCTAAGGCATATGCTTACTCATTACTTCTTTCCTCTTGCCTGTAGTAGTTGCCTTTGTGTGTGTGCATGTGTGTGTGTTCATTCATATTTATACAAATACACATGCATATATTTGCACATGTAAGGCAAAGTCTGACATTATGTGTCAGGTCCCCAGGCTCCGTCCACTTTGAGACAAATTCTATCTCAGGGACCTGGGCTCATTGATTTGGCTAGACTGGCTGCCAGCGAGTCCCAGCAATCCTCCTGTCTCTACCAGTCCAGGGCCAGGCTCACAAAGCACATCCCACCACACCTGGCTTGTTAAGTGGATTTTGAGGATCAAACTCACATTTTCATGTTTGCATGTTAGGCTACCAACTGAGTTAGCTTGTTAGCCTGAAACTGAACTTTAAAATGGAGGGGTTCATCTTTCTTCTTTTGGGGGAAAAGGTCCAGCTGAACTTATTTAACTCTATCCTATTTCCTGCAGCTCAAAACAGTGTCTGTGGCATGTGGTCATTCTTTCTTTACTGCCCAACTGTACAGCTACCATTACCAATAAAGTCAATTAACTTATCATGGAACAACTTCCACACTGTGACAGCAGATATAAACCCCAATACAATCAGAGAAGATCCCAATATTGAAAGCTGAGAGTAAACATCCAGACATGTCCAACTAGGAGAATAATGTCCCTTTCTTCTGATTCTTGACAGAAGGTTCTAAAAGGATGTTCTAGACTGAAGAAAACTGAGAGAACAAGTCCAGATCTTGCAGATCCCAAGAAGCAAAAGTGTTAGCAGTATGTGAGAAGACCTCAGAGACGCCTGGGGAAGTTTCTAGAGACCATCCCATGCTCAGGCCAGGGCAGGAAAATGGATTTTCAAATTGGGATAAAGTTACCAAGAGCTGGCACAGCAATCTATAAGTGTTTCATGAATTAAATGTACTTTTGTCAGGTATTGTGGGTGTGCAACAATGAACATGACTTTGTTGGCTATTGAATGAAACATTCACCCCTCTGTCTATCTCCCTGGCAGACAAATCTGAAGGGCAGCAAGCATTCTTACTATGTAGTCATAAAACCACAGCTTTATATTTCAGTCTAAACCCAAATTGACAATCCCAGGTTCTCTCAGCAGAGCTTTAAATGATTTGCTGATGACACTCCGGGATATTTTTTCTCACAAGAAAGTAAAATTTTAGGGCAATGTAGTCAACAAGGCAAGAACTTTGATCATAGAGATTTATAAAGACATTGTAACTTTTAAATGCATACTTTCCATCTGAAGGACTACGGAGGGGATTTAAAATATGGCTATTTAATTTTTAAAAATTACATAAATTAAGTGAACAGCCCATTAGCAGGATGCCATCGGGATCACATGGCCAATTCAGATCGAGTTATATTAGCTTGCCTGCCAGATTTGAATAAGAATTAAGACATTACTATTCCGTAGTAGTGTTGGCCATTGATCCTCATTTGCACTGATATTCTTCACAGTGACTATCTGGAACTGACTGTTCCTGCAGTCCTGCCCCTGAATCTGCATGATGCTACCATGAGGGGGTGGACTGGCAACCAGCAGCTAATCAATGGGTGTGCCTGCCTTTGATGGAGCCTCAGACTGCAGGGACCTCTTGTTCAAACAGGAAGATGGGATTCAAGGGAAAGAACAATGGCGGCCATGTTTCATCTACTCTGCTGTGCTGAGCTTCCTGGCTTCATGGGACAGGGAACTCTCCCTCATTTTGGTCAGCACTGACCCCAGCCATGTGTGGAAGCTAGGTTAAACAGATGTGCCACTCCAACTAAGTTGAACAGAGCACCCTAAAAACAAGCCCCACCAAAGAGTCAATATGCTTCCAGGCCTGTAATTGTCTTAGCCAGGTCCTCAGAGGCTGTGGGCTTTAAATCAGGGAAGAGGCTGGTTTCCATCAGTGTAGGCTGCTGCTCTTAGTGTCATTTTTTTTTATTTGGACAGTGATTTCAAATGTGTGACTTTCTAAAAAAAAATCCTAAAAATATAAACGTGTATTTCTGCCTCTTGGACTCTGACAGCTGACAGATTGTGAAAATGATTAGATTTCTTATGAAACTTAGTTAAAGATAAATGTATGGTCTGTTTTAGAGGTATGATAGTGCCTAGAACTCTAAAAGCTATTATTTGATTTCTGTTTTGTTTTTCTGTTTCTAGGCCAGTCTCTGCTCCATCCATTCTTGCTATCAGGAACAAGCTACTGATTTTCAGCTCCTAATGAAAGCTAACCTTCCTTCTTTCTAGACCATCTTGACTTCTCATATGTATGGTCTAGGCTGAGCGATTTCATTCTTATGCCATTCCATTTTGTTCACTTTATTTAGACTTAAATCTGTCTTCTGTTTGTTCTAGCATCTACCATGTTGCTATAGACATTCTAGGCAATAGGAATTACGTGGTTTCATTTTATCAAAAAACAAACAAACACAAAAAACCTTGACTAGGGCTTGAAAAGATGGCTCAGTGGGTAAAGAGTGCATATGTGCTCTTACTGAAGGTGCAAAGTCAAGTTGAGTGGCTCCTATCTGCCTATAATTCCAGCTTCAGAGAGATCTAATGGTTCTGGACTTCTGTGGGTACCACACATACCCATAAAGATACATCCCCCTCCTCTGCACACATACGTATAATTAAAAATTAAATTAAGATCTGGAGAGACAGCAGCCCATTGGTTAAGCAAATACTTGATGCTCTTATGGAGGTCCCGGTTTGGTTCCCAGCAACCACATTGAAGCTCAAGAGCACCCCAAACCCCAGTTCTAGGGAGTGCAACCCTTTCTTCTGATGTCTGTGGACACTAGGCACCACATAGTGTACAGACATGCATTCAGGCAAAACACTCATACACACATAAAATAAATACATCTAAAAAATAATAACAAATCGTCTCTTTTTTTAACATCCTTGGATATTCTACAACAGGGAGTTAATCGTGATCATGGGCTTGATTGGATTAACTATCTCCCTGGAGATGACTGCAATCCAACCCTGGGTGTGCTTGTGGGGGCCATAGAGGAAGACTTGCCTTGAATGTGGATGGCAACATTTGCATAGGCTGGAGGATATTGCATGCAATTAAATGGGGAAAGAGAGACTTCATTGCATAAGCATTCTACCCATGCTCCCTGGCCACGAGGAGGCAAGCTATTCTGCCCTGCTGCCCCTGGATCACTTTGGATTTGAAACTCCTGACACCAGGAGACAGAACATCCTTCTCTTAAGCAGTTTATGTCAGACATTCTCCAACTAGCGATGAAGTCCCTAACTACCATGGGTAGCCCTGAATGCTCAGTCCCTACTTGAAGACACTTGCATCTATTTTGGTGGCATTCTGATTCGCCAATGGAGGACAGGTGATTTGCGAGCTGATAAACCTTACATTTGGAGCTTGAAAGATAGCTCAGTGGGGAAATTATTTGCTGCTCAAATGTAAGAACCTGAGTTTGAATCCCCAGAGCACACATAAAGCTGCATATGGTGGCATGTCCCTGTAATCCCAGGAGACCTACAATACTATGGAAGGTGGAGACAGGAGTATCCTGGGAAATGCAGGGCCAGCTAGCCTGGCATACATGGCAATGAACAGTAAGAAACCTGCTTCCAACAATGTGAGGACTAATGAGGGTATCTTCTGACCTCTGTGTTCATCCTATGGCATGAATGTGCTTTCAGTCACACACATACATACATACACACACACACACACACACACACACACACACACACACACACACTTCCATTTGTATGCGAGGCCTTACAGACTCTCTGTGGAAAGGAGGAAACTGGGGCATGCATAAAGTTCCAGCTTTGTAGCTATCACCTGGGTCAGCTGGGTCACTGGAACACCCCAAATCTCTGTCACTGGTCTACGAAATGGTGATTCTGATTTTAACATTCATCACACTCTCACGCTTGTGAGAGATGAATGAGGGCACAATCTGGTATGTACTTCTGGTAACTTCTACAGCACAATATAGAATTGTATTTGGAGGTCAAGGCCAAGGCATTTTTGTAGGACTTTTTGTTTTAATCTCTGCATAGCAAACTCACTGCATGCAGAAGGCTCATCAGCACAGTTTTGAAATTCTGTACTTTGAAAACATGACAACAGATGTTAATGTATGGGGCTATATAAGTCGCCTACCAGATGGTTTCCAACACATCTTTCCTATTAGATTTATGCAATAAATCTCCATTCCCCTTGAAACATTTGCTTGAATGTGTCTATAACTTTTTATCCCCTTTCATACATTTGTGCAGCGCGCAGCTGGGATCCTTCATGTCAGATGTAATTAGGCCGAAGTTTTCCTTCCCTTCACCTAGATGACAAAACGAAACCCTCACTTTGAGGCAGTATAGGAAGCAACAGGAGAAGTTCTGCAAAGATGTTGACGAGTGCTGTAGATGCACAGAGGGAAACCTTGTCACCACTGATTCATTTCCACTCCTCCTCCTTTGATAGATCTGCCTCCTGTCTCTCAACACCCGGTCTGGCTCCATACCTTGCACACACTTTTCTGTATTATCAGAAGCCCATAGGAAGTTGTGCGGTCATTCATGAGTGAAGAAGATATAATGCATGTCTATTTGGTTTCTTTCTTTTTTGTACTTATTTTATTATTATATTTTTATAGTGTGTGTGTGTGTGTGTGTGTGTGTGTGTGTGTGTGTGTGTGTGTGTTGGGGGGTTGCAAGTGTCTGAGAGCCCAAACAAGAGCAGCAGGTCCTCTGAGGCTGGGGTTACGAAAGGTTAGGAGCTTCTATATGTGGGTGCTGGGAACCAAGCCCAGTCACTTCGTCTGTTCTGCAGGTCCCATTGGTTTCTTTGGAAAATGACTTTTGAGAGTCGGTGCTGCTTAATAATGATGGTTAATTTCTTCAGATATGATGCAAACCTGTCAAGCTGGATTATTTTCAGGATAATCTGCTTTCTGTAGCCCTCATACAGTGAATAAGTTACAGACTGTGTTGAAACAGATTGTGAGTTTATTTAGGAACTGTTCACCCTCAACAATTTCTTAACCAATATCTTCTTTGGCAATATCTGTCATACCCATTATTAGAAGTATTTAATGTACATTAAAGTAGAAGCATTTGAACTTTGCTAGTTTAATGTATGCATTTTTTTCATTTATGCTGTATTATAGAGATTTTCCCCTGTGGCTTACTACAGAATTATGTTTTAATTAGTATTTTTTTATATGAAGGTTCAATTGTTATGAGATAGGGAGAAAGCATATTTAAAAGCAATAATTATCCCAGTATGCACTTAATAATAACAGATCAGTGGGGCTTTCTATCTTTGCAAAGGTGATTTTTTTCATTGAATATCTTTATTATACATGAAAATATATTTGGAGAATTCTAATTTTCTTTTGTTGTGGATTCATACCTCAAATTCCCACCATATTTAGTTTATTACTCTTAAAGAATTAAAAATAAGTTTGTTGAATATCTCCTAAATTAATTAAGAAATAAGAGTATATTATGTTGGCATTATGAGTGTAAATACTAAAGTTAAGAGCATTTCACCAATTAATGTCAAGACTAACATTAAAAATCATTAGAAAGGGGCTGGAAAGATGACTCAGCAGTTAGGAATCCATCCTTGCAGAGGACCCACATTCAGTTCCCTGCACTTTTGTTGGATGGCTCACAGCTGTCTGTCACTCCAAATCCAGGTGATCCAATGCCCTTTTATGAACTCTAAGGGCACACACACACATGTGTGCAGGTGCACATGCATGTGCACACACACAGACACACACACTTAAAATAATAAAATAAATCTTTAAAAATTATCATCAAGTGATGATTTGGAAATACACTGAGTTTGAATTATGAGCACTTTGCCTGAACAGTAATTAGGATATAGCCTGAATGATCACATCACTTCCCTTCCCATTGCTGAGCCTTATATTCTGCACATGTAGGATGTAAAAATACCAGATCACATTACCCCAATCATTTCTTCAGGAATTAACTTCCCGACTTTATAAATATTCATGAATGTTTTCAAAATATTTTATACATATGAAAATAACTGACTTCTTTTAAGTCATTTAGCTTTATATGTAATAATTATAAACATATGCTGTATTGATACAGAATAATTTCAGATTGATAATTATTAATATAGATCATATACTCCAAATTCCAAAATCCAATTTAGATTTTACTTAATTTTGTTGGTGCTACCATAACAGTGTGTTATAAGACTACTTCACATGAAAACATTTACTGGGAGCTGGAGTATTAGTATTATCACTAAGCTAATGATGCACTTAGCTAGAATAAAGTTGCTGCTGAGTTCTACTTTGGAAAGGGGACAACATGGGCAGTGATGTAATTCATTCCAAAACTTCACTAGTTTTGGAATCACCTAGGAGACACATTTCTAGGTGTAACATTGAGGGAACTTTCAGAGTGTTAACACAAGAAGGCAAATGTATCCTCAATGTAGGTGACACCAACCCAGGTGAGGCCTTTAGCAAGTAACAGGGAAAAAGTAGAGGGAGAACCTAGCACCAGTGTTCATCACTCCCTGCTTCCTGCCTGCAGATGCACTGTGGCCAGCTGCCTCAAGCTCTTGTAGCTATCTATGTCTTCCCCACTGCAATGGGCTGTACCCTCAATCTGTGAGCCAAAATAAATAGTTCTTAAGCTGCTTTTGAAAGGATTCTGCCCATAATGAGAAAAGTAACTGATCAGGGAGGGTGAACATTTTATTCAGAAAATATTCCATAATGATGCTGTCTCTAACTCCCTATGGGTACCGCCACCAAAGGAATAGAAGATAAAAGGATAAGAAGAGAGTCGAAACAGCAAACAGATGTCCTGAAGTCATTCTGCTGTGTTTGCACTAATGTGGCATGGTAGCATCTGGTGACTTCCCCAAACAGCCTTTTCTGTTGGTGTTTTTTTTTTTTTTTTTTTTCTTTCTGGTGGCCTTTTTTCCTCCCCAGTGAATCAGCCAACCAGATTTTCATTTCATAAAATTGGGGCAGCCTGGCAGGGGATGATCACTTCCCTCAGCCATCTTCTGGATAATAATATCAGCAATCAGATATTGTCACAGCAACTGCAGAGGGAATTGAATTGCAGGGGTCAGGAATGCAACGGTGTTTGGTGTTTTGTTGTTTGTTCTTTGATGACTGAGTTGAGGGCTCCATAACTATTTACCAGAAACTTGAGCTTGGGAGTGAGCCCTGTAAACTCTTGAACTCTTAGTTATTTTGAGGAGAGACAGATGGCAATGCAGATTTGCTCAAGAATTATATAAACGGACTCAGTTCCATTGGCTATATGTTCACCTATTTGCCTTTGAACTAAGCTTTGCATGCTAACCATACTTCTTCTCATGGAGTAAAGTCGCTCCAAGAAGACGAGGCAGGGATATTTATTTTTATTTATTTATTTTTTATTATTCTATTTGTGTTTTAATTTTACACATCAGCCATGGGTTCCCCTGTCCTCCCCCTCCCGTCCCCACCCCTACCTTTCCCCCATCCCTTCCCCTCCATTTCCATCTCCTCCAGGGCCAAGACTCCCCCGGGGATTCAGTTCAACCTGGTGGATTCAATACAGGCAAGTCCAGTCCCCTCCTTCCAGGCTGAGCATGTGTCCCTGTGTAAGCCCAAGGTTCTAAACAGCTAGCTCATGCACTAAGGACAGGTCTGGGTCCCACTGCCTGGGTGCCTCCCAAACAGTTCAAGCTATTCAATTGTTTCATTTATCCAGAGGGCTTGATCCAGTTGGGGGCTCCACAGCTTTTGGTTCATAATTCATGTGTTTCCATTAATTTGGCTATTTTTGAGTCATGGATATTTCTATGAGTGTGAAGCAGGCTTGGGCTATAGAACAAGACCCTGTCACATACACACAACCACACATACCAACAAATCTAGCTCACTCATCTCATATATGATGTTTTTCCTCTGTGCTTAGCTAGCTTGTTCTCTGTGCACCTTGGTCACTGTACTTTAATCATCTCTTTATTCAAAAATGTGTTCTGTGGACTATTTCACCCCAGGCAGTATACTGTGTGATGGGAAAAATAAAGACAAATAAGATGAGCAAATCTAAAATAGATGTGGAAGTATAAAGACCTCCCAGCACATTATCAGTACTTTTATTATGATATAATTTAATAATTTTTCCCTTTATAACTCACTTTAAATATTTTGAGCAGGCAAGAGACCAATAGAACAGAATAAAAGCACAAAGAAATTTGAACTGTGAAAACTTAATACTGTCATGGCTATATAATGGCACTTCAAGTCAAGGACAGACTGCCTATGTGACCATTTTCTTACAAGAGTGCAATGCAACTGAGAAGTTCCCATCACACACCTGTCAGTACACGCCAAGGCAGGATCTGAGGCCATGCTGGTAGAAACAAACTGCTGCTCTTTGCCAGCTGTAGAAAGAAGTAGAGCTCCAAAGCAGCACAGAACACTTGTGATTGGCTTAGGCAATTTTCTTTTGAGACAAGGCCTCCTGAAGGGCAGGCTGCCTTGAACTCCCCATGTAGTTTAGGATGACCTTGAACTTTTGATCCTCCTTTCCTGGGATTATAAGCATTTGCCAGGGTACCTGGTGTATGTAGTGTTGGGGATGGAACCCAGGGCTTCATGCTCGTGTGCTAAGCAAGCACTCTTCCAAATGTGCATCATCCACAGCCCTTGGTATATGTATTTACCACATTATAATGTTTATTATTTAAAGCATTTTATTAAAGTTTATTTTGCATATCTGTATGTTTGTGTATGTCTATGGGCATTCACATGACATGGCATGCTTGTGGAGTCAAAGAACAACTACGAGTTAATCAGTTCTTTCTTTCTACCATGTGAGTCCCAGAGGTTAAACTCAGGTCATTAGTCTTGGTGGCAGGTACTTTTACTTCTGGACCAATTTTCATTATTTTAGATGATATCTCTTTTACTTATGAGAGTGAAAATTTGTTGTAGGTGAGCAAGCCAGACTCCTGCTCCCAGCTTCTTACATACCCTGATCTTACTATGTCTCTTGATTGATTGACATGCCCATCTAGACTTGATAAACACACTCCATGATGTTCAAATAATTAGAGTCACCCAAAGATGTCATTCTCAGAACATGGTTTCCTGGTTAGCAGCTCAGAATGGTGCTGGAGCAGGGAGTAGAAGCCAGAACATAGACTGTGCAGCCTAACATTTAGAAGCAGATTATAATAATCTGAGATATTAGAAGTCAGAAGAAAAAACAGCTGTGGATAGTGGATAGCAAAGATGTGGAGATGCCTGGGTAAGATATCAGTGATATTGTATATGTAAACTGGACAGTATAAAATTTTTGTTTACTTTGGAATAATTGGTCAAGCTGGATAGGTATGACCTAATTTCTCTTTGTTTTAATATACTTCACTAAAACATAAACCATAAAGCCAAACATCACAGTGTTATACATTGTGGTAAAACCATAAAAAGATATAAGGAAAACATTGCCACCAAGTCTGGTTTCTGATGACATTTTGTGAGAGGAGGGAGGCAGAGACAGGGTGGGAGCTTCTGAGTAGGTAGTGCAGGTTAGTTCTTAACTTAGATGAAGGAACATTGATAATTATTAGTCTTCAAGTTTGACAGGTAGGTTTGATGAACCAGGTTGTGTGTATGATGCATTCATTTCACAAATTAAAAGGGAAAAAAAGCCTGAATATGGTTCTGGATAATATGGAGCAAGCACAAATTATCCTGTGTTTGCTATTTGATTCTGTTACAAAATCTAGTAAGAATTCATGGAGCCAGCAAGTGAGGATCCTGAAAGGGATGGGGTCAAAGACCAGAAGAGGAAATGGCCCTAGCCAGTAACGAGCTTGCCACTGTTTCCCTGTGGTGTTTTCATGGCATAATTATACTGTCTTAGAATCCACAAATGGATACCAGTGTGAACACAGAGAGATCGGAGACAGACTTGCAGATTCACCAGAACGGTAAAGGGTAAAAATGGTCTCTCTTCTCTCCCTCTTGCCTTCACTCTGGCTTCTCTGCTTCTTCACATTTGAATAGTTCTATAGAAGGGTCGGTAATAAATATGAAGCCAAAACAACTCACTTCTGTGGGCCCAAGAGGGCAGAACAAACCCATGCTACCCTTTCCAACCCATGCTACCCTTTCCAACCCATGCTACCCTTTCCAACCCATGCTACCCTTTCCAACCCATGCTACCCTTTCCAACCCATGCTACCCTTTCCCCCTTTGTTGTTCTTATACCATGTGGCCAGTGAATAAATGTGTATACCAGAGTAAGAAATAAAACCCTAAACTTATGGGTGGAAGGCTAGAAAGGGAAGTCCAAAGAAGTGGAAAACAATAGGTCCATTTAGGGAGTTGGGAACTTGGGGAAATGACCACAGAAGGATAGCTAAGAACTCCTAGGTTGGTCTCTAGAAGGAGAAGCTGATCTGAATTTTGTATGTCCAAAACTGTGAGTGGAACCAACAAATATACTCTGACCTGTGTTCATCATGGCCATGAGGTAGCATACACACAGAACAAATCCAAACTGCAGTGTGAAAGCTTTGAAACATCACCTGACTATAGCCTTTGGGAGGCCAGTTGGAAATTATGGGTTCTTTATTACTAACAGAAAAGTATTGAAGTATTCTACTTTCTAAAGAAATTAAATATGAAGTATAGTCATGTAACACAATGTATGACATTTCTAATATATCATCCAAAATTACTAGATATAGAAGAACTCAAGAAAATCTTACCCTATGTAAAAAAATACTAATAAAGAAAAACATACAGATATTTGAGTTGATGGGCAAAGATTTTTTTATATAAACTAGTGTAAAAATATCCAAATAAGCAATCACAATTACTTTTGAAATAGAGCTAAAAAGTTTCATTAAAAAGAAATAAGAAGTAAACTCAAATGGAAATTTTAATTGGAAAAATGTAATAATCCACAATGGACAATTTCCTGGGTCAGCTCAGTAGCATGATAGAAATGAAAGAGTCTATAAGTTTGAAACTCGATCAACAGAAGATATCACAAGAGGAAAATGACTAGAGGAAATTAAATCTCAAAGACTTGTATGTAGGACAGTCAGGGAAATATCTAATATTATGTCATGGGAGTTTCAGAAGGAGAAGAGAAAGAGTTGGTACTCAATCATATTTGAAGAAATCATGGCGAAAAGATTCCCACACAGATAAAAAGAAAATATCTTACGGACTCAAGAAATTCAGTGAAAACAAACACAAAAAATCCATGTTTATGCATACTGTTGGTCAATGTTGCAAAATGAAGACCAAGAGATTTTGGAAGTCCATGTCCTATCATCCACCTATATAAGAGCAAGAATAATTTTAAAAAGTATGATTTTCTCATCAGTAACTTTGGAGTGCATAAAGGAAGTGACATGATGTGTTCAAGTACCCAGGAAAAAACTGCCAACCCAGAATTCTGTACCCAGCAAAACACCACTCTGAAAGG
Organism: Onychomys torridus; assembly: GCF_903995425.1. Lineage (NCBI taxonomy): Eukaryota > Metazoa > Chordata > Mammalia > Rodentia > Cricetidae > Onychomys > Onychomys torridus. Next base: position 7,760,839 of record NC_050453.1, on the reverse strand, counting down.
TAGGTGAACCAGCCATTTTCAGGAAAGGACAATGGAGAGACTTGTTACCAGCTAGCCAGCTTCAAAAGATTTTGTATAGGAGGGCTGTCAAATAGGATGGAAAAAACACACAGTGACTTAGAACAAGAATAAAATAAGAGGGGGCCAGAGAGATGACTCAGCAGCTAAGAGCACTTGCTGCTCTTGAAGATGACCCCGACTTAGTTTCTAGCACCCACACGGTGGCTCACATTGTCTGTTACTCCAGTATTAGAGAATCTGAGACCTCTTCTGCCCTCTGCAGGCACTGCGATACATGGTGCACTTACACATGGCAGTCAGGCAAAACATACAAATAAATCAAATCCTTTAAAGGTGTACAATGAATCAAAGGGAAGCAAAATAAATAGTAAGTATTTATGTCCATCTAATATTCTCTTAATTTCTTTAAAATTCATTCAATAGTTGGAAGAAAAAGTTTAATATTAAATAATTGGCTTTTCACAGTATGTAGTGCAACATACAAGGTTAGCTACAGCACAACAGGGAAGGGTAAGTGAAAACATGAGGTAACATCAATTCTAAGTACACTGAGAGAGTATAGTAGGGATTAAAACAACAAACAAAAAAGATCAAACAAGTGAACTTCTGAAAATGCCCAAGCAACAATAAAGAATGCAAGAAAGTGAAAATTGATAATTTTAGAAAACAAATAGGTGTAGATCATCATTCAAATGTGTCTAGTAATACGTGTAATTGTCTAAATGAAATAATTAAAAGTAAGGAATAACAGGCAGGAAAAAGAGAAAACACAGGCAATTCCGTGTGTCCATGTAGCTGTCTAACATTATAGACAGACAGAAAAAGGAGAAAAGACAAGTGTGCCATGCTTAAGATGAGGAAAAGAGGCTGGAGGGGCATTATCAACCACATGATGTAGACTTTAGGATGGGGCCTTATGGGAGGTGTCATAACACACAAGAGCATTAACTGAAGCATAGCTTAGTGGTGGAACTTTGGCCCAGTATGAATGGGACCCTGAATTTGATCCCCAGTGAAACTAATGAAATAGACTTAAACCCATTAAAGATAAAGGGGTCAGTTTGCCAAAAGATTTGAAAATACTCAGGATGTCTGACTCAAAGTACATGAATCAGAAACTAGTAGAAATGAGCAAAAACAAACCCACAATTACAATAGGAAACTGGGACTCCTCCTCCTCCTCCTCCTCTTCCTCCTCTTCCTCCTCCTCTCTCTGTAACAGATAAAACCAATGACAGAAAAGTCATCAACGTTTTAGAGGAACTGAATGATAACATCAGCCAATAATTTCTAGCTGATACTTAGAACACATTACACCCAATTTCAGTAGAATGCAGGTGCTTTGTAATAGCACATGTAAAATCATCCATAGAGATGATTCTCTTCATCATAAAACCTATTTTAGAAATGAAAAAGTATGGGAAAAACACAAAATATGTCCCTGGATCACCAACAATTAATGTGTATATAATGATCAGGGAAGACAGGGAACTTCCCCAGCACAAATAGCACACACAGTACATTTCTAAATAACTTGTGAAACAAGAGCTATCTTAAGAAAAAGTAAACATGTTTTGAACTAAATAACAGTGGATATATATATATATATATATATATATATATATATATATTATATATATCAAAATGCATATGACACAGCTAAAGTGGTTATGATAGAAAACTGTAATGTTGGTGTTACGTAACAAGACATGTTCAATCAGCATTCTAAACCCTGCCTTAGTAACTCATAAAAAGAAAATAAAAATAAACATAAAACAAGCATAGTGAATGGCACAAAAATATAAGATATATGCAGAAATCAGTAAAATGAAATACAGAAAGGCTATAGAGACAGAATCTAAACAAACCTTTATATTATCGATGAAATTAGTAATCTGAAAAGAATTGAAAAAGAAAACACACAAATTAACACTATCATGAGTGACTAGAAGGCATCACCACAGGTTCCACAGCTGGTGACAAGCTATCAAGAGAACATTTTGGTCTGTGTAATACACAGGAGTTTGGCAAAGTAAATGGATGGAGAGATTTCTGAAAATCATTAACTACTGAAAATCACTCTAGAAACAGGTCACTCCTACTAAGGAAACTGAAAAACATTCTGTAGAAGGAATAGGCATATTTGGATAGTTCTGCTAGTGTATTCTACCAAGCAATAAAGAATTCATACCAATCCTAACAAAATCTCTTTCTGAAAAAGGAATACTTTATAGCTTGGCTTATGATTCCCCAAGAGTGACTCTGCTCTCTAAAGAGTAACTCCAAAGCAGAAACCAGGTGAATATGAAAACAAAGAAAACAAAATAACAACAAAAAAGAAAAATGGAAAGAAAAGGAAAACTACAAACATTCCTCTTGACTTATAGAAGTAAAAATTCTGAATAAGTACAAAGTGGTTTTACAAAGCTGGTTAAGTACTAGAAATCCCCACAATCCACTCTAATATCAGTATAAAGAAAAACCCCACAGATTCATATTAGTTGGTACAGAACAAAATATTTGCCAAAGGTTCATGTCTTACAGAGAAAAAAAAAATGTCCATTTGAAGTAGGTATAGAAGAAAACTGTTTAAACCCTAAATACATCTCTAGAATTAGGAACAAAATAAAGGGTTCCCACTTGTAAAAACTCTAATTCTTCAATGTGATTCACCAATATTTGAGGCTAGACTGATGGCTAGGCAGTTAAAAACATTGTTCTTCCAAAGGACTAGAGTTTGCTGTGGCTCACAGCTGTTTGTAACTACATCTCCAGGGGGATTCAGCACCCTCTTCTGGTCTCAATGCACACCTACACACACAAGCACACTCTCTCTCTCTCTCTCTCTCTCTCTCTCTCTCTCTCTCTCTCTCTCTCTCACACACACACACACACACACACACACACACACACATTAAAGATAAATAAATAAATAAATATGAATAAGTACATTGGAAAAAATGCTTCTTTATGCAAACTCCAGTAGGTCTATATAGAAAATCCCAAGAAAATTGCCAAAAAGAAACTCCTAGAAAAAAAATGTAGGACATAGATCCATGTAGACACTCCTTGGATCCCTAGATCCAAAAAAACGTACAATTGGGAATGAAACTTTAATTTTTTAAATGTCCACAATAGCCATAAAAAATGAAATTTAGAGCTATGAGTATGAAAAATTTTTATAGGAATTGAATACTAAACATTGTAAATACTTACATAAGCAGTTATATTCTAACACAAATTGAGAGATAAACCCTGACCGTGAATCAGAAAACTCAACAATGTAAAGATGTTGGCTTTCCCTAGTGTGATACTCAGATTTAATGAAATTTTGATACAATTCCCAGGAAAATCATTGTATGATAGACAAGCCAATACTATAGAAGAATGTTAATGCAAGGAAGATGAAGTGACATAGATGATGTGGTTTTGGGAAGAGAAGAAGAGGAGGAGGTGGAGGAGGAGGAAGAGGAGAAGAGGACCAGGAGAAAGAAAAGAAAGGAGGAGGAGGAGGAGGAGGAGGAGGAGGAGGAGGAGGAAGAGGAGGAGGAGGAGGAAACAACCTTCAGAAATCACACTTCCTGATTCTAAGACTTTACTGTGTAACTACTACTGGTAGAGACCATGTGGAATTATCATGGGAACTAGAGGACCTTTAGTGGGTCACAACAGAAGTAAACTCCGCAATGGGACCGAGTGATTATTGACAATAAAGGAGCCTTTTGTCCCCTTTAACAGATTATGTTGCACATGTTTACCTCAATAAGAAACAAACAAGCCCCTTTATACCTTATGTGAAAATTACCTCAAAAACTCAGATCAACCATAAGAAAGTGAAACAGAGTATAAAGATAAAAGAAAACACAGGAGTAAATCCTTAGAATCTGAGGCTTGGTCAGAAAGCTTACTTTTGTAATTGCTCAGAGGAGGAGGCAGTCTGAGCACAGACACACATCACTGGTAACAATGTGAAATAGTGTATCCAGTCTGCAAAAACAATTTGATAGCATTCTTATAAAAATGTAATACTCTAAAACATACACATGAATGTTTCTAGCAGTGAGTCAATCCATGTTTTCAAAACTGGAAGCAGGCCAAATGTCCTCCAAGGTAGTTGTATAAATAACTGATAATTCATTCATAAAATGGAATACTACTTGTCAATGAAAAGAAAAAAATGATTGATAGCCACAACAACGTGGACAGGGCTTTAGGTGGAGGGCTTAAGCCCATCTCAAAAGGCATCATTAATGCATTGTTCTAATGTCACAGATAGACAGAATTGTAGTGACAGGGTCTGATGAACAGCAGCCAGGCTGTAGAAGAGGGAAGGTTGGTTATAAAGGGTTGCCAGAGGGAGCTGGGGAGCAAAAGGAGGTAGAATTTTTCTGTATCCTGATTCTCATGGTAATCATGTAAATTGATTTCTTTTTCACTTAAAAGAATCCTGCAGTCATGGAAGTTGTAATACTATTTGGCAGAAGTGAGGAGATTGACAATAAATAAGTAGCTAAAACTGTATTAGTGTAGGCTTACAGGATATTCTAATAGAGGGCTTAGATCCTTTATTTATTTCATTCACAAACTTAAGATCAGTTGGGTTTCAGTACTTTTGTAATGTAATAGATTTTTCTGACTTAGCAGAGCCCCATAAAGCTATTTTAACATTCTTGTGCAAACTCCTGTACTGTCCATTCACTTAGAGAAACCTTTCTTCACTGCTCAGTGTGGGCAAATCTCATCAGGTGCCATACAAATTCTTGTAAGTCTTGAAGGATGGTATTTGAATCTGTGTTCCAAGTGCAGTTATTTGGGCTTCTCAATTAGTTTGGTATATACATGACTCTATGATATAATGAACAGGTGGTGTTCTTCCTTGCCTCAGTTTCCTCAGGTGGTCCTGTCAGTATACTAACTCTGGCTGCAGCTAAGTGAGCATCCTGAAATTACATGGCATTCTCATAGTTTGGGTATTGCCACATATATCTTAAAGGACCTTGGGCGGGGGGAGGGGGGGAGAACAACTGTAGTATAGCAGTCTCAGTTTATAAATCTAGGTCTATCCATTACTTATTTCAGTTTGAACTCTGATGGAGAAACTGACAAAAACCTGTAATTAGTAAAATCATAAATCCATAAGGCTAAAAATATATGGGGCAGAAGAAAGAGATACAATGATCACTGGTGAATGCACTCTGTAAATTTGAAGGTCTCTATTAGAAAATTAAAGGAGGTCCGGTTACAAATACTGGAGTCTGATGGCTATTGGGAAATCAGACCTACTTGAGGACCTTTTGGAAGGTGAAGATACCATGAACCCTAGCTCTTCCCATTGCATGGGGTCCCCAGTGAACTATTTTAATATGTTTTAGTACAGCTTAAAGCAGATTTTTCTGTAGCACGGGGTGTATGCCTGTGCTTTCCCTGAAACTACATGTTCCCTGTCACTAAAGACAGCTGTATTTAACAGTAAACTGTATTGTCATTATATAACACAATACAAAGGGACTGACATACATCTCCTATTGGGTGGGCCCCTGAAACCATGGTTGCTCATAGCACTGTCCAGTAAAACCGAAGGATACACTACACAGCTCCTGGGAGGACTGTCTGGAGCGCAGGCCTATTTCTCCATTGTGTGGATCACGTGACTTTTCTGAAAGTGGCATCAGTGCTCCTCACTGCTGTTAAGTGGCATGATTACAGAATTTGTGTGTTCTGAGGCAGAGGGAAAGGTAACAGCTTCTGTGTTAACATAAATACCTGGGTCCCTGTTTCAAACATAGTCTTCAGTGGTAGATGATAAATTAAACCGAAGCCTGCAGAAGGCCACACCTTCTTCTGGGGGCCTTTTCCTAATTGACTTGGTTGGCATAAATCCTGAAGCTCTGGAGTAGCAACCACATAGTGAAAAGATATCTTAGGCTGGGAGTTAAGAATGCTAATATTGTCTAAGATAGAGATTCTGCAGGAAAAAGTCACAGAGAAGAGCCAGTGAGATGGTGCAGTCCTGCAATCCCTGCACTTGGGAGGCAAAGGCAGGAGGATCAGGAGTTCCAAGCCATCCTTGGCTACATAGCAAGTTCAAGGACATCCTGGACTACATGAGATCCTGTTTCAGAAACAAAATAAAACAACAACAAAAAAAGCTGAAAAATTAATGTAGCTCTGACTTTCAAAAGGCATTATGTTATGAGGTAACTTTTTATTGTTGACTAGGAAACATGGCTTTTTTCCCCCTTTTAACAAGTGGTAAAAGCAGTTTGGGAAATTAAATATTCTACTGCATTATGTGTTTAACATGCATTAGAATTTTGTATGATTCTAACGGTGAATGTAGTTTTACAGAGTCATTCATGTTAAAATATTCTAGTTCTACCGCTTTTAATTATAACATAAAGTTTTCAAAGACAAAAATGGACAAAGGCCAGCAGTCCCCCACATCTGTGAAGCCAGGCAGGACACTTAGCCACTTCCATGGCAGCGGACTTTGTAAATGTGTTTCTGAAACCCTTAAGGTAAGATTTAAAAAAAAAAAAAAATTGGACAATCGTCAAGGATGGTTGATTTTTAAGACTTAACTACCTGAGCAATGTTCATTTAAAATAACATATGAGTCTCAATCAAAATGATCTAAGCTTAGCAAACGGCTGCTTTGTCCTTCCTTGTCAAGGAAGTTCTGAGATGGTAGAAAATTGGTCAGAGGGAAATTTCTTTGGTTAATGTTTTTTATTCCTTTGTGGGAATTTTTTTTTTTTTAACTGCAATAGCTTCAAAAAATTCAAGCCTCAGGGAAAACTGCTTGTAAGAAGTTTTTCTAGTCAAAGAGTCTGGTTCTTTTTCACCCCACTTATCAAAATACAGACCTACCAAGAAAAAGGATGTGACAGAAGTGTCCCATGCCTTTGTCCATCAGATGTCTGTCAGGAGAATGAAGCCCCCCTTTGGCTGCTTCCTGCACTGTCACATGGGCCCAGTGATGGCCATAGAATCACTTCAAGTTACAAGTCCATATTTGGGTCAGCTGCTTTTCCGGCTGGGCCTTTGAAGTACTTTTGCCTTCCAAATGTGGCTAATCTGAGAGAATTCCGAGTATTCTCCCAGAGTGCTGGGCTCTTAAACCATGTCTCTTTAAATAGATAGCCTGTTATTCTGTAACTGGAAGGTTTCTTCAGTCCTGCCTGGCCCTGTGGTCCCGAGTTCCGCAGGTCCTGCCTGGCCCCAGGGTCCCTGAGCCACTTATAAAATAATCATTTAGAGGCTTATATTAATTACTAACTGTATGGCCTATGGCAGGCTTCTTGCTAGCTAGCTCTTATAACTTAATCCATTTCTATTAATCTATAAGTTGCCAGGTGGCCATGGCATTACCAGTCTGCTGGCATCTTGCTTCTCCTTTGGTAATGACTGGCATCTCTCCTATCTCCTTTCTTCTGTCCAGTGTCTGCTTGGATTTCCCACCTGCCTCTAAGCTGCCTTGCCATAGGACAATGCAGCTTTATTTATCAACCAATCAGAGCAACACATATTCACAGTATATAGAAAGACATCCCACATTCTGTCTACTTTAGTTGCTTTAGTGATATACTTTGGATGGTTAGGGTAAATTGTCAAATTGACAGAATCTAGACTTACCTGGGCCATAGGCCTGGGGCATGCCATTGGGAGATAACCTCCACTGGTGTGAGAGATCCATCTTAACTCTGGGCTGGACCACTCCCTGGACAGGGGGTCCTGGACTATATGAAATGGAGGAAGTGAGCTTAGCTATTCACTGCACGCATGTGTTCTTTGCTTTCTGCTTTCTGATTGTGGATGTGATGTGGGCAGCTGCTTCAAGCTCATGGTGATGTGACTCCACCACAGTGGGCTATACCTACAAACTATGAGCCAGAGCAAACTCGCCTTGAAATAGATTTTGTTGGAATATTTTATCACAGTACCAAGAGAAGAAGCTAAGGTACCTTTTCCCTGGCTCCAGTTGAGATCATATGTTCAGACTCCTTAAATGATAACTAAACCCATATGGGACATTTGGACATGCTTCTTGTTCCTGTTGTCAGGGGGCTCCAGTGCAGTGTTGACCTCCTCATAGGTGACTCTGACAACAGGACTAGGCTACAGTTTCTAGTCACCAACTTGTTGATTTAGGAACCAGCTGCCTCCTAGGAAATTGTCATCAAAAGCTATAAATGTGGATCATAAACATGCCAAGTGCTTTCTCAGGATTTGGGGAACTTGATTTGTCCTGTGATATAGTCAGGGTTAGAGATTAGTCTCACTTAAAATAACTACCCTTAGAGAAGCTAATATTCCCCCCCCCAACAAACAAATAGTTTATATGTACACATATGTGTTTGTGCTACATAAAAATAATTTCCCCACACATCCTCCAATTTTATATTTATGGATTTGTGAATCTCTTCCTTCTTAATCCCTTACATGGTGTAACTCAGATAGGATAAAGGATTCAGGGATGTCGCAGATACCATTTTGTTAAACTAAAGAGAAATTACTTAGGAATTTGAAAAGTAATAGGATGAGTATTATCCAGTCTGTGGAAGAAGATGGAGACTTGGAGTAAAGACAAGGAAAGCCGGGGGAGTCCAAGAGGTAGAGACCATGTAGGAGAGAAATGTCTGTCAAGAGGTGACGCTGGGCTCATGCTCTAAGGAGCCAGGTGGCGGGAGCAAGTGATGGTCAAATGTGGGCACTCAATGGGACCCCTGCGAGGAAAGGCTGTGCTTAATAAAATCTGTGAACTCTTTTTATTCATTTTCATTTACAGCCATACTGACTTCTCATTAGGATATAAGAGAAGGGCCCTCACAGTGTAGTAGAGTTGGGACAGTGGGTTTGAGCAGATATGCTTGCCTTTTCCCCGGTTCTTCATGTCCTCACTAGTTTGATAGCCAGTTGCTCTCTGAGATATTGGTGATTGCTTCTGAGCCACTCTGGTGACAGGTATGGGATTTTCTGTAGGTACACAGAACAATTTTGAAAGTGAAGAAATTCTGAGAATGAAAATAAAATTTTTATCACTTGAATTTTTATTTTATCTCACTGTGACCTTGAGGGGAGAAAAATGAAAAGCTTTGCACACACGCTGTAATTTATTCATAGTGCAGATTTGTCTTTTGTTCTGTTTTTCCTATGCTCTGATACATTGTGCTTGTTAGTTTTATCAACTTGACACAAGCTAGAGTCATCTTGGAAGAGAGAATCTCAAATGAGAAAATGTCCTCTTCAGATTGGCCCATAGGCAAGTCTGTGGGGCATTTTTTTTTCTTTTTTGATGAATGATTGGTTGGAAGGGTTCAGCCCTTTGTGGGCTGTACCACTCCTGGTACATGGTCCTAGGCTGTAGAAGAAAACAAACTCCAAGCCGTGAGTAGCAAACTGGTAGGCAATGGCCCTCCATGGTCTCTGCCTCAGTTCTAGCCCTGACTTCCCTTCATGATGGACTGTGATTGGAACATATAACCCAAGTTCTTTTGGTCACGGTGTTCTACCACAATAACAGAAGGAAAACTAGAACATGTATCAAGTTATAACACAGTTATAAATTACATTCCCAAGTCTACCACAGGTAGCCTTATAAATCCAAGGTCCTACTCAAAAATCTGATATTTGACCTACAAATTCCTCTTGGTTCTGTGAGTAAGAAAGTCTGAGAGCCACTGGTCTATATGATCTATGCTTTTTTTTTTTTTTAAAAAAAAGCTTTATATTATTTTCTCATTAATTAAAATGCTTCTGAGGGTTGGGGAGATTGGTCAGTTGGTAAAATGCTTGATGTACAAGTATGAGGACCTGTGTTTGGATTCCCTACATTCATGTTAAATGATGGTATCTGTCTGTAATCCTAGCACTGAGAGGGATAGAGACAGGCAGATTCCTAGAGTTCACTGGCTAGCCAATCCAGATGAGTCAATGAGCTTCAGGATCTGTGAGAGACCTGTCTCAGGAAAGAAGGTATTAGGTGACTGAGGAAGACATTGACTAACACTTCCTTTGGTCCTGTTCTCACAAGCACACACACCTCCATACATACATGAAGAGGGACATATACTGCACACACAGATAATTCTACATGCATGTTTTATTTCAGTAGCTAGCTTTGAGTTCCTGTGGAGACCCATGCTGTCTTCACTGTTACTATCTCTGCCCGACTGTAACATCTACTCAATACATCTCTCCCCTGGAGCCCCTTCTCCTGTCTCAACATAGCCACTTACTTGTCTTTGCAGGCGGGTCTGAATTACCTGGAGTTTTATATAATGTACTCTTTTGGACCCAAAGTAATTGTCATAATGTCTATCTACATTGTTGCTTATATCAGTAGTTCATTGGCTTCATTGTTGAGTACTTCTTTGGTTGCATGGATGTACTATCATATATTTATTCAATGTATCTGTATTTTACCTCATCTAGGTTATTAAAGAACAACAACAAAAAAAAAACCTCAAAGAATTTTAAAACATTTGTGTTCAAGTCTTTGTGTGGTATGGGCTTTCCTTCTCTTTGGGGAGAAGCCCAGGAGTGAGTCAAACATTAGGTGTTTTGCCCAGGTATTTGATCACAGCAGCAGAAGACTAACACAAAAACTTGGTACCAGAAAAGGGTTATTGCTGGACCTACTAGACAGTATGGTTCCAAAGTGTGTGGAACCATGTATAGGAAAAATTTAACACAACAGGAGACTTGCCTATAGAAGGCCTAGGATGCTGCAAGCACAACTTTCGGGGTTTTCCAAAGCCTGTCATGCCAACTAGAGTCCAGTCAGTCGATCTGCACTCAGGAGGTTTCAGGAAGGACTAAGGATTCCACTGGGAATTGAAACAGGGACCGTTCTTGTTAAATATGGACAAAGAAAACTTGCCATTTTTCTGTGTCCTGAGCTTTTGTTCGAGGGTGAATTTAAAAGCGATTAATAACTAGTTGATTAATGGTTATAATTAATTATAATAATTATCAATTAATTAATAAAAATTAATCTTATGTAGGGAATTTCAAGGCACCAGAGTGTTCAGGTGATGACAAAGTTACCTCCAAGAGATCCCATACTCTAAAGAGTTCCAGTCTTCCCACAGTTCCAAATTCTCTTCTGAGCCCAGGACAAACTCATTATGGGGAGCTCCCATAAAAAAATTTTAAAGTAAGTTAATATAGTTCTAGCATGCAATTGCTTGGCCTTTCAGGTTCCTCTTGAAATCTGGGCAACAGTCTGTGACTCAAGCCTGAAAAAACAGAATCATATGGTAAAAGCTACCTGGCTACAGCTAGAGTAGAAGCCAGAATCCCTAAGACTGTGGCTACCTTACATAGTGAATGCCCGGGTAGTGGAACAAGGTAAAGCAAATTCTTGGCAGAACACAGGGGATGCTTTCTTACCAAGAAAACATCATTAAAATGAGTTTACTTTCTCATACCTTTGAGCCTGCAGTGTATGTGTGTGTGTGTGTGTGTGTGTGTGTGTGTGTGAGATGTTTGTGGGAAGGTCCAGCTAATCCTGGGATAACCTTAGGATATCCTGTTCTTCTACCACAGTGCAAAGCACTTGACTTCTTTTGAATAGCACCAGTGTGCCTGGAATCCATGCCTCCTATAGTATTTATAAGGTATCCATTCAATTCCCAGCAATAGAATGCTTAGAGGAGTGGGCATGTCTTCCCGGAGCACAGCTGTACACTGCTGTTTCTGACCAATGTGGAGAAGTGTTATTCTGTGTAACTTCCTGTCTCTTATCCTCTTCACAGTTTCAAATCCTTTGCTGACTTTTGAGCTAGATTTTACATATCCCATGTCTGAGTTATGATCATTCTTTTCACATCTTAGCTAAACATTGTCTTAGATTTGTATGGGGTAGTCTGCGGCTGTGATCTTTTCAGTCTTTGAAGAGTATATTTCAAAACATCCATTTTAATTACTGTGCAGTCAAATTTTATAATCTGTGGATTAGGATTTTGTTGTGATATCAGACCATGGAAGTTTTGTCCTGTGTCTGCTCATGTGTTCTTGGTGGGAAATGTGGAGTGTGATTGTGTTAATGTTTTTAATCTAATTCAACAATCTCTGTCTTTCAACTGTACTTTTTAGACCACTTATATTTGATGTGATTAGTAGGAAGACGGACTTAATGCTGCTGTTCGGTGCTCTGTTCCAATCTATCTCATCATGTCTTCTCCTCTCTCATGCTCTTCCTTTCCCATTTCTTTTTGATTAATTGTGTAATATTGTTGTTATTTTACTTGGTTCTCATGTTGGTTTTTGATTTGTTGTAGTGGTTACTTTACTATTTATACTGTCCATCTTTACTTACTGCTGTATGTATTTAGATGACATTATGAAGCTCACAACAGTGGATTTTAATGTTTCCTGTCTTGAATTTTGTGCCATTTTTGTCGCTTCCTTTGTTCTTACCTCTGTTATTATCCTCGGATTACACATCACTGTTAACATTTGTTTAAACAATAAATTACCTTTAAATAAATTACATGGGAAAAAGACAAATACATGTTAATGCCTTTAGTTACCATTTGTGTTGTTCGTCTGCCCTTAGTGTAAATATGGGCTCCCTCTGTTTCTTCTCTTTTTTGTGTGTATGTGTATGTATGTGATGCACATGCATGTGTGTGTGTATGTTCGTGTGTGTGTGTGTGTGTGTGTGTGTATGTTCATGTCTGTGTGTGTATGTTTATGTCTGTGTGTGTATGTTCATGTTTGTATGCATGTGTGTCTGTGTGTGTACATGTGTATCTGTGTGTGTTCATGTCTGTATGTGTATGTTTGTGTCTGTGTGTGTATGTTTATGCTTGTTTGTATGTCTGTGTGTCTCTGTGTGTGTGCATCTGTGTGTGTCTGTATGTAATATGTGTCTGTGTGTGCTTATATCTGTGTGTTTGTTCATGTCTGTGTGTGTGTGTGTGTGTGTGTGTGTGTGTGTGTGTGTGTGCGCAGAGGCCTAGGCCTGGGTGCAGATGTTGGGAGTCTTCCTCATTAGTTCTTCACCTTACTCTTTGGAGACAAGGTCTCTTCATCAAACCCAGAGCACACTGATACAGCTTGCAGGACAGACCAGCTTGCTGCCAGGATCCTGTTTCAACCTCCCAAGGCTAGAATTACAGGAATCTGCCACCACTCCCACCTGGTACTAATATGGGTGCTGGGAATTCAAACACAGGTCCTCATGTTGGCACAGCAAGTGCTTTAACCAACAAGTCGCCTCCAAAGTCCCCAAACCCAAGCATCTGTCTGGTTCCATTTTCTTTTGGGTTTAAAAATGTCCTTTAAGACTTTTGTGCAACAGATAGGCTTATGATAAATATTTTTATCCTGTGTATCAGCAACAGCGTGTTTTTTTCCTGCCTTTGTTTCTGCAGGGAATTTGAAGTTCTCAGGTGACAGTTCTTTCTTTCATTACTCTAAGTATGTTTCCTGGTTGTCTTCTTATGCTGCTTTCGACGGGGAGCCGCAGTCCTTCTTACCTTTATGCCTTTTGTGTCTGGTTGCTTTTAAGATTTCCTCTTTAGCATTGATTTGGAACAATGCGATTATGATGTACCTTGGCATCGTTTGCTTTGTGCTTCTTATGTTGAGGTTTCTGGAACTTCATTGATTTTATAAGCTTATAAATCTTCCTTGCTTAAACGTTGGAAGCATACAAAATACAGTTATTATTATATTAGTTGATTTTCCATTGTTGTAATAAAATGCCTAAGTTTGGTAATTCATAAAGTCAAGCGATTCATTTAGCTCACAGTTTTGAAGACAGAAAGCCTGAACAGCCCTAAGCAACTGCCAGCAGTTCTGGCAGAACCTTCTCAATTCCCTGACATCATGTCAGCATCATCTGTGAGAAACAGAGATCACAGAGAGATGGGAAGACAGCGACTCACTCTTACAAACCTTGTTCTTATGGGAGCTAGCTTTGGGTCTCCAGATCTGTTCTCATCTCCCTAACAGTGACACTTTCCATGACCCCACTTTGAGTAAATTTCTCTACTTCTAAAGGCTCTCTCCCACCCTTATTTTAAAAATATTTTAATTTTACTTTAAAAAAATGTATGTATCTGTGTATGGATCCATGCATGTATGATACAAATACCCATGGAGTCAAGAAGTTGGATCCTATGGAGCCAGGGTGACATGTACCTGGTGTGGGGACCTGAACTTCGATCCTCTGCAAGAGTATGAGCTCTAAACTGCTGAGCCACCTCCCCAGTCCTCTTTCACTTTTCCGTAGTGCTACACTGGTGCCCTGTGGTATGACATTATTTCTGGGGAGACATGAACAGAGTCTATTCACCCAGATAAGTAACTAACTACACACCAAAGTAAGGATACTACCAAAGTCCAACATATTGTAGTAACTTACAGGAATATGGGTGAGGGGTTACTTAAAAGAACAAAAATGACTCCAAACTAGCTATATCACCAAGGCCCACCCCAGCATGGGTGACAGCTCACAAAAGCTAGGAACCTGGAGTATCCTGCACATCAGCAGGCAGATCAGCAGCCTGGAAGGTGTCTTTGCAGGTAGTTCAGTTGGTTTGAGCCTCTTCCATGCAGCTTGGCTGGTCTTTGTCAGAAAGTATCTTTCAGAAATTCTTACTGCTTATATATGCTTAGGGGTGGAACAGCCTAGTGAATATGGTCAGTTTCAGGGACTTCCTGAATCCTTTCAGTTGTCTACTTCCTGAAGGCAAGGGGCTTCCCTGAAGAATGGAATGTTTCCCCTCCCATTAGCACATACTATTCTTTTACCCCTTGTAAACATCCCATGTCTTAACAAGCTACCCTCAAAGATAAAACATTTTAACCTTGAAGGAAACTGTTACTCAATAAGCCCAAGATCCCAACACATGAACCTTGAGGTTATACTCAACCCCTGTCTAAGGCACAGCTGTTATACCTGTTCTGATATCCTTGCCTTTTAATTCTAACATCTAGGTCATCTGTTTTTTTTTCTCCTCATTTGGGGCTATGTTTTCCTGATGGTGACACCTTGTAACTTCTGACTGGGTACAGGGCATTGGATCTGCTTTACTCCATAGAAAGTGTTTTCTATTTTCATGATCAACTGAGCTTCACTCTGGGATGCAGCTGAGTTACTCAATAGTTTGATTCCTTAGAATCTTCCTTTTAAGATCTGGTTGTAAACTGGGACAGTATTCATTTGGGAGCTCAGAATTACCTAGGAAAGGATGGCAACCTTCTATGTACTAATGCTACGCACCTCATGAGCAGGAGATTTCTCTTTTTTGAGTGATGGGAGCAGAAATTCTTCCTAGTCTTTGGGAAGCTTCGGGCATTGTTGCCCAGTCCTTCCTTCCATCCTTCCTTCCTTCCTTCCTTCCTTCCTTCCTTCCTTCCTTCCTTCCTTTCTTTCTTTCTCTCTTTCTTCTTTCTTCTTTCTTGCAGTTGTTTCTGCAGCCTTGGCTAATTTCCTTATATGCATATGCTAATTAGCATTCTGCTGAACACTTGAAGAGGACCATCTGCAAATCTGCAGCATTCTATCTGCAGCACTGATTTCTCAAGTTTCTTATCCCATGGACGTTAAGTGCCCCAACCCCTGGAGACTGCCAACTTTGCTTCCTTACTGAGGGTGTCTATAGCAGGAATCTTAAAGAGTCTTATTAATAAGATCAAACCTGAGGCCAGTTATTGTGGTGAATGCTGGAAGATCAGAGAAGCAGAACAAGCCACAGCTTCCTCATGTCGCCAGTTCCTCAGCTGATCCTGTTTCCTCAGACTGGAAGCTTCTGTGTCCTCATCCGAATGGGTCTCAGCTGAACTGCTGCTAGAAGCCTAAAAGCTTAACCACCCAAATGCTTAACCAGCCAAATGCTTCTAGTTTCTGGTCTTCATGCCTTCTGTACTTTCTACCATCACTCCCTGGGATTAAAGGCTCGCTCTCTGGGATTAAAGGCGTGAGTCACCATGCTTGGCTGTATCCTTGAACAGATGGATTTCTGCCTCTGGAATGCTAGGATTAAAGGTGTGTACTACCACTGCCTATCCTCTATGTTTAATAATGTGGCTTTTCTGTCTCTGACCCCAAATAAGTTTATTAGGGTGCACAATATTTCACAGAACACAATACCACCACAGGTGTCTTCTGGGCTCTGCCTGCCTCTATCTCTATCATATGGTCTGCATTCTCTTTCAAAGGAATAAACTAGGACAGTCGTAAGTAAGTCTAACCTCATTGTTTCTCATTTCTCAGAGAACTACCTCTCCTCACTGTCCAGAAACTTACAGGATTCTGCAAATTCTGGGCTTTGGTTATTGGTGGCTTGAGGCTAAAACTGTTGGCTGAATGCAGACATCACTGATCCTGTTGCTTTTTCCCTTTGTATCTTTTAACTCTTAAAGTTGTGTGCATACGTGTACATGTTTCTATGTGTTTCGTGTGTGTGTGTGTGTGTGTGTGTGTGTGTGTGTGTGTGTGTGTACCTGTGTGTGCATGTGTGAGGAAGCCTGAAGTCAGCCATGGATAATATACTTCAGGAGTCAACTACTTCATTTTGAGACAGGGTCTCTCACAGGGGCACAAGGCTCCTGGATTTGGTTAAAGTGTGTGGCCATGGGTCTCAGAGTCCACCTATCCCTGCCTTCCCAGTGCCAGGACTATAAGCCTGTAATACCACACCCAGCCACATAAGTGGCTGAGGATGAAACTTGGGGAGCTTGGAGATGGAACTCAGGTCCTCATGCTTGCATGGCGAATACTGTCCTGACCCAGCTGCTACTGTCTCTGCACACCTGGGAGTGAGGCTAGCTTCATGGGCTCACATTTACTGAGAGTTCCTCATCAGCTAGACATCTGTTCTCCATATCATACATGGACAAGTTGATTTGGCCCTCGTAACAACCTCAGGAGAGAAATGTCTCTGTTTTATTGATGCAGCAAGTAAGGGATGAGTGACTGGCCCAGAGTGCCAGTGCCACTAAGCATGAGAGCCCATATATTATACCATTGTCTAAGCTTGCCCCTTGACCTGCTTCACAGAACTGCTGTCTCTAAGAGCTCACCATGGGACATCACCCTCCTGATAGCCACAATTTGGCACGTTTATCAAGGTCTACTCACTGATCAGGACAGGAATTCAAATCTTAGCACTCAATCTCCCTAGGCCCAGTTTTTCTCATTTATACACAGGGAACAGGGAGCAATAATCTCTACCAAGAGAGTTCCTGTGAAAACTGTAATGAACCTATGCAGTACTGATGCCTCTTGTGGAAGATGAAATGGAACATCCGCCCATGCCCTGAGCATAGGAGCCACTCACCGTCAATCAGAAAACAGCACTATTGTGCATTCCTGCAAAGGCCAGGTGCTGTCCTGCTTCAAGTTTTTGTTTGATTATAATGTGTAGTTCTTTAGCTTTCGTATCCATCCTCACCTTGCCTTTACCATCCTTTTTGAAGGCAGAGCTGTCTTTTCCTCTTGTTTTACAGGTAGAGAAGGTAAACAGAGAGAGCTAGAAGATTGGGCTGAGAGAGCCCAAGTTCATCCAGGTTTGGTGGTGCAAGCCTGGAATCCTAACATTCAGGAGGTGAGATGGGAGAATCATGGGTTCAAGGATAGCCTAGGTGACAGAGCAAGACCCTATCTCTTAAACAGACAGACAGACACCCCAAGATAAGCGGGTGTCAGAGCTGACTTTGCAATAAATTTAGTTTTCTTTATACTGTGGATGAAATGTCAGTGAAAACCTGAAACAAAATCCTTGAAGAAGAGTGAACTTTTAAGTGGGTATTTGTTCTGGAAGTTGTCCTTAAAGCTGAAATGAGGGGCACTGTCTTAGCAA